>NW_021604622.1:18264121-18284466 GCF_004785775.1 Grammomys surdaster
GGAGGGAGGGAGGGAGGGAGGGAAGAAGGGAGGAAGAAAGGGAGGAATGAAGGAAGGAAGGGAGGAAGGAAGGAAGGAAGGAAGGAAGGAAGGAAGGAAGGAAGGAAGGAAGGAAGGAAGGAAGGGAGGAAGGAAAACTGAGCAAGGGATAAGGAAGTAAGTGAGTAAACAGCAGTCTCCCATGGCCTCCCTCTAGGTTTCTGTTCTGACTTCCTATTTTGACTTCCCTCATTGATGAATTAGAAGCTATAATGTGAAATAAAGCCTTTCTTCTCCAAGTTACCTTAGATAGTCATAGGGTGTTCTCATAACAATAGAAACTCTGAGACACCATGAACATGTTTTACTAGTCTCTGAATCTGGCATGTTTTGCTTAACAGGATGTTCTTATGTTCCCACAAATGTCATGATTCACACACTTTGTACCTAAATAAAATTGGACTGTACGTAAATACCATATGACCTTTGTCCATGTATCTACCAGTATACAACATATAGGTTAGTTTCATATATTGGCTGTTGTGAATTGTGCAGCAATAAACATAGATGTGCAAGTTCCTCTGTAGTACACTGACTTTGAATGTTCCAGTATATGCTACAGTGCACTGTAGCTGGATTGTGTCATAGGTAGAGGTTTAGTTTTCCAGGAGAGCTAGTAAATACCCGCCTATTTCCTCACATCTACACCAGAGTTTGTTTGTTGTCTTGATGGCAGATATTTTGACTGGAATGCGATGGAATCTCAAAGCAATTTTGATTTTTATTTCCCTGATGGTTAAAAGCATTAAATACTCTCTAAAATATTTATTGACTGCACTTCTGTTGAGAACCGCCTATATTCATTAGTCCACTTATTGATCGATTGGGTGTTTCGGTGTTTAGTTTTTATAATTCTTTATAGATTCTTTATTTTAACCCACAGTTAGGTGCAGTTATCAAATATCCTCTCCCATTCTTTAGGCCATCTCTTTGTTTTGCTGATTGTTTTCTTTGCTGTGTAGAAGTTGTTTAGGTTCAAAATAACATACTTTTTGTTTTTTCTATGAAACTAGGAATTTAATCGAACAATCTGTAGTTCTTGGGTCTATTTCACATAGGAAAATGAAGCTAAGATTACCCTTTGATAAATCAATAAGTCATTACAGTTCGGGGCCAAACATAATGACATTTTATGTAGCCACTATAGTTTACCCATCCAGCAAAGAATGACATCTAAGGCATAAATAGCAACTGGTACTTATGAGCATATTGATGGTGAGAAGAAAATTACTAGGACATTTTATCTGAACAAAGAAAATGTGTCAGCCTCTGAACATCAAAAATTGACACAGTTGGAAACTGCCATATTACATGGGTAGGCATTTTTTACACAGATAAGGTACACTAAAACATAAGATAACTGAGTCACTTCTATACTTAAAATAGTAACGCCTGAGATATTTTAGGTATTAGTATACGTCAGAAAATGATATCATGTCTTTTCTTTTTTTTTATTTATATATATATTTTTTATTTTTGAACATGAAATGCTTTTTTATAGCATGTTTTACAAGGGGAGGGGGTAAGAGGGGCCAGGTGGTGAAAAAGTACAAAATCTTCTTGGCCTGTGCCTTGAAACATGTCATGGATCATGTCTTTTCATAATCCCATAATATTTGATTCTGCTACCATAAATGGAAGCTTGAACTGTACATTAAAAACTGAACAGCAACATGCCTTTTCGTGTGCTTTCAAGGAACTTGAAGAACACCCTGTTATTCTGAGTATAAGCAGTATTTATTTCATATGTGAATTGGAAAGAAAGCATCTGACACTTGAGAATGAATTTACTAAAAAAAAAAAATCCATAAGATGGTATAAATATTCCTGCTACAGATGTTGGTAGCATTTGTCTATGAGAGTGATGCTCCAGACAGAAGGAGCTGGGGAAGGGCAGATGCTAACATAATTAAAAGCTGAAACAGACAATGACCTGAAATTGTCTCACCTTTTTAAAACAGAAATGTCTGTATCCTTCTGTTCTTTACTGGTCATTTGATGTTTTTTTTATATCAATACAATTAAGATGCGTTGATTTTGATATGACTATATATGAATGCACCTCAAGTAAAATTGATAATTTTAAATATCCAAATGATGTAAACAAACATATTAATGTTGATTGGGTTATACTGATACCATGAACATCAATTATTCATGGTCTGCATATTGTCAATAATTAAATAATCAAATTAAAGAGTCCCTACTAGACCCAAAGTCAGTTTCAGATTCTTGACTTCTTAAAAAAGAAATTAGAAAGTTGATCACATAAGCTGAGACACTCTCATCTATTGAAGATTTTCTTATTCATGTGGTTCTATTGATACCATATCACCTGAGTATCAGCATATTTTTCTAGTATGCCTCTGGCTTTAGTTTTCTGTCATTCCATGGGATCGGAGTTCTAGGCCCATAGCTATGTGAAAAATACCTATAGAGAGGAGAGAAGAGCTGAGAGAAGAGGAATGAAGAAGAGGAGATGGGAACAGAGAAGAGTAAGGGAGGGGAGAGGAGGAGAGGGGAGGAGGGAAGAAGAATAGAGAGGAAAGAAGCTGAGGGAAGGAGAAGAGAGGAGAGAGGAAGACACAGAGACAGAATTGATCATTCCTCTGTTCATTAGATGCTTGAGATAACAATGATTAGAACAAGCATAGATTTATTTCTCACATAGAAGACTGTCTAGACACAAACACTTTCTGAGAGGAGTCAATTATTACTGATGTCATTGAGGTCAGTATTTTTTGAAGGCACTAAATTGGAAACTTTTAGGAGAAAATATGTAATAACACATTTATTCACTTCTATGTATGCCACATAACTGGTTAAGTCTCTGAAGATTTATAGGTCCCTATTCTCAAAAGTCTGGGTGGTAAATCTTCCTGCCTCTCACTATCTCTCAGATTTCTTATCCCTCTACCAAAACTCCCGCCTCCTATTTCCTGCCTTTTGCTAATATACCATCAGCTTTTTATTGACAGGTGAAACTTTAACACAGTATATAATAGACTCCATTATTAAGTCACTTTCTGGCTACTTTGAGATTTATGCATTACTTTTGAGCAATATTATCTATAAAATATTTTCAATTAAAGACAAACAATGCCTTTTAAGAATCAACTGTGGCTGAATATTAATGAGGTACATGTTGGAAGGAAGGGAGCGAGTATTAAGAGTTAGAAGAAGGTATGGAGTGGTAAGGAATACTTCATTCTTGGTATGGTGTGGCCAGACCATTCCAGAATTACAGTCACCAATGGCTACTTACACAAGAATGGCCTGTCAACACACAGTATGAAGGCACAGGATGACTAGTTTCCAGTCCTCACTGAGGATCTATGACAGTCAGTTGTTGTTAAAGGAGAGATGCCATTTTCTCAATAGTGTAGCCATTGGTTAGCTGTCCTTGCTCTTCTAAACAACTTTAGTGAAAAGAACTGAGTCACAGGAAAAGAGAAAGAAGAGAAGAAAAGACTACAGAATTGAGAACGGGAATGCAATTAGCAGGAAAAGGAGGGTCCCAAAGCAGTGGGAAGGGAGTGAGCAGTACATACATATATGAAAATATCACAATGAAGTCCTTATATAATTGGTGATTGCTAATACCAAAATTAAAAGCAATCCTACCTGTTGTCATTTGCTTCTTTTTTTGCTTCAAAGAAAAGTGAGATAAAGCTCTTGGTCTGGAGATCTGACAGGAACAATCAGATGTCATCCTCCTTTACGCTTCAGAGATACCCTGCATCACTTTAACGGGAGCCAGAAAAATACCAATGATTACCTGTGATGGATTTCCCTGAAAGAATTTAATATAGAAGAAGATAAGAGGAAGGTATCTATGTGTATTAGGATTATTTTTAAAATGTTGAAGACCAGAGATACACATAATGCTTTTTTTGATATTCTTATTTTAATATTCCTTATTTTTATTTAATTTTTTTACACTCCATATTTTATTCCCCTCCTGGTCAACCCTCCAACTGTTCCACATTCCATACTTCCTTCCTGCCTCCTTGTTTCCCTGAGGATGTCCCCACCCCACCAGACCTCTAAACTCCCTGGGGCCTTCAGTCTCTTGAGGGTTAGGTACATCTGTTCTGACTGAACCCAGACCCAGCAATCCTCTGCTGTATATGTGGTAGAGGCCTCATATCAGCTGGTGTTTGAGAGATCTCAGAGGGCCAGGTTAGTAGAGTCTGATGGTCCTCCTACAGGGTTGCCCTCATCCTCAGCTTCTTCCAGCTTTTCCCTAATTCAACCACAGGGGCCAGCAGCTTCTGTCCATTGGGTGCAAATATCTGCATTTGACTCTTTCAGTTGCTTGTTGGGTCTTTCTGAGGGCAGTCTTTATAGGTCCCTTTTTGTGAGTGCTCCATAGCCTCAGTGATAGTGTCAGGCCTTGAGGGTTCCCCTGAAGCTGGATCCCATTTTGGGCCTGTCACTAGACCTTCTTTTCCTCTTAATTTCCATCCCTGCAGTTTTTTTGGACAGGAACAATTATGAGTCAGAGTTTTGACTGTGAGATAGCACCCCTGTCCCTTACTTGATGCCCTGTCTTTCTGCTGGAGGTAGGCTCTACAAGTTCCTTCTCCCCACTGTAGGGCATTTCATCTAAGTTCTCTGAGTCCTGAGAGACTCTCACCTCCTAGGTCTCTGGCACATTCTAGAGGGTTCCCGGACCTCCTATCTCCCAAGGTTGTCTGCTTCCATTCTTTCTGCTGGCCCTCAGGGCTTCAGTCCTTTCCCCTCACCCCAAATATCAGATCATGTTCCTCTATTCCCCCCATCCCCTTTCCCTCTTAGGTCCCTCCTCACCTTGTGGTTGCTTTCTTCTCCTTCCCAAGTAGAACTGAGGCATCCTCACTTGGTTCCTTCAGCTTGTTGACCTTTTTGAGTTTTGTAGACTGTGTCTTGGGTATTCTGTACTTTTTTTTGACTAATATCCACTTATTAGTGAGTACATACCATGCATGTCCTTTTGGGTCTGAGTTACCTCACTCATGATGATATTTTCTAGTTCCATTCATTTGCCTGCAAAACTCAGGATGTCTTCATTCTTATTTTGTCTGTTTTTTTCTTTCTTTTTTTTTCAGAGCTGAGGACTGAACCCAGCAAGTGCTCTACCACTGAGCTAAATCCCCAATCCTGTTCTTAATAGCTGAAAAAATGTGTAAATGAACCACTTTTTTTTATCCATTCTTCTGGCTTGGGACATCTGGGCTGTTTCCAGCTTCTGACTATCATAAACAAAGCCACTATGAACACAGTGGAACTCGCGCCCTGTGGGTGGCATGGTGGGGCATCTTTGGGTAAATTTCCAAAAGAGATATTGCTGGGTCTTTAGGTAGATCTATTTACAGTTTTCTGAGGAACCTCCAGATTGATTTCCAGAGTGGTTGTACCAGTTTGCAATCACACTAGCAATGAAGAAGTGTTCCTTTCTCTCCACATCCTCACCAACATGTGTTGGGTCTTGAGGTTTTGATTAGCCATTCTGATTGGAGTAAGGTGGAATCTCAGGATTGTTTCAATTTGCATTTCTCTGATCACTAAAGACTTGAACAGTTCTTTAGGTGTTTCTTAACCATTCAAGGTTCCTCTGTTGTGAATTCTGGTTTAGTTCTATACCCCACTTTTTGATTGGGTTGTTTGGTTTTTTTAGTGGTTAACTTCTTGAGTTCTTTATATATTTTGGATATTATCCCTCTATCGGATGTGGGGTTAGTGAAGATTTGTCTTACTGACTATATCCTTTGCCTTACAGAAGCTTACGTATAATGCTTTTAAGATTATTTATCCTTATTGAAAATTAATAGGCAGGACTGCCCATATGAGCAGTTAAGAGCACTTGGTGCTCTTGCTTAGGACTATAGTTTGATTCCCCAAAACCACATAGTATCGCTCACCACTGTCGTTCTTGCTCCAGGATCAAAAACTTTATTCTGGCCTCCATAGCACCTCTATATAATTATACACATACAAATGAATAAAATAAAATGAACATTTTACAAAGTAATAGATCCATTGGACATCATGGAGCCAGCATATAGTCTGAGAATTTAGAAGATGGAGCAAGAATGTTAGCATTTATAGTTATCCTCAGTCACATGCTGACTTTGAGGCCAGACTAGACAACAGGAGTTCCTGTCTCAAACATCAAAATTGATAGACAACTTTTGATTGTGTAACACATGGGTTGTAGGTTTGAGTGGTAGGACCTGGAGTACTAGATTTTCTGCAGGGCATATATAGAGCGACTCCTATCAAGGGAAATATACAAATGTCTCAAAAAAGAATTGTTGATCAGATTAAAAGGGTTTAGGACTGAGATTTAAGCTAGAGAGAAATGAACTATGACAAAATTGAAAACAACACAATATAGATGAATAAAATTGTTGTGTCTCTTCAAGAGGAGCCTGAAATTATTTTATTTCAACTCATATTAAACAACTCACAGGCCATTTTAGAGCTTGTGACCATTTATAGACAGAAAAAAAAGTTTTTTTCCAAAACACTAAATATTTATTTGACTTTCTTGTGATAATACATAACTTCCAAACATGGGTAATCACCATCAACTACAAATTACTCAGGTCTTGTTGTTCAAGCTGATTTTACCCATTGCAATGCCTTAAGTTCATTGAAAATTCAACACTAAATTACATATTATTACAAATAAATTTAATATGAGTTGACAAATATTGAGTAAAATCTAGCCAATTTATGGGAACAGTGATGATATCTTTTAAATTTCTGTGATGTTATTACATGGTTTTTCCTCAGTAAATTTAATACTTAAATTTAACATATATGCCTTTTAAAAAGAATCAGATATGGACGATAGAACAGATTACCATAAGTAAGTGATCACAGGAAGAAAAAGGGATCCAGCATTAAGCAGTGCAAAATGTTCAACGTGACACTATAAGACAGGGTGGACATCCATTGAGTGAGATATAGAAAAGGAATCAGATTTTCTTTCCAGGAAGAGAAGAATCAAAAATCCTCCAGAGGAAAGAGAGCAAGGAAGAGGGATATGAAAGGCTGTCCTGACAGTCCCTGCCTTGGTTCTATTCTGGGATGCAACACTGGCAGCAAAAACTTTCTCTGGAGTAAAAGAAGATAACCATCTCAAATTCTCCAGATACTGCACATCTGTCTGGAAAAGGCTTTCCTTCTCAGACCTTTCCTTCACATGACTGCCTTACACCTGGAAACATAACTCTGTTATATCAGAACATTTCATAGTTATTGGATGGGTAATTTTTATATTCTTTGAAAAATTAATATTAATATATGTAAATGTATGTTTATAGACATCATTTCAACCTTTTACTCTTCATTTATGCTTGTGTGTTCTATTTGTAGTTACTTACTTGTTTGATATACTTCTAATGACTATGGCATGAATTAAAGCTATCAAGGCCTTGGAGCCTGGCCCCTGGGACAGCCAAGCCTAAGTGTCCTGCTTAGTTCCATGTTCTGTGTCCAGGTGTTCTTTACTCAAGGACATACTTTCCTATTTAGATGTTCACCTGCATCCATACTCATATTTCACATTTTGTGCTAATTTTGGATTCATCAATTAAAAACATGTTTACATTTGAGTGTGTTGCTGACAGTTTCAACAATGGTACTCAGAATATGTCAGTAGCTGTGGATAGGTTTTATTTTTATTCTTTCTCTTTAATTGGATCTTTTTGTAGCGAAGAAAGAAAGTTTCCATCAGTTTTTCTAAAATGGAATCCAAAGACTACCTCTCTCACTTGCCTCTACTTTGATTGTAAGACAGTAAACAAAATAGAAAAAAATCACATTGGCTTGATAAATAATAATAATGATAAACTTGTTCTTGGATTATAGCAATAGAACCTCCAAAGGAGATATTTATGATACAGTTCTCAGCGGTGAACACAATACAATTTCAGCATTGGGAAAAAGAAAATATTAGACACACTATGTTGGCTCCATACTACAGGCTTAGAAGTAAAAATGGAAATATCGTATGATGCCATTCCTATTTTGTAAAGTCAAATAACAATACATTTCTACTTATTCCATATTAGTGTCCTCCTAATTACACCAAAATGTATCTACAACTATTAATTATAGATTATAAAATAGTGGTGAGCAATCTTTCACAAATATTAGAACTTTAGTTCTTCAAAAATCATAGCTGAAGTGCTAAACTTCATTCTTTCTTGATTTTGGATGCTGGAATATTGGACATTTTTATTTTACTGTTGATCAATTTACTAGTATTTAACTTCAGAAAGAGTGTGAGAACTACACATGAACTTCTAATTTATTGTTTGTTAACATTTAAATATTATTTTATCAATCATGCAAACAAAAATCCACACACCTCTCATTTAGTGCATCTCTGATGGTTTTTATCTTGCACACAATCTTGTTGTAACTGGATTCTCAGAGTAAATACACTTTTATCTCCAGTATTTCACATTTTCTCTATTTGTTTCTTACCATTTGAAAACCATGGTTTAATGTTTTCAAATGTATAATCACATCTGTGCTCTCTGCTTGTATTGCATATTCTGTATCCTGCTTCCCTCTCACAGGAGCAGAATGAGCATCCATTAACAAGACTATTGTGTATAGTCAGTCAATGGATGTAATCCCCACCCTCAGGATTGACACCCTGGCCACATATACTACTTCATCCACTGAGTGGTTTTGCCAGGTTGTAAATTCTTAGTGACCATAGTAAGTCCAATCCTTACACATTATTTTTATTTAATTCACCAAGATTGCCACTGTGCCCCATTTTGCAATCAAAGTCCAGTACTTCCCCCCTACCTCTTAAGAGAAAGTATAGTACTTACAGAAGCCCTACAGATGCCAGGCTGTATTCACGGTTATTATCTCTGCCAAAATACCCATCTTCTGCATTTCCATTCACCTAATATGCTACAATGGTGTGTAAATGGTTGTTTTATCCAAATGGCCTTCCAGCTGTCCCTACCCCACAAATGCACTTAAACAGTTTGAAAATGGGACTATGATCTATTACTTAGTGAACTTACAGACTATATTTCCCTTATGGAAATAACACTGTCCTTCTCAAACTGAGTGTTAGTTTGTTTTGCTATGGGAGTATAAAAATTAAAGAATATTTTTTCAGTTTAACTGTATGTTAAATTCCCAAAATATTTTGGTATGTATATTTAAAACACATGAATCACTCAGGTTTCTGCCAAAGTAGCCAGACTTGGGAACACTGAATTAATGCTACTCTAATTAAATATGAAATATCTAATGAAATATCTTCATTTGTCTCTTCCTTTTTCATTTCCAGTTTCCATTTTCTTCTTTCTCTTTCTCTTTTGTTTTTGGAAGAATACAGAAAATGTAAATGTCAGTGAGGATAAAAAGGATGAAATGGACTGTTAACAGTTACAATGTCCAGAATTTTAAATGTGAAGTGATCTGGAAGATAAGCGGTTCAATGTGCATAAATTGCCAACCAAACATGAAATATTCATATTTCATCTCCTCTATGCCAGGAAATAAGAAGAAATAGGATGATGAAGGTATGCTGTATTATGCTTAAATTTCAATGTTAGAAATACTGACTCTTGAACATGTATTTGGAGTAAAGACAGAAGTTGGGATTTGAAAAAAATATTGATTCCCTTAGCCTGAAAATATTTTTAATTTCTTAAAAAATGGAAAGAACTTGGATTTTTTTTTATTAGCATGCTTGAAGTTACTTTTTGTGCTACATCAAGACACCTTGTCATGATATGTGGGGAGAGACAGAAAAAAGGAAAGAAATTAAATAAATGAATAATTAGCAATTGAAAGGAAACCTAAAATAATATGACCACAAGAAATTTTTAAATTTTATTTATTTATATTCTAGTCATTTTCCCCCCTCTTGGTCCTTCCTCCAACAGTTCCTCATCCAATTCCTCCTCCCCCTTACCTCCAAGAGAGTGCTTTACCTCACCAGGCCTCTCCCCCTTCCTAGGACTTCAAGTCTCTCAAGAATTAAGCACATCCTCACCCACTGAAGCCAGACTAGGCAGACCTCTGCTATACATGTGCCAGTGGCCTCAGATTACCTAGCCCATGTACGCTCCTGGTTGGTGGCTCAGTCTCTGGGAGCTTCCAGAGCCTAGGTTAGTTGAGACTGCTGGTCTTCCTATGGGGTCGCCCTCTCCTTTAGCTTCTTCAATCTTTTGCCTAATTCAGCCATAGGGGTCTCCAACTTTAGTTTACTGATTGAGTGTAAGCATCTGCATCTGTCTCAGTCAGCTGCTGGTAGGACCTCTCAGAGGACAGCCATGCCAGGCTAGATAGATCCCAAGTAGGGGCAGTCATTGGACCACCTTTCCTTCAGTCTCTTCACTATTTTTGTCTATGCACTTCTTTTAGACAGGGACAATTCTGGGTCAGAAATTTTAACTGTGGATTAGTAACCCTGTCCTTCCACTTGAGGCCCTGTCTATCTACTGGAGGTAAACTCTTCCAGTTCCTTCTATGCAATGTTGGGCATTTTGGCTAAGGTCACCCCCAATGAGTCCTGAGAGTGTCTCAACTCCGGGGTGTCTGGTACTCTCTAGAGGATGCCCCCACCTCCCACCCATCTCCCCACCCCCAAGGCTACTTATTTCTATTCATTCTCACTCCTGCCCCCAAATACCTGATCTTGTTCCCCTCTTCTCCTCTCCCTCCTGTCTCTCACTGAGGTCTCTCCCTCCTTCTGCTCCAGTGATTATTTCCTTCCCACTTGTAAGTGGTGTTGAAGCATCCAAACTGGACCTTTCTGCTTGTTATAGTTCTTACGGTTTGTGGGTTTTATCCTAGGTATTCTGTACTTTGGGCTAATATTCACTTATCAGTGAGTACATACCATGTATATCCTTTCAGATCTGAGTTCCCTCACTCAGGATGATATTTTCTAGTTCCATCCATTTGCCTGTTCATGGTGTCCTCGTTTTTAATAGCTGAATGGTATTCCATTGTGTAAATGACTCAGACCTTCTGTATCATTCTTTGATTGAGGGACATCTGTGTTGTTTTCAGCTTTTGGCTATTACCAAAAATGTCTGCTGTGAACATGGTGTAGCACATGTCTTTGTGGCATGGTAGGGCAATTTTTGGGTAGATGCCCAGGTGGTGTAGCTGGGTTTTCAGGTAGAACTATTTCCAGTTTTCTTAGGAGCCACCAGATTGATTTCCAGAGTGGTTGTATCAGTTTGCAATCCCACCAGAAATGGAGGACTGTTCCTTTCTCCACATTCTTTCCAGCATGTACTGTCATTTGAGTATTTGAACTTAGACATTCTGATTGGTGTGAGGTGGAATCTCAGGGTCATTTTGATTTATATTTCTCTGATGACTAAGATCTTTGAAATTTTCTTTAAGTGCTTTTGGGTCATTTGAGATCCCAGAAAAAAGATTTAATGTTGTAATTTGCCGTGACGAAAGGAACATTAATGAGAAGCTTCTTTGTACAGGAAATGCCTTTGGGTATGAGAAAGTTAGATGTTCCTGATTACTACAGATACAAATATATTTGAAGAAAAATGATTAGGATTTTGGAAGAGTAGTGGGAACAGATGCATCCACTCATCCTTAATATTTATTCCAAAGTCACAAGGCAATCATGACTTTCTGACAGTTACTCTAAAACTGTTGAATGGTACTTCTCAAAGTATATATCAGAACAAAACCTGCATACCATGTGTCAGATTCAGACAGACAGATTGAAGGATTCCAAAGGGATTCGGAACGCTGACCTTTCCCTCAAATAAACACCAGAAGCCCAATATTTCACTAGGTGTAGCAGGATATTTATTCTTCTACATTATATTTGCAGTGGAGCTCGGTGATTAGGCAGTAGAAGTGGAGGTAGAGCTGAGAGAAGAAAAAGAGGAAGGAGAGGGGAGAAATAGAGGAAAGGGAGGGAAGAAAGAGAGGGAGGAGAGGAGAGGAAGGAAGCTATCAGTCATGGAGAACCATGAATGGCTCGAAAGCTGTCCTGGGTAACAACTTCTATCAAAAGTTAGATATTGGGTAGCAACTCTAATTGTGTGGGCATCTTGTTAATTGAGCATTTCTAAATATATAAATCCTTTAGATTATCATTAAGCTTTAAGAGTCTCATTCCTATCTGGTTCTGTGAGGATGGCAGATATTGTCTGGGGTTCAGCTGAGCTTTGTGGATGCAGTGTGATGGATTGGCAAAGCTATCCCCCACTATCCCCAATGCTGGCATCTTGGGTGCCAGGGCCTGTGAATCTAGTTAGCCGAAGCCCCGGTCAGAGCCAAGGAGCACCGTGGACATGGTGGCTGCCCGGGAGCAAGCCGGACCAGGTGTCATTTCCTAAATATCACGTCTACAACTAGAAACTTTCTAAATATATTCATGTTCTCCCAATTTCTGTCTCTTCCATTTTATCTCCCACCTTTATTGAAGCTTTATCAATATACTCTGAGATCATAGATATAGATCACTAGCTTTTCTCTCTGCTTTATAGTGCATCCACTTTTACTATCCTTAATTATATTTATGAAAGAATTGATCCAAAAATATCCATTAAAGAACTGATAATGTAGTGTTCATAATTAGCTGACTCAGATAGTAATCCTTTCAACATTTTATGGTAAATTCCCATAACAGAGAAGAATCCAAATCCTCAAATGGGCTTCAAAAATTGTATGTATCTCTAGGTATCTATGGCCTTTTCTGATGTCTAGATCATACTCTGGTCTTCATCTAAACTGGAATTTTGTAGTATTTCTTTTTCTCAAGAATACACTAGCCTCAAGGATATTATGTTTGCTATTTCATCTCTCAGAAAGCTTTCTTACTGTACACCCAAGTTGCCTTAACACTCATTGATCAAGAGACACAATGAAACAACAAAATAGACTCACTAAGTACTAACATTCCTTGAAAGAATTATAAAACATTTAAATGTTTAAAATATATAACTAAACAGTCTATAAAATTATTTTATCAAAACAGGTTTTTAGTCAATTAAAATATGAATAGAGATGTTCTCTATTTATGGTTAGAAAGAAACAATTATTCAATAGGATCTTATCTTTCAAACTTCATTTGAACTCAGAACAAATTCAATAAATCTTGGTCCTAGAAAAGAACAATAAGAACTCTTCATTGCTGAGACATTTCTCTCGTACCCAGCAACAGTATTCTGACTTAAACTAGTATTCAAACATTTCTTTTTAACCGGAGAGCTTTTGAATAGAAAGCACAATAACATAAAACTGTGCCACCTATGAAGCAGAGATAGGCTTCTGGAGAATGAACTCAAGGTACATGAGCCCAGGAATGAAAGCCATGGCTTCATTTTAGATCAATTATCAATATCGCCCAGGCACCACTATGACTAGAGCTGCTGGTTTGCACAATAAGGACATAGCAGGGTAGATATGACAAGAGGAAGAGATTTTAAATAAGGTTAGTCTTACTAAAGGCTGACACATTTGTGTTATTTCTGGCAGAATGACAGTTAACAAAAGATTGGACCTTGCTCAAGGAGTTGAATCTGAGGTATACTTTTTAAGTAACTGGAGTCTGTGTTATTCATTGTAGGAATGACTTGCATCTAAATTCCATGCAAGAATCCATAGCCCTGACTTTGACATTTTATTCAGGTTTCATAATCAAAGAAAAGCTTAATACTGAAATATGCCCACAATAGGAGATGCATTCAGAGGATATCTATGAATGCACATATATGAAAAGAAGGGAAAAGCAAGGGTTATTAAAATATCTTCCACTTATGCTGTTTACAACTCTAGTTTCCACATTCCAACCAATTCTAGCCATACACAGGGTTTGAAGCAAAGTCCCAAACACCTTTGTCTTAAATTATCTTCTTATGCAAGGATCTCCACAAACTCTTAACTCACCATGCACTGTTCTTTAAAGACATATTGACATTTCCCCTTTCCCCCTTTTGGCACTATTTAATAAATATGGAGCAAAGCTAGTTGAGGGCACACATAAGGGCCACAGGTCACAAACTACATGAAGAGTATGAATTTTCACTTGCTCTAGATATATTTTTTCTCAGAGGAAGAGGGTTTCATTCTTTATTGTAGGACCTGAGATGCTTGAGGGGCAGCTGGGTTTTGACATAATGATGTAAAGCATGAATGCTCATCGTGGGAAAGATATAAGTGTAAGAATGGATACCAGAAGTCTGATTTGCTTTCTCTTCTTTTGCCATAAAAACACACAGAAAGGAGTCATTTGATTATAAGTGAGGAATAGATCTTTCCCTGGGGAAGCAGATTACTATGCCTGGAATTGAAAGAACACTGAACTATGCCTTCACAGATTTGTCAGTCATTCAAGAGTTTTCACTGGTTGGATTTTATTGCCATTTGATTCGATGCCTTAATTGTGATTTTTTTATTTTTTAGAGCATGTGACAAAAGATAAAAGTGTAAAATAAACAGAACACAGGCAGAAACAGCCCCACAATTTGTTTAGATTATAAGTTTTACCAATCTATTTGATTTGTAACATGATAAATGTGCATGGTAATAAATACTTTGAAAGTAATGGTTCTACTATGTTTTTGGAGGTTTAAAGTGAATATTTCCTTCTTATGCCCTAGAAATATTCAAGAAAAAAAAGGAATAAGCATGAGCTAGCATTCATTCTCAAAGGTAGGTTCCAAATTAAGTGCAGAGCTAGGAAAACCAGCTGAGGCTCTGACACAGAAACATGAAAGCATCCCAGAAGGCAGGGGCTGAGGAGATGGCTAATGCCCTGCAGGTTTCTGAGGCATAGCATGCTGTATAAAGATGAAGAATCAAAGTAAAAGAACTATGTCTTCTCCACAAAGAAAGTATGGCAGACTTGCCCTAAGAGGATTTACATTTCAGAAATGCTGAGGGGATATTGTACAGAGAGTAGAATATGCAGGCGTTACTTTCAGGCTGCAGGCTCTCTGAATAGACTGAGTAATGAAGATTCTTTGCTTATACCATCTAGTTAGCTTGAGACACATCCCCTCTTACTCTGTCTCCAGAAGCTTCCTAAGGGATAGGTAGTCTAGGAAACTCAGTCTATTCAATAACAATGACTCAAGGAACTGACCAAGAGATTTACAAACAAAGAAACTGAAGAAACATGATTAATAGCAGATACAAAACTCCTGATGAGACAAAGGGGATAAAATTGAAAATTATACAAGAAATCACATATTGGTTTGTTTCTTCATATAAAATATAAAGGAAATAATTCTGGTAGGAAAGAACACAATGGATAATATAGAGGTTCCAAGACAATTGGAAGTCAGTGGATATATGTAACTGACCTGACCTGGCAGAGCTCAGAAACAAAAGAAGAAAAAAAATTCTCACAAATGGAAAACAATGTGACTAAAGAAGTATTAAGAAAATTAAAGTAAATAAGAATAAATATATTGTATTAGCAATAAAAATTTACATATATATATACCTTCTAATATATACACTCAATATGTGAATATATTTATATACTGACATATATATATATATATATTCTGTATTTGCAAAATTAGAATACTTGAATGAAAATTCAATTATCAAAATGACCCAAGTATTTGTAAATGAGGAATGTTTTCTTAAATAGAAAAAAAAAAAGAAACTGAAGAAATATCCAAGATGTCAGTCAAAATAATTATGTTCCTGAATTTCAAAATTAAAACATGATTCTTGTAGAATGCTGAGAAATTAACCACTGCTTTTTAAGGAACTAAAATCAGACTCTGGAACCTTAGGAACAATTGACAGTAGACTGACAGTTAACAGATGCTTAAGACAGAGTATGTCAGCCAAGAATAATCTCAAGAGCCTCTGAAACAAAAATGGTAGCTTTCATCTAAACTCAGAAACTACCCTGAAGAGTCAATGCAAGCTGATCTGGTGAAAGCATAGAACACTATTTCTTTCTTTTTTCCTTCTCTAATCTTTCTTTTTTTCTTTTCCCAATCTGCTTTTATACCATTTTAGTAACATGCAAGTATTAAGGTCAGTTCTAGGTTGAGGAACTAGCAATACAATAGATGCAAATAGTCAAGGAACAAGCAAGACAATAAACATAAATAGTCAAAGAACAAGCAAGGCAATACACAAAGTCCCGTGATCACCCCTATGATCACTGTTTCTAAGGGCTTATCAGGATGACCAAAATATCTGAGCCTACTTCCCTTTCCTAGCCCAAAGTCATTTTCATACCTGAAGCCTACTTCTTTGTTCTAGCCTAATATTTAGATTCCTACCTGAAATTACTTCTTTGTCCTAGCCTAAGATTTAGATTCCTACCTGAAATTAATTCTTTGTTGTAGCTTAATGTCGGATCCCTGCCTGAAGCCCATTTCCTTGTCCTTGGCCAATGTCAGATTCCTGCCAAGCAGTCCCAAAAGCTTTCCACACCTCCCACTTTTTTATTTCATATACAAGACTGATCCTGTC
Source organism: Grammomys surdaster (assembly GCF_004785775.1). Lineage (NCBI taxonomy): Eukaryota > Metazoa > Chordata > Mammalia > Rodentia > Muridae > Grammomys > Grammomys surdaster. Next base: position 18,280,622 of record NW_021604622.1, read on the forward strand.
TTAGGTCGTTCTGACAAGAATTCCTTCCCATCATGAAATACACATTATCAAAGCAGTGTACTTCTGTCTTAGGTTGGTAAGGCTCTGTGCAGAATATTACCCATCTTTGGCTTGCCAGCCTATTAAATTAATGACCCTGTCAGTGGGTCCATATTCAGGTTCAAGCCATGTACTTTGGCCTCCAACATGTTGATGTTGTTAAAGACAAGCTTTTTTTTTTTTTTTGAGATAGGGATTTTCTGTGTAGCCCTGGCTGTCCTGGAACTCACTCTGTAGACCAGGCTGGTCTCGAACTCAGAAATCCCCCTGCCTCTGCCTCCCAAGTGCTGGAATTAAAGGCATGCGCCTCTACTGCCTAGCCAAAGACAAGCTTTAACATGATGAGTAGGAATAAAAGTATTCCCAGGACAAAAAGGGCTATCACGATCATATGCCATTCTGGAAGCTTGAACAAAATAGGAATACTGACCTAAGGCCATGGATAATTTGATCCATAGTATCTGTGGTACCAAAGCTCAGCAGGGCAGCATTCTTTAAATTCATAAGCTCACTATGCAAAGTTAAAACATTCAGAGATGTGTTAGAATTATGTCATATACCCTGTAAGTGTCTTTAAACTTTTTCCTAATTATAATGACAATCATTGTAAATTTTAGAAGTAACACAATTCCAATAGTATTTGGCATGACATGAGATGGCTCCTTACTCTTAAACTTTGAACCTCCTTCCAATAATTTGAATAGGATAAAGAGGATCGATCCATTGTTCCAAATGTCTATCTAAAACCTCTTGAATACTCAACACATTAGTAACATTTCTTTTGCTAAATGGTTAACAAAAGTATCTGTCTTAACTTCTTGTGTCAAAGCAATTGCAGAAGCAGTGATGCTAGCAATAAATGTAATTAAATCTGTTATACCAGCAATCATCAAGCCCACTACCCTCTTGCTTCTGTTTAAAGCCTGACTCACTTCTTCCAGTACTTGCAAGCTTTTTTTCAGAATACCAAGGTCCTGTAATACTCAGGGCAATGAAACAAAAGCTGGTTGATATACCTCCATAATAGACACCCCAGGTTTCAACATACTAACACAATTAGAATGTGTACAATCAATACAACTATCATTAAATACTGTAGAAGAAATAAAACTAATTTTAACATGACAATTAAAAGAGCTTTAACACATGCACTAACACTTGTTTGAAACCCAGATCCTCTCTCAACTTTATCTCTTGCTAATATAACATCATAGAGAACTGCAACTAACTTCCAAATACATCTCTGAAAATGTCCAGAACCAGCCTTCCAAATGGAGACTGTTATTTCCAATACTGGATTGATTTCTAGACCAGTCCATGATTGAGTCCGAATAACTGGTCACATTTAAGAAAAATACGAGAGTCACTATGACTTCTCTTTTTGATTCTCTGTCCCACAAGGTCTAAAAACTTGAGGCAAGGCAACTTATCTCATCTGGGATATAGGCAAGCAAATGTGGGTCAGGAACATATATCTAACACAGCTTTCCAGTCACCATTGTCAGAGAACTTAGCAAGCTAATACGTCAGCATCATTCTCTGTCCCAGCATCAGCCTGTCTCACCAATCACTTTGGCAGCCACCATGCTCCTTCAGCATCCTGTAGAAAAAAACACAAACATGCCCTCTTCTGCATATTAAATACCTGAATGGGATCAAGCAATACGCCAGTAAGTGGATCCTGCCTTTTCACCTAGACATAAGTATGCCTAGTTGTATGCTAAGTTGTAGACGCTCAGCAGAGTGTTCCTTGGTATCCAAGTTTTTAAAAATTTAAAATAAAAAGAGCATGATTTAAATAAACTTGAGTGATATAACTCTCCCTTTTTTATTTTATGAAATCATTTTAAAGTTCCAAGGGCCCAGTCCACAATACCTTGTCCTTGCAGATTATAAGGAATCCAAGTAATATAGGTAATATAAAATTGTTGACAAAAAGTCTCAAATGCTAGACTGCAGTAGCCAGTTTCATTATCTGTTTTAATCTGATTTGGAACAGCCAGCATAGAAAAACAATGTAAGCAATAACTAATTACATTTTTCTTTTTCTTCTTTTTTTTATTTTCTTTTTTTTTAAACAATCACAAATAGGACTTTTTATTTGTCACTATTAAAAATCTGGATTTTAAACAGATTCTTGGGCTGGTGGTTCATATCCATCAGCTCGCTCAACCTTAGCACCTGTCTCATCTCCAAGTTGTTTTGCCAGAACTACCGCCTTCACCATGGAGCTCCATGAGCTTTCCCAATTCAAACTTAGGTTTCTTCAACATTTTTACTTTTCTAACAAAGACATCATGAAGAGGATAAATGGACTGGCAAGCCTTTTCTATTTCTTTCCCAATTCTGTCTGGAATCAGTTTATTAACGACTTCCTTCAAGTCATTAGTCTGTACTTCTTGGGTCATGACCTCCATCATCTTGCGGATCTGGCGGACTTGCTAGTGCTGGGCATAGGATGTCTTTCTTATCTGGTTGTTGCGTTTTATAGTGAAGCCAACACAGAAAAGTCGGAGCAAATACCCATCGGTCGTCTTGACATCAACGTGAGCTTCAATCATAGTCTGCCACTTTTTGACCATGGAGCACATTTTGTCCCGGGTAAGATCCATGCCATGGAAGTCAGTCAGACAGTTTTTGCCCTGAACGTCCTCAGTAATTGGCTTGAATTTTCTAAATGCAACTTCATCATTCTGTAGATCAGCAAGGTTCACCTCAAACACACAACCCTTGAGGCCATTAGATACAATTTTGGTCCCTTGAGTCCTTGTGACCAGTGTTTTTCCGATGTTCCTAATATTGAACACTGCTGGAGCTTTCACATCATACCAGTCCTTCTTAGAAAATGGATCAACCACTTTCTTCTTAGCTCCCTTCTTGCCACCATTCGTCAGGCGCTTGTTCTTGCCGACCGCCATGGTGCCGATCTGAGAGCCAAAAGGGAACTAATTACATTTTTCATTGCTTCTCCCATTAAAGCAGTTGCAGCTAGAAAGCCTGAGAGGGTGTCAATAGTCACATGTACATATTTTAATTGTCCAAAGTCAGAAATATGAGTAACATCCATTTGTTATAATTGATTAGGTATGAGTCCTGGAGGATTAACACCATTATGTGGTACAGGTAGAAATTGTGGACATTCAGGACAAGTCTTTACAATTTGACATGCACATTCTCTAGAAATACCAAATTGTTGTCTCAAGCTATTAGTATTTTGATGATTTAAAACCTGAGATTGTTTGGCTAACTGTTTGTGTATAAGAGAACTACACCGTGGAAAATCTAAAAGTAGTTCTCATGGAGAAGAAAAATAACAGACGGAATATTTGGTGAACAGGAAGCTTCAAAAGCAGCAACTGTGATGATAAAGAATCGTTTTCCAGGTCAATAAATTTGAAGGTAGGCGGATGGCTCCATCCTTTCACTGGAGGCCCCGTCTATCTACTGGAGGTGAACTCTTCAGGTTCCATCTCTCCACTGTTGGGCATTTTGGCCAATTTTATTCTCGTTGTGTCTGGGAATCCTCTCACTTTCCAGGTGTCTGGGACTTTCTAGGGGTTCCCCCACCTCCTATCGCACAGCTGCATATTTCCATTCATTCTCCTGGCCCTCTGGTCTTCTCTCCTGCCTCCTCCCCCATACCTGATCCTGCCCCTTTTTCTCCTTCCCTTTCCCCACTCAAGTCTCTCTCCCTCTGCCTTCCATGATTATTTTGTTCCCTTTTCTAAGTGGGACTGAAGCATCCTCACTTGTGCCTTCTTTCTTTCTTTCTTTCTTTCTTTCTTTCTTTCTTTCTTTCTTTCTTT
>NW_021604622.1:18284476-18302098 GCF_004785775.1 Grammomys surdaster
TTTCTTTCTTTCTTTCTTTCTTTCTTTCTTTCTTTCTTTCTTTCTTTTTCCAAATGTGATGGGTTTATTTTACTCTGATGCAAAACCAAGGATCTTAAACTTCATATGGTCAGTTAGTTGTATCATGGGTATTCTATACTTTTTGGCTAATATCCATTATCAGTGAATACATACCATGTATATTCTTTTTGGGTCCGTGTTACCTTGCTCAGGATGATATTTTCCAGTTCTATCCATTTGCTTGCAAAATTCATTATATTCTCATTTTTAAATAGCTGAATAGTATTCCACTGGGTAAATGAACCACATTTTCTGTATCCATTCTTCAGTAGAGAGACATCTGAGTTGTTTCCAGCTCTGACCCAGAATTGTTCCTGTTTAAGGAAATGCAGGAACAAAAATGGAGTAGAGATTGAAGGAAAGGCCATCCAGTGACCAACCCAATGTGAGATACATCCCATGTGCAGGCAACAGATTCTGACACTATTACTGATGCCATGGTGTGCTTGCAGATGGGAGCCTAAAATGGTAGTCCTCTGGGAGACACTACCAGCACCTGACTGACACAGATGCAGATACTTAGAGCCAATCATTGGACTGAGGTTGGGGAAGTCTGTGGAAGTGTTAAGGGGAGGATTGATGGAGCTGAAGGGAAGGGCAATCCCATAGAAAGAACAACAGTGTCAACTAACCCAGACCCTTTGGAGCTCCCAGAGACTGGACTTCTAATCGAAGAGTATTCATGGACTGGTCCTGGCCCCAACACATGTGTAGCAGAGGACTCCCTTCTCTGGCCTCAGTGGGAGAGGATGTATCTAATTCTGGAGAGACTTGATGTCCCAATGGAGAAGGATGCAGGGGGCCTGAGGTGAGGGTGGGGTATGTGTGCTGGGAATAAGTGGGTAGGTGGGGTGAGCAATCTTTCAGAGACTAAGTGGAGGAGGATGAGATAAAGAACTCTGGGAGGGGGAACCAGGAAGTGGGGACAACATTTGGGATGTAATTACATAAAATAATTTAATAAAAAATAAAATAATTAAAAATAAATTGTTTTTTTTGCTTCCTAGTTTTCCTTTCAAGACAAATTAAATTAAAGGCAAAACAATACACTGTTAAATTTATAACACATAGAAATCAAATACCAGAAACACATTTGAGGAGGAGAGACAAGGAGTGGAAGTATATAGTTACATGGTTGTAATGTTAATTGTGAAGATGATATAACATTATCATTATGTGAAGAGAGAGTATGACAAGATAAAACACATTATTCAGTGTTAAGAGCATCTATTGAATATTGAAATAAAGGAGGATGCCAGCAGACAGTATTGGGGATAAAAACAATGTTAAAATGCATTTGATTAAAATCTTTTATTTTCTCCTTCCCTTCTCGCACTTGCTCCGGCCCAAAGGCTTTTACTTATTTATTATATGTAAGTACACTGTAGCTGTCTTCACACATCCCATAAGAGGGCATCAGATCTCATTACAGATGGTTTTGAGCCACCATGTGGTTGCTGGGAATTGAACTTGTAACCACTGAAAGAGCAGTCAGTGCTCTTTATGACTGAGCCATCTCACCAGTCCCAGTTAAAATCTTAATGAAAGAATATCTAAGGAAGAGAAATCAAACAGAAAACTCAAATCTCATATATTTAAATTAAACCAAGAGGCCTTTTCATTAAGCATAAAATGATCCAACATTCTAATCAAAAGAAAATCAGTATCAGTATAAAAAGTATAAGAAGCAAATGACCCCCATTTTAATGTAGACACCAATGGAGCTTACAAATAAAGAAAATGACACGAGATGAAAATGACAATAGCAATGAATATGCACGGCTGTAATAATGCTTAGAAATCAGACTCAAAACATAGCAGCATCACAAGAGAAGTCTGTTAAAATAGGTAAATTATGAATCTGGAAAATAAAAGTGGTAGATATATGATGACTAGATAATTTAAAAGATGTAGAGTTAAAGGATGGAAGAACCAACTATCCAGCAATCTTTAAATTTTAAGTAGACATTGCAAACCTTCTCAGTGATTTATTGTATGGTGAGCAAGTGAATAGAGTAGGTTATGATCTCAGAAGCAAAATTGTCCCCTCTCAGATCATTTACTCTGCAAATGTACATGAACACAGTCTGTAAATACAGATGCATGGTGACCCAGATTTCATGTTCCAACCATTAATAATTTCATGAAGATTTGTCATACTAGACCAAAAAATATTCTAAACATCAGGTAGTAGGTTTACATCAACTATGGAAGTCTATGCTATAGGAGTGGCAGGCTGTCTGATAGCATTCTTAGCTTAGGGGTAAGTGGATACAAATGAATGGGTTACCAACTTACGATATTCCAAATTATTTCAGCTGTCAATCATAAATCGTTAGTTCAGACACTGAGCTGAGGAAGGAATGACTGAGGTCGCCAAAACTATTCCCAGGTAAATTGTGACTGAGCTTTGGACATATCACATGCTAACATTTTTACAGACATTGAAATCAGATAGTCAAGCTTACAGGAGGCTCAACATGAGCAGCCACTTCTCAAAATGTCCACTGAAAATTCTTAGCATTTGAAAAACACTCAGGAACTATAGAACAATATTCAAAGGTAGAAGGCATATCTATGAAGACAGATGACAGGCATGAAATAAATTTTAATTTAAGTGTTTTATTTTTGTAGACAACAAATTCTCTAAAAGTAATGAAGGAACCCACATAAAATATTTGGAGAATTCTCAACCTCAACTATTTTAATGTTAAATAAGATATTCTACGGTGAAATAAAAATCGACAATGTAAGAAATGAATTCATTTGCACACACTTCCATGCATGTGTGCACACACATACATACACACATTTCCACCCACACATACACAAGTATATATAATTAAAAATAAAATAAAAATTTTTGAAAGAAATAGCATTTGAAATTTAAAAATATTTTCACTTCAATGAAAAATTTTAAAATAGTCAAAATATAAACATAAATGTGTGGATTGTGGGGTTAAAATAATATATTAAAAATCTTATACCAATGAAAAGACAGTTCTAACTAATTTAAATTTCTAACTTGGAAACCCATAAATAGAAACCAAAGTTAATTCAATGTGTGTAGAGAAAAGGGAGAAAGCTACATAACAGTCTGAAAACACAAAGCAAAAATAGCTGTAACATCTATTAAATGAAAGTTGCTTCTTTGAAATAAATGTTAAATCAAATGTCTACATAATGATGAATGAAAATGAAGATATAAACCACCCAAGTTTGGAATGATAGAGAGCACATGACAACAGGCAATATGTGGATTATCAAGTCAACTATGAATACATTGACACCATCAAATTAAGTAGCATTCCCATTTAGCACAGAATTCAAGCATTATAATTTGACACTAATGGTCATATTTTGCAATCCACTCTCTCAATATTCTACAAATTGCTGTCACATTTATTCTATATTTGATAGATTTTAGTAACTAATTAAGACAATATTTCCTATGCTAAGATATTTAAGTACTGTTTTTTAAATCCCTATTTTATCTGTGTATATACCATATTTTATTTAAATATTTGAATCTTTTAATAAAATTATTGAAGTTACACAACTTGTAACATTTTACTATCATCTTATGTTTATATTTTGGCCCAAATCAAAATACACAGACAAGTGAAGTCAAACAAAAAAGGGGAGAGGCCAGGAAGCAGAAGAAAAGAAATAGGAGAACTCTAAATATTAATTGAGGAATTTATTTTCCAGTAAATTTACTGTTAACTCAATTGTGACTTTCCATTTGGGAAAGGTCACTGATAACAGTCTCTTAACCCATTACAGCATCCACAATGAAGCAGAAAATTCATCTCCAGGGAAACCCTTTGTCTCATTTCAATGGCATCACTGAAGACATTGATTCTTAAAGGCAGTAATCACATGGATAGTTTGTGCCTCATTTTGTCATGAGGTAAGTTAAAGAATTTATTGAATACCTCTCTCTTCTAGGCAGAAGCATTGGTTTCTCCTTCTCATGAGTTCTTGATACAGTCACTGGGACTAGTAAGTACTTTTCATACCTAAATTAGAATCAGAACAAATACCAGAAAAGTGGTAATGCACAGATAAAGGGTTCAAGTCTGTCCATCTAACATTAAGCTGCCATGTAGCTGTTCTTGGTATAAAAATGGCAAATGACACTACAGGAGGATAGTTACCTTTCTCCAAATCAGTCTTTGCTGAGGCCAGAAGAACCTTCAGAAGGGCAATGTGGATACACACATAAACCCATGTACTTCTCAGAGTCTGATTTGTTCTATCTTTTGTTACCTGACCCCCTAGTTGCTTCTGCTATTCTAACATTAGGTGGTGCTCTAAGTTCATGATTGCATATATTCTGCTGTGGATTTATAGCCATGTGAAATAGATGTGTAGGCCTGCCTTGTTGGCTCAGATAAATATTCTGTAAATTCATTCTGCAAATAGTATCTAATAACCTCATCATTTACTTATTTATGTAAGTAGTTGCAATTGTTCACACCATTTTGTAGACTGTTGATACCATCCTGCATGAGCAGTATTTATTCCCTTTGTATTTTTGTGATAAATTTACATAGCATATTCAAGTTTCTACCAAAGAGGGTAAAAAAACCTAAGTTGAATTTGGTTGTCAGTTATTATGATAGTACAGAAATAGAGTGTCTGGAATCAATGAATAGATTCATAGATAAATATAAGAGAATGAAGAACAGTTGTAGAAGAGTCTTAATCCAGCAATGTGGCTGCTCTGATCACATCCAAAGACTTGTATGATCTGTCCAATGCAGACATTCCCTTAGAAGACCCACTCAATCCCATTGACTTGAATCTTTTGCTACACATGTTTAATCCTAAACAATAACATCTTATTTATGGAAAAGGCAAAGTGACTAATTGGAGAAAACCTTGATAGAATGAGTCAGAGACAGGATACACACAACACTCAGGAGAAAATCTCTTTAAGAGCAGAACAGCTCAGGATGTTCAGTTGGTTCACTGTGGAGTTGGGCCAGTGCAGTGTGTACAATGGAGTTGATTTCATTTGTGAGTTCGTGCAGTTCAGTGAAGGTCAGTAGGAGCAGTTGAAGCCATAGAATGAGAAGGAGACAGACGATGAGATCAAGATAGAGTCAGCCCTAGAGCAGGTGATAACCATGTGTACATGTGTAAGGTAAAGAATTACCCTAGGAACCTTGGGGCATCATTAAAATCCTGCACATAGCCCATAGAAACCAGAGTTTGGTGCCAAAGATGTGTCTCCAGACCAATAGACAAGTATAGCCATATATGACCTCTAGTAAATTAGATCAAAAACTATGTGTAAAACTATGTTGCAAATGCAAATGAAGCAGGGCTTTATTGATGGCTTAGCATATAAGGATGCTTGGTTATAAGCCTGATTTCAATCCCCATAACCCGCATAGCAGAAGAAGAGGACTTAACTCCAACAGCTGTCCTCTGAGTATCATGAATGTTCCTTTCCCCAAGTAATAGATAAAATTTAATTACAGTTTTCTTTAAAAAGTATGGAACATGCACCTCCAACACAAACCATGCTGTCAGACTCTGTGGGAAAAATGAATAATGCAAGAAAGCCATGTGAAGAAGGAAAGTGTTCCAAGTCATAAGCTGGAAAATCAAATTGTTTGTGTGTGACAGTTGCTCTAAAATAGCTAGTTACTGTGAATTTAAAGGCTCTATAGACATGGTCCAGTGAACAGGCATTTGGGTTTCTAGAACTATCCTGTGTCCTGTGATGCTGATTGTAGCTATGCTTTTTGACTTATGGGAGTTGGTAAAAACTTACAAACACTTGACAACACATATCACTATTATTTTGGCTTCCTTTATAAGAAACTCATTAAAGATTTTAAAAATTGAATGACTTAGCGGTTAAGGGCCCAGGCTGTTCTTGCAGAGGACCAGAGTTTCATTCCCAGCAACCACATCAGTTGTGTCACACCTATCTGTAACTCTAACTCTTGTTGGATGGCAATGAGGATGTCTCTAGTCATGTGCACACACAAACACAAACACACACACTTAAAAAGTAAATTTTAAAGATGTACGCGTATACATTATATATAATGTGTATGTGTGTGTGTCTTTTTGGAGGTGTGTGCATGTGAATATTGGTGCCTGTGGCGTCCAGAAGAGGGCATCAAGTGCTATGGAAATGGAACTACAGGTGGTTGTGAGCAGCTCCATGTAAGGGTTAGAAATGAATTTGTGTTCTCTGGAAAAGCACTAAGCCCTCTTAACCAATGAGCTATCCCTTTATCCCCATACTTGTTTATTTTTTTCATGTGTATTAATTTAACTTATCTTTGAAGTGATATATCATATTCTTGTGTAATTGAATTTTTTTCAGGATATGTGTCAATTATATTTTCCATTCTCCCAGTTTTTCTCACATTATTCCAAGCTCCACACCAACCCAAATCCACACACTTTTCTCTCACAATAGAAAATAGGCAGGCATCTAAAGACAATCATCACAAAAAATAACACTGGTTTTTAAATGTGAAACTGTATCAGATGTACTTAGGTGATTAAACTCAAAGGTTCTGAAGATATTAATAACTTGAAACCTCAAAATATATCAATTTTCAAAGTTTTCATATGTGCTGCTGAAAGCACTCGAAAAATCAGGGACAGAGAAAGAGAGACTGTCTTTCTTAACCATAGTTACCCATTAATATCCCTTTAAAAGGCCTTTTCCTCCTCTACCAGGATGAGAGCATAGCAGGTATTAATTAATAGACCCTGGAATTACTTTCAGGCTTTAATTTTAAAATACAATTTTCACAATTTGATGTATTTCCATAGAGTACTGGAAACATATATTCCTACCCTATTACCCTCTCTTGTTCATTTCAGTTCCCACAAGACTCCTTCTTCTTCTCAGCTTGTACCCCTATTTCCATGTCTATATTTGTTAGTGTCCAGCAGGGAGTCACCACTCCTCTGAGGTCACAATTCTATCAACCATGTAATTCCCAGGAAGACAGCATTTCACAGAACTCCTCTACATCCTTTGGTCATGCAGTCTGTTCTCCCCCTTATCTGTCCTGTCTCTTGGGTCTTAATCCCATTTAGGGTTAAAAATTCAATAGGTATCATCGATAGCCTTCTCTGTATTAATTTTTGCCTACCACCAAGAGAAGTTTCTCTGGTCAAGGCAGATCACAGTACTACTGTAAAAACATGAATATAAATCATTAGACTCTAGTCTGGTAACATCTGTTTAGCCTAATATCTATGATAAGTTTTGCCTATTGTCTGTGGCATCCTCAGCCACAAACAGTAGATTTGTTTTACCAGGTAAGTATTTCCTCCAGGAGAGACATTCATTTAAAAAGTGGCTGATGATCTCCAAAATAATCATGCTACAATTGTATCACTGGGAAAATCTAGCCCTTAGGAATGGATCCTTATAGGTAAGCCTACTAAAATAGCATTTGTTTTCCAATAGTTTTACATCCTCTGTAAATCTCCAAGTAAATTCACCAAAATTTATTATCCTATCAGAATCCCTTTGTCTTAGCATATGCTCTTGTTGGCTTTGGTTTGGTCTTAGATTTGGGGACAGAGTCTCACTATGTAACCCAGTCAGGTCTCAGATGGAGGTCCCTTGACTTCCTTTGTGATGAGATTTATTTGTATACCATAAAGTCCAGTGTTTGCCTTGATTTCATCACAAATTTAGTATCTGTTTCTAAAGAATATATTTTCTTCCTTGCTCACTTGTTCCAGTCTTCATTTTCTTGGAATAGTCCCATATACTTGTACATATCATTTTTTTTAGATTATCTGAAGTCAATTTACTTCAGAAACCTATGATGTAATTGTAACTAGTATCCAAGATGTATAGATGTAATCTGTAGCCCTTCTTCCAAATTAATGACTCCCTAGCAAACTGATATCATAGCTTTAGAGATAGATCTCCTTATAGATACCTGGGCCAAGCAGCTCAATTCTCACTCCTGATCTGTTTAGGGTCTTTGTGGCACATGAGAGATCCGAGGAGAAACAGTACAGCACACGTACTCTTCATCCTATTGATTTTTTAACATCTCATTGACCATCCCAAGCAGCCCCTTGCTCCTTCACTGGATACACCCATTTGTAGTTTCACTGGCCATAACTATGTGCATGCGCCTTCCTTCAACTATTATATGAAATTTTTGTGTCTGTTTTCTTAATTTCAGTCAAAAGTATGACTGTGGTCCTGCTTTTTAAAGCTAAGTTGTTAAGGTGCAGAATAAGACATTAATTGGTATGATGAAGATGAAACTCGTCTAATTTCATCTTCTACTCTCTGATCAGGAGAAATCTGTGAAAATATGCTGACAAATGTTGACCCACACACAGAAACACTCAAGCCAAGATATGACCTCACTATAGCATGGAAGGATCTGTAGTTACTCTCTCCTCATTCAGTCCCAGAATACCTGGGTCCTTTAGCTCAGGAGAGCTTCACCTTGGGTTTCTTGAGTCTATGCTTCTGAATTTACATATTCTGGCATTCTTCAGTGCCTTCCTTTCAAGCAAGACCATTGTGACCTGAATGAAATTCTGTACTCTCTAGAATTTGGCCACTATATTGCATCTTCATCCTCAAATTCTTGCATATTTTCGCAAGTCACGACAATCTATTTGCACAAACAAGGAATTAACAAGGATAAACTTAAGAATGAAGATAGGTTAACTGCACACAACGGATTTAGTAATCAGAAGCAACATTCAGTTTGTAGTGCTCCTTTTAGAGAAAGCACCGGGCATTTCTAAAAGAATTAGGGCAAGGCATAATGTGTTAGCATACAAAACTTGTTTTAGACATGTTAAGTTTACACTTTGTAGTTGCTGTTTATTTGTAGTAGGTTTGATTTGATGCTAGGACCAATTTGGTTGGTTTTCAGTAAGCAAGAGGCTTATATATCTTGTAGAATGCTCATCAAACCATCCAAAACCCCATAACTTAAACTTTTGCATGCAATGTATAATTTTGCAATCCTGTTTCTTAAGACATAATCCTTTGTATAAAAATTAAAGTGCTAGAAACTTGAATTTGTGAGATAGATCACAGCTGTCAAACATGATTTCTGAGCCTCCCAGGGAAAGACTCTTTGCTCTTGGCCAAATAAAAGTCATCTGAAGTTTTCCTTTACCAGCTGAAAGGAATGAAACATGTTCTGGAAATAACAAGCATTCTATGTATTTAGCCCATGAGAGAATAAAGAGAAATGGAGAAATAAATAAGCAAAGCCTACACAAAAAGCCTGTATCTTTGTTCTTACAATCACATTTCATACTGACTTTATTTGTCTTTTTAAATGAAATCATTTTCCAAATGAGGAGTTGAGGAGCAGAACTCAGAGCAGTGAGGAAATGCTCTCCAGGAAGTCAAGCCATGATGAATGAGCTTTGGTGTGTAGATTTCTCAGCCTTCTGTCTTTGCTGAGATTATCCTGAGGTGAGCAGTACACTATATTTTTGTGCCACAATGGATAGAGGCACATAGAATGGTCATTGGCCATATAATGGAAGCCTTGTGTCTGCCTTTCTCAGCTACTTCTACTCTGCTCTTTCTTGATTGTAAGAAGTTCATTCTCCTTCATTTCACTAAAGCTAAGCAAATAATCAATTAAACAAACAAACTCAAGTTATTATCAATGTGTCTATTGAAGAAGCCAAATTAAGATACTAGTGGTCCTTAGTACTGATGACTGTGTTTTATTAGCCATATATAGTGGTGGTTAGTTGATTAGCAAATTGTGATCAAAACAGGGAAAGTACACTGCTGCTACTCTCACATAATGAGACAGTGGTGGCCACTAGAAAAACAAGAAAGCTACTTTTATCCCTGATGGAAAGCTTTCTAGGACAAACAAAATTGTCAAAGCTGTACATTTGTATTAAAGACATATGTAAAGAATCTCAAATATTCTATGTCTGCTTTCAAATGATCTGTTGATTTATATATGAGTCATATTTGGTTACTAATGAGGTTCAAAATGTAACTGTAAAAAGTATAGGACTTGATGGATTTCAACACACTAACACAGGTTACATTAGAACCTGTTAGAAGGTGTACAATCAATGCAACTTACAGTAAATACTGTAAAAGAAAAAAAAGTAATTTTAACTTGACAAATAAAAGAGCCTTAACACATGTGGTAACACCTATTTGAAATCCAGATCTTGCCCCAACTTTATCTCTTGCTAACGTAATATCATAGAGAAATGCAGCAAACTTCCAAGTATGTCTCTGAAAATATCCAGAACCAGACTTCCAAATGAAGACTGTTACTTCCAATATTGGATTTTGTTTTATTGCCCTGAGTATCTAAAAATAGCTTGCAAGTACTGGAAAAAAAATGAGTCAGGCTTTAAGCAGAAGCAAAAGGGTAGTGGGTTGATTATTGCTTTAATTGGTATAACAGCTTTAATTACATTAATTGCTAACACCACTGCTTCTCCAATTGCTTTGCCACAGGAAGTTAAGACAGCTACTTTTGTTAATCATTTAGCAAAGAATGTTACTAATGTGTTGAATATACAAGAGGATTTAGATAGGCATTTGGAAGAACAGAGTGATGCTCTTGTCTTTGTCCTATTCAAAATATTGGAAGGAGGTTCAGAGTTTAAGAGTAAGGAACCATCTCAAGTGTCATGCCAAATACCATGGGATTCATGTTAGTTCTAAAATTTACAGTGATACTCATTATAATTAGGAAAAAGTTTAAAGACACTTGCAATGTATTTAGTATAATTCTAACACCTCTCTGGATGCTTTAACTGTACATAGTGAGCTTATGAATTTAAAGAAAGATGTTCTGCTGAGCATTTATGTGGTAGATACTGCTGATCAAAGTATCCATGGTCTGAGGTCAAGTGTTTCTATTTTGGTCAAGCTTCCAGAATGGCATATATAGCTTGATCATGCTAGCCTTTTTGTCCTTGGAATATTTTTATTCCTGCCTATCATGTTAAAGCTTGTCTTCAACAACATCAACATGTTGGCAGCCAAAGTACATGGCTTGACCTTGAAAATAGACCCCTAGATAGAGTCATTAAATTAACACGCTGGCAAGGCAAGGATGGGTAAGATTCTGCACAGAGCCTTACCAACCTAAGACATAAGTGCACTGCTTTTGATAATGCATATTCCATGATGAGTAAGAAAGGCATTCTTGTCAGAATAACCTAAGACAAGCTCAATCTTGTTAATGAAATAAAAAAAAGAGGTTGAGGCCCAGAGCTTTTGGGGCTGCTTGGCAAGAATCTGACATTGGCCAAGGACAAGGAAGTAGGCTTCAGTCTGGAATCTGACATTAGGCTAGAACAAAGAAGTAATTTCAGACAGGAATCTAAATTTTAAGCTAGAACAAGGAAGTAGGCTTCAGACATGAAAATGACTTTGGGCTAGAACAGGGAAGTTGGTTCAGATATTTTGATCATCCTGATAAGCCCTTAGAAACAGTGATCAGGGAGTGTTCACAGAATTTTGTTTATTGTCTTGCTTGTTCTTTGACTATTTGTGTTTATTGTCTTGCTTGTTCCTTGACTCTTTGTATCTATTATATTGCTAGTTTCTCAACCTAGAACTCACCTTAATACTTGAATATAATTAAAATGGCTTAAAAGCAAAAAGGAGGAGAGTTCTAGGGAGGGGAAATGGGGAAAGGGGGTAATATCTGAAATGTAACTAAGTAAAATATCCAATAAAAAGGGGAAAAATGAGTGTAGGACTAACAGCCATATTGAGTGCCCTGCGCAGTCAGTGGTAGGGTGTAGGGATACTGATGAAGTGTGTCATAGATTCAATTGAAATCTGTTCCATAAGCTCAAGTTCTGAAAACTTTTCACCCAGACAGTGGTGTTAGTTTTTGAAGGTTTCCAAGATTTTTGGAGGGGATATATGATTGTGACTTACTGTAAATTGGTAATTGGGGGCACATTATCCCTGACCCCTTTCTGTCAGACTGTTTCTTGGTGCCATTAGAGTACCTCTCTTATACCATAGCCATGCTGGTTTCCCCAAGTCTATGAGGCCACAGATCATAAGTGAACCACTAGTCAAGAAGAAATCGTGAACCAAAATAAATCTTTCTTTAAGTTATTTGATCACTCTGATGAAAGCGACTAATACAAAATGGAACACTAGGATATATCTGGGACTTTGGCATGGAACTGACTGAAGTTGGGCACCTTATGCCTTTCATTTCTCTGAGTCTCTTTTATTCATGCAAATAGTCTACCTTTTCTTCTTCATCAAACATTGTCTTCTCTGGCTTTGAAGGCTTAAGTATTGCCCCTGATGCACGAGTGTCAAAGATATTGTGTGACTTTACTAACTGGTTCTCAATCACATACAAAGAAATAAATACAACAGAGTAGCGACAGAGTGGTTCTTTAAGGTCAGACTAACATGAATACACAGAAAGATTTAGAAAACAATGCTACATTTTCATGATACAAAACGACTTACTTTCAAATAAAGTATATTGGACAATTTTATATTAACCCAGAACTTTTACATTGTTACGCATTTGCATAGATTTTTCCCACCATATGTAACTATTGATGACATTACTTTATATATTAACAGATAAATTTATAAGACTGTTATTTCACAACACTATTTTAACTTCAAATCTTAGCAGAGTTTCTATCAGGGATACATATTGACTCTGTGTACATGTGTTGCAGCAAGCTATTCATTGCACATAATATACTTACTACCATGTAGCTCTTAGAAGGTAAAAGACAAAGAGAGACATGGATATAGACAACTAGGATATGTAGAAAAAGTGAAGGGTATTAAATTTCCTATAAATTATGTTTTTTGTGTGTGTGAATTCATGTATACCTTAATCTGTATTTATGAATGTGTAAATACGTAGTTCTATAATTTGAAAACACACTTGAATTTTGAGGACAGTTCAGATATATACAATAGCAAATAACAAACTAACAAGAACACACACACACACACCCTTCAGTATACATAAACGTGGCACCACATGGCTCTTGGCTTCCATGACTTGTGTATATAACACCTTTTATTCTAGGCTTTTCTTCTCAAGGAGTTCATGCAGATCTCCAGGACAAATGATTAATAATGCTTTTGGTGGACAGGATCTCATAGGAACAATTTTCTTGTTTATACTTGGGAAACCTCAAAACCCCTTTAATATACAAAGCTGCAAATTTACACCAGCATCAAATGATCATAAATCATCTGTTTGAGAAGGATATTCCAACACGTTTGGCAGCAATCTGTTTCCAGTCTCTTTTATACATTGCTGAAGACTCTACCTTCCTCTCATGCCCTCATCCATTCCCAAGGTCTGCCTTGTTTCAGGCATAGCACAGTTACCTTATATGATGTGAGAGATAGTTCTAGTCAGGAAAGCCTAGATAAAGACTCTCGGAACACTGGATGGAAGCGTCCATTGTCAAGGTGATTATCTAATCTAGCTGTCTTCATGTACACTGTTCTGCTGCAGTACACTATTTGGGGTAATAGGTTAAATAACATGGGAAAGGAAGGCACCATATGATTATGTGCCCTGTCTTCAGAGAGCATTGATAGACCTAGTGTTTGCTAAGTAGCTGTCTGAGGAGGGCTTGTTCACAGAGACAACCCATGACCCCAGGCTACACCCTCAACAGAAAATGAAGGAAATCACTACTCTCTGATCTGCTGTGTACTAGGACAAAGTATAAGTGTTTCGTTATCTTGAGGTCACAGATGATTTCAATGATATTTCCCTATATTGCTTTAGGGATGAATATGTCTCAGGAATGGTGAAGGAAAGTAGGTGAGAAAAGACATCGAATATGATAATTCTAGCCTAGAGGAGAACAATGTGTCTCTAGTACTTGCTTGTTTTGACCTTCTCTAACATGGCTAGGGTGGACCATAAACTGTTCTGTGAAAAAAAAATCTGCAGGCAAACTTTGGTCTCTAGTGTCATTGCAGAGTTGAATGACAACCCTAGCTGTATGCATCTCCTTCTCCACTCTCCATAGGCTTCCTGACCTTTTCCTTTGCCATACTCCTTTGGTCCTTCTCTCACAGCATGTCTCCTTTCAAGATTTTGGAAAGTTTCAATTATTTCTTAGACACAAAGTCCTTAGACAAGTGGTTCTCAACCTGTGGGTCCTGATCCTTATTGTAGGCTAGCAACTGTTCACAGTGGTTGCGTATTAGCTATTCTGCATATCAGATACTTACATTATAATTAACAACAGTAGTAAAATTAGAGTTATGAAGTGACAGTGAAACTAATTGTATGCCTAGGGTCAACAAAACATGAGGAACTGTATTAAAGGCTTGCGGTGTTAGGAAGTTCGCAAACCACTGCCATAAACCAACTTTCAAAGATCTTCAGAGCCAGGCTTCCAAACCCCAAGTGGTACCATGGAGAACTGCTGAGAAGAATGTACAGGTGGGCAACAAACGTAGCAGCCAGAGGGAACTGAGAGACAGTACCGGATACCAGGATGACCTTGGTTCTCAGAAACTTCTCAGTGTTTAAAATGGAAACAGTTTTTGCTCAAAAAGATGAATGTCAGCAAATAAGATGGTGGAAAATAATATAAGTAAGCCACTGTGTGAAAAAAAAAACAATCTGAGTGTAAACAAATCTTATGAAATTGTCAAGGGAGATGAGAACCGGCAGGTGGTTCCTCAGGCTCCCTCAATTTCTTCTTTTGTGTGAAAAAAAATCATTTCATTTTAATTTGTCAATTTTGAGACAGGCATTGCAAACACATGAATCTGTGGTGACAAAAAGGACATTTTTAACCATTTCAATGAGAGTGTCCTCTGCTACAGGAGTATAAAGATTTTTTATTGGATATTTTATTTATTTACATTTTAGATATCATCCCTTCCCCATTTTCCTTCCCTAAAAACCCTCTATCCCACCCCCCTTCCACCTTTTTGCTTTTATACCATTTTAGTTACATGCATGTATTAAAGTCAGTTCTAGGTTGAGGAACTAGCAATACAATAGATGCAAATAGTCAAGTAACAAGCAAGACAGTAAACACAAATAGTCAAAGAACAGGCAAGGAAATAAAATTCCATGAACACTACCTGTGATCACTGTTTCTATGAGCTTATCGAGTAAAAGGATTTTTTTCAGATTGTTGTCCTTAATTTCATTGCACAATATCATAGTTTCTTGATTTCAAGGTTTTGATAGACTTGGATAAGACACTTCTAAGGACCTTTCTATGGTACTGCAGGTAGGATTGAATATGGAGAGGTGGATTATATACTTGCTAGGTTGTACTATATGGAAACACATCAGATGTTGAGCATTCATTTTGAATACTGTAGCATTACTGAACTCACTTGGTCTTATTTCCTAGGGCATGTGGGGTGTTCTGTGTGTAAGGTAATTTCTGAATAGAAAGACTTGACTATTCCTAAGCTTGAATTTTTTTAACTAATCCTTCCAGTGTTATGTGAATAGTCATAGTGTAGTAAGAGTGGACTACAGCATGCCTACTTTTGACAGTCAAAGGAAGGTTTTCCAGCCACTGAGTATCATGTCATCTGTGAGCTAGTTCTACATCAACTTTTACATGCAGGTAATTTCCTCTGATTTCTAATTTATTCAGTGTTTTTGGCTTCAAAGGCCATTCACTTGAGAGACAACATAAAATAAAACACACATGATTTCTGCTTATTTTTAAAAGAGATGTAAACACAACCTAATTATGCTTTTAGCTTAAGGATAGACCCAATGTGACACTTTAGAAATCCAACACACCCTTAAAATGTTTGACCCAGAGTTATTCCTGTATAAAAGAAATGCAGGGACAAAAAAAAGAACAGAGACTGAAGGAAAGACCATCCAGTGACCTGCCCAACTTGGGATCTATCCCATGGGCAGGCACCAAACCCTTACACTATTACTGATGCTATGTTGTGCTTGCAAATAGGAGCCTAGCATGGCTGTCCTCTGACCTGCTCTGCCAATAGCTGACTAAGACATACACAGATACTTACCACTGGACTGAGGACCAGGACCCCTATGGAAGTGTTAGAAGAAGGATTGAAGGAGCTGAAGGGGTTGACAATCCCATAGGAAGACCAACAGCATCAGCTAATCTGGACCCCTAGAAGTTCCCAGAGACTAGACCATCAACTAAAGAGCATACAGGGGCTGCTCCTGTCCCCCAGCAATATGTAGCAGAGGACAACCACATCTGGCCTCAGTGGGACAGAATGTTCCTAATCCTCTAGAAACTTGATGCCCCAGGGAAGGGGATGCTGGTGGGTAGGATGGGGTTGGAGGTGGGGGGATGTGCAGAGATGGTGTAGGTAGGGAGAATCATCTCAGGGGCAAAGTGGAGGAGGGATGGGATGAAAAACTCTTGGAAGAGAATCCAGGATGGGGGCAACAATTGGAATGTAAATAAACTCATTATTAAAAAAAAAGAAAAAGAGAAATCTCTTCCATGTTGCCCTAGGTCCGTTCACTGTCTGGTTCAGAATTCTATGTCTCAAATGAGAACCCACACACTTTAAGAAATTTTGCCAAGCAGAATACTGATTTCTCATTGTCTTTTAGTGAAACTTCAGAATGGAGAAGAGCAACACTAAAATTTAACCGTCTCCCAATCCGATTACCCAGAAAACTTTCAGGGAACACTAAGGCAGCCGTGAGAATAAGAAATACAGACAACATGGAAACCGCTCATCACTCTCTTCTCTTCCTTAGTGTTTGTCACCATTACCAGTGTGAGACTTAGAACGGTCAGCCAGGACTTCTACCACGTGTGTTATTTTCATAATATTCTAGACTTTGAGCACTTTGCATGAATAAATTCACTTTAACACTACAATGTATCCATGATGTTTGTTAGGAAAATAAAACCACTTTGTCAATGAGGAAACGGAGGTACGTAAATCCTCAGTAACGTTCCTGTGATTGTAGTCAATAGTGGTAGAGTTTGGTACAAAACACTTACTAGAACATGTGTGAGCTCAAAATCTCTCATAGTACTATAAAAGCCGTGCTGCAAGCCATAAATCTGCATATCATTTTCTGATTGCTTGTTCCAACCGCACTGTTTCTCTGTTATTCCCAAAGGATAGAGGTGCTAAGTTACTCAGACAGAGGTTCCCAAGCTTCCTGTTGCTGCGATCCTTTAGTACAGTTTCTCATGTTGTGGTGACCCCTGACCGTAAAATTATTTTGGTTGGTTTTTCATAACTGTAATTTTGTATTATTACGAATTGTAATGTAAATGTCTGATGTTTTTGATGGTTTTAGGCAGCCTCGGAAAAAGATCATTCAACCACTTTCAGGGGTTAAGATGTTGAAAACCTCTACTCCAAGGGAAGCTAACATATCCTGAGGCAGAGTATTCTAGACTTTTTCAGTGGTCTAAATAAATCGTCTTCCATTTTAAGGGTTCATTATGATAAGAGGAAGCAACCGCCAACTCTGAAGAGTTTCCTGTTAAAAAGCTAAGAGATGACAATACATGTCCATAGGGCTTTACAGCGGGTGAGAGCACACTGAGGTGACATGGATTTCACAATTTATA
>NW_021604622.1:18302498-18351655 GCF_004785775.1 Grammomys surdaster
GCAGACTGCCCTGTGTGTGTGTGTGTGTGTGTGTGTGTGTATACACACACACACACATTTATTTATCATGTTACTATTCAGAATATAAACTTTATTTGAGTAGATCATACGACCTTTATTCCTGTGAAGGATATCTTGCATAGAGATACAATGTTTTATTTTAGGAATATTTAACTTCCATTTTCTATATTTTGAGAAGTAACATAATTTCAAAACATTTTACCACAGGCTTTTCCTTCTATTTGTTTTTTTAGGGAACTAAATTTCCCTACCCTAGGATATATAGGAACTCTATCACTGAAGTGAGCTGGTGTATACTGGATATTACAGTCCCTTCTTGTGACTGCCTTTCATTTCATCAGATATTAATAAACAGGAATGAACTACTGTTGTTCCACGGTACCATCCAAAGACAAAGAGTCCTCCAATTTTCCATGGAAACCTAAGGCATTTGATTAGGCATTTGGGAGATATCTCTCCAAACGAAATACTGTAGGCTTAGACTAGAATAAAGTCTGCAGTTTTAGAAGCCAACTATATGACTGGGACAGAAGTTTTTTGGACTAAATCAGAAACCGACTTAGAGTTTGGATATGGTGGAGCTTCCTCAAGGTGGAGGGATATTTGAAATTGGACTTTGAAGTGTGTGTAATTAAGAAAAAATAACTCTAAGCTGAATGAGCACAGTGACCAGACTTGAAGCTGAGAATGTAGTGACCATATGGAAGAGAAGAGATGTGGGGGAAGAACAGGAAGTGTTCCAAGAATGGCAGCAAGTAAAGACACCAAAATAGGGAGATATCAGCTACCAGCCATAGGGCTGGATACAACCTAACTGCAGCAGAAACTGAACAGTGGGAGTTTCCTTCCCTTTATCTGACTCCAGTATCTCAACTGACAAATATAACATTGCACCCTTTCAATTGCATACAACAATGCATAAGTGATAGTAAACTGTTTAGTACAGGGATATTTAATTGTACATTTTTACAGCTTAGGAACTACACAGTAGTAAGTGAATCAATACCAAGATCTCTTTAAACTCTAAGAGCAGGAAGCCTTCCTTGCACTTGATCCCACTTTTTGGAAACAGGTTATAGTTTTATAAGGTTCAACGGTAACAGACACACATATCAAACAAGTAGGTCATGCTGGTTTGACAGCAAAATCAATGTGCCGAAATCTAAGCAGCAGGTAGGGCAGCCAGTAGGAGATAAAGCTTCCAGAATCGGGATGCCCAGACCACTGTGATTCTCTATAAATTAAAAGAAAAAAACATAGTCTGTTTGTATTTATTGCTTTGTCTTTGAAGTACAATAAATGAAGCCCAAAATTAGTAAAATTGAAATGAAATACTTCTGAAAGTAAATCTTTTTATGTGCTTTGAAATCAATTTACTTTCATATTTTAAAACATCTCTCTGCTTTACTTCTTAAGTAAGTCATGCACAAAATATTTAACAACATACAGTGTTGAAAGCTTAGAGGCCAAACATCACTCTAAAGCATCCACCAGCTCTCTTAGTGATCCAGTTTCATCTGGATCCTTTAGTTTCTTTTAGACTCCCTCCATATACCAAAATAATATGCAGATGCCATTTTTCATTTAGTATGTCAACAAGTTGTCATGCGAATGTGTGCCGTGTGCCAATAAGAAGAAATATAGATAGAAGAAAATGATCAGAATGATGACTTTGAGTTCGTGGACACATGAGCTAGGAAACACATGTGCTCACACAGTCCTGCCAACATTGCAGGCAGTGATCCTGGATTCAAACAAAAGCAACCCAGGGCAAGAACTTGGAAACCACTGTTTAGGGGATTCTGGGACTGGTCAATATGGTTGTTCCTGGGATGAAACCTTCTAGAAGAAACCAGTTATGATGAAAGGATTTAGGCAATGAGAGTGCAATCTGTGCAGCTTCTAGGAAAAAATGAAAATATCAGTGTCTGAAGACAAGCTGGTGACATTCAGGGGCAAGAGATCTGCCCAGAGAGATTCACAGAACCATGGGTGTGTGTAGAACTTGGGATTGGTTCATGAATTGTTAGGACAAGACAGACAATTGTGGCATTTTCAGGTCTTTTAATTCTAAGGTGATGTTTCCTTAATTAATACTGATTATTTTATTAATAACTTTATTGATTAGTAATTGGTTGATTAAAGATATGTAGAATTATATTATTCTATTTTTGGAGAACAGAATTGAGAGAATGCAACCTCCTCAATGGTTGGCTTGAGTCTCCAGTTGAGAAAGGTGGTATATAAGATGGAGTCATTAGCATTGGTTAGTCAAAAACTGCACATATATAGCAGAAGTGCAACTCAGTCTTTATGTGGGTCCCTAACAAAGGGAGGAGGGCATATCCTTAAAGCTGTTGACTGTCTGGAATCCATTCCCTTAACTCCACAGAGGGGAGACCTCCACTCTCTCAGAGAAGAAGGGGTGGAGGGAGGAACTGTGGGAGGAGGAGACCAGGAGTGGGACAGCAGGATAAATTTTGGGTTGAAAATCTTGCGTATAGGTTGGTGTCCCCTATCACTGCACTGGGGTTCCTGCCTGGCTACTGAAGGTTGCCTCTTCAGGTTACATATCACTAATGCTATGAGTCTCAGTTAAGGTCACCATTGATTCTTGAGAACCTCCACTATGCCAGGTCTCTGCCACTTACTGGAGATGCTCACATTCTCCACCTCAGCCACCTGCAGATTCTATCCATTCTTATGGCCCTCTGGCCATCTCCCTTGTTTTTCCCCACACCTGATCCTGAAACAACCCCCATTCTCCTCCCCATTCCTTCTCCCACGCAGTTCCCTCACTCCATGTGTCCCACAGGTTTTCATGTGCCCAGACATTTTCATGTGCACCTGAGGTCTGCATGTGCCCAGATATTTTCATGTGCCCTGGAGATTTTCATGTGCTCCAGAGGTTATTATGTATCCAGAGGTGTTCATGTGCCCCAGGGGTTTTCATGTACCCCAGAAATTTTTATGTGCCCAGACCTTTTATTCTGCTTTTTTCATTTTTATATGGTTTCAGATTTTTAACTTGTTTTCCTTAACACATTCATTATTCAGTAATGGTTTGTTTGATTTTTATGAATTCATATACTTACTATAGATTTCTTTTAGTAGATTTTATGTTATTGCACTGAGGTCAGATAGGATACCTGAAGTTATTTTTTTTTCTGAATTGCTTTAGAAATGTTTTGTGTCCTAGGATGTGGTCTATTTTAGAGAAGATTCCTAACTACATTCTCAATGTTTATCCTCTAACTCACAGACAACTGCAACTCTCCCCTGTCATCAAATAGCTTTTTGTAAAAGCAGACAGAACTCATTACAGAATGCCACAACTATTCAAAACCAAAGAACAAATAAGCATACCTAGCCTGAATTGATATATCTATAACACTATCCTTAACTCAGAAAACATCAATGACCAGAGGGCAGAAAAAAATGTAAAATCTCAGGCCGAGGGCATCTGCTGTGGGAATATGTGATGTGACAGGAACACTAAACCCATGAAATCTCAGAAGCATGGTTACCTAAACAAGGTCTTTTCCCCTCCTCCTTCCTTTTCACAGCCTTCCTTGTCCCTTCTCAACTTAGCTGCCTATCCTTTCTGTTTTTCCCATTTCCCACATCATAATACGTGTATCCTGTGAGCCCTTCTCTAGAAGTCTTCCTGGCATCTATGGAAGCTTTTTACTAACTACCAGGTTTCTGTGCCTACTTTCAGTTATATATGGACATTTAAAGACTTGAAGCATGGGTCCACAAATAAAAGAGAAGAAATGTCACTGTACTTACTTCATCTATACCTCACACAGTGTGGTATTTTCCAGTTCCATCCATTCACCTACGATTTTCATGATTTCAGCCCTAAAACATCCCCAAACTCTCTGTTCAAATCTATAGCTCACTTACCAAGTGAGTCATCTATCTTCTTGATTCTTTTCTTAAATTTTTGTTTATATAGTCTAGATAATCCTCTACTAGGGATAGTGCTGTCAAAGAATCTCTGCCACCTATTAGATTTCTCATTAATTACTTCCTGTTGGTTGTGTTTTTTGTTTTATTCTTTGGCTGCACAGAAACTTTTTACTATTCATGGGGCCTCATTTCTCAGTCTGGCTTTAATTCCTGCAAATAGAGTATATTCAGAAATTTCTTTCCTATTTCAGTATAGTATAATGTACTGCCTATATTTCCTCTAAGTTTCATTGTTTCAGTTTTCATATTTAGAATTGATTTTTATACTTGGTAGATATGGGTCTAATTTCACTTTTCTACGTGTGAACAAGTAATCCAGTTTCACCAGCACATTTGTTGAGATACTGTATTTGTCTAATGTGTAGTTTTTGTAATATATGTCAAATACCTGAGGACAATAGCTACATACACTCATGTTTGGGTCTTTCATTGGATTCTACTTATCTAAATTTCTCTGTTTGTGCTGGTCTCATGCTGTTTGTGTGACTATAGCTCTGTGATAAATACTAAAAGATGGTATTGTAATCCCTCCACCATTGATCTTCATGTTCAAGGTTGCTTTTCACAAACTAGCAAAAGAGGACATGAGGCAGCATTAGATTTCACAGTTTGATCAAAATTCAACTATTATGTGAGGTAAAGCACTGAGCTCTGGAACCACCCTCTCCCTTTCTCCCCTTTCTTTCCCTTCCCTCCCTTCTCCTCCCCCTTGCTTTTCTTTTCTCCCTGCTTTCTTCTTCCAAATATATTTTCCTCTTGGCTGCTTCATCTTCTAGTTGTCTTTTGATAATTTGATCTTTCAAATAATTTGTCTTCTTGAAATTTTAGCCACAACACTGGCTGTGCTATTTAGAGAAAAAAAATTATACTCTACTATGTGACAATCACTTACTCACTAATTGAATCAATCATTTAATTGAATAAATTAGATAAACTACCCAAGATTAATTGATGATTAATTCTTTTTCTATATCCATGATCTGATTTTTTGATATCCATCATATAAATCATCATTAAGATGAATATGACAAAATATTTAGCCTAAAGCACCAATGCATCTGTCTCATGTATTGTGAATGCTTAAGAAGCCTGAAGTTCAGAATGAAATACAATAGCCTCATATATATATATATATAATTTGGGATAGTTTGGTTGGAAAGTAATAATTTTTAAAAAGCATTGGATTTTCTAGTTTTCAGAAACTTAAAATAAAAGAATTCTTGTTATCTTAACTTCTAGTAATAAAAAGAACTGATTAAAATGGGAAAATAACAACTATTGATGTCTGTGCATTATAAGACCCTGCTATCAGTGAGACTAACCAGAATCCACTCATGAAGACACAATGTAGTGTCTGTTAATTCTAACACTGGAATGGGAAGTTTCTTTCCTCTTCTCTTCGTTTATATTGGAAATAAGACTTACTAGTGCTTACCTTGTTCCGGCTGTCTCTGTCTTCTGCCTTTTTCATTGTTGCTGTTTGTTTGTTTGTTTGTTTGTTTCAGGACCCACAAACAACTAATAGTTCCCAATGTCTATGTTATCCAAAGTCTCTAACATCTTTCATACAATGAGTTTTGGAATCTATTTTTCCTACAGTACAACAGATTCTATTTCCCTCTAAAATAAGTTCCATTGCAGAATTACCCTATGAGTTTACACAATGGCAAGAGAACTGTGTTGACAAGTATTAAGACAATATTTAGGGCACACGCAATTTTCCTAATCTATAATATTGACTCATTCTGAGTAAACATCCAATGTCGACTGGTTTCATTTTAGTTTCTTTGTTTTAGAACAATGGCTGCAAAGTAGCTGCAAGCACAACCACTTGAAAACTAAAATAAGCCGCTTAGGCCTCACTTCACACTACACATGAATGTGGGTAACTCAGCCCACAATTCAACATATTGAAATACAGCAGATGATTCTTCTGTGTCATCAAATAAAGGAGTCTGTATCAAACACCTTTGCAGCACAGGTGAAGAAGGAAGGACTCCATCTGAATATTAACCGCTATAAATGGAGGTTCCTACAACTATTACGTTATTCTGTCTCACATTTTATAATTTGATGATTCTTCATTCTTCCTGCCCAAAGGGAGATATCTGTCTCAGTGTGGATAAACTCTGTGTTTTTATCAGTGCAGACTCATTTCCTGTTCATACTATTGCAAGAAACATAATGTGTCACTGTGAACTGACTATGTATATGTTAAATACTAAGAAATTATTATGTCAACTAAGTACCTATTTATAATCATGTATTTTAAATATCTCAGTGTTATTCTTATGGAATTCAACTTTTACATGTATGTAAGTCACAAAAGTAATTCAGAGTAAGGATTGTTGTAACAGCTAGAGACCCCAAAGTTTCAAAATACATTTTTATGTTCTGAACAACTTCTGTACTATAAGTTAACAGAATGCTGGAATAAACATTCATTCAATTAACTGTCAATTAATTTCATGATTTAAATCTCCACATACTGGATGTGTATCATATTTTCTTGGGTCATTGATACTTTTCTGGGTCTTCTTCAATAATCAATCACACACATCTTTAAAAGGCAGCAGAAACTGAAAAATTAAAGGAAGTAAATAGGGCCTAATGTCCAGATAACTATGGAATTGGACACAGAAAATATGCATATTTTCCCACAGATTCTTACAATTTGATACAGCTGACCTGCTGTAAGCTCATGTTCCCTCAAGATAAGCAGTTTCACAGCACGACAGACATACAACTAATCTCTCAAAGGCCATATTTGGTGGCTTAACATTTTCTAAACAAGTAGGATTGGATTCTGGAAGAAGCTTTAAAGGCACCAAGCTGCTTTTGAAACAATAACAGGATGGAACATAAAAGTATGCATGCAGTTCAACCTGTGAGGTTTAATCAGCAGTGAAGACCTGACAACACCAAGCTTATTATTTTAATAATAAGAAGCATGGGTTCAGAGGTTAAAGCAATCTCTAACAAGGAGAAAAACAGGGAATATGACCACAGCAGTCCTTCACTTCTAGTAGTCTTCACATGTATGTTTTTAAAAGCATATTTAGTGTTTTATCATTCATTTTTGACTTTGATATATGTATACATCTCATGTAGGTATGTGTGGTAAAACAGTCCATTTAGCAGGAGATGTGTTTCATTTCATAACAAAGACTGTCATGTAATATAGAGCCTCAAGCTGTCACATGTGTTTAAGGCACTTGATCCTGTTTTTTAAAACCAGTAGTCAAAATGTACAATCTTTTTAAATCAATGAATGATAAAATTAACTTTAAGTGACGGTAGAATTTTTGAAGTCCCTTCAAAAGCCACTGGCATTTTTATTGCATGTGGATGTGTACCAGGGTGCATGTGTGGAGCCCAGGGGAAACAGTGAAGTTAATGGTCTCTCATCTCCAATGTTGTATCTGGGGATGAAACTTAGCCTTTCTACTGCCCCATACAAACATCGTAAATAAAGTTATAAAATGTACATTTTTTTAAAAAACTGATGTAAATTACTATAGCAGTTTTACCTCAAGAAATATTTACCATATTTTTTTAAAGTGGCTCTAGATGCAATTATAATGTACATAACCCTAAACCTAAACTTCACTGTCAAGTTACTCCTAGAAATGCAGCTTGAAAAACATGCTCTATTACTAAACTATAGAAATAATCATCATTTGAATATTGAAGCAAAGATGAAATATTATTTTTAGTTTAATATAGGAATAACAATTTGATTTTAAATTTTTCAAAGATCAAAATTCTAGAAAATAAAAGTAATATAAACAACAGATTTATGCTTTCTGATATCATATAAAACCCGATTAGTTACAATAGAAATTTTATCTTGGTTTCATAAGATCTCTACCCACTCCATAAACAAGACCCAAGCACTTTCTGAATTTTTTCAAGACCTCAATGGGAATTTTCCCTATTGATAATATTGTAAGTCATAAAATCACATTTGTTCACCGTAGGGCAACTGAAAACATTTAACTACAGCAAAATTCACTCTGCCGTGGGAAACAGGAAGACAAGAGATTGGAGATAAGTGCCAACAAACTCTTATCAAAACTTACTTCCCAATACGTTGACATTCACATTCATGATTCCTTGGATAAAGCCATTTCCCCAAAATAGAAATTGAGTACTTGACGCTGTAATTTTCCCAGCAGTGTACTTGAGGAAACAAGGTGAGTAAGTACCCAGATGTATAGAGGTGACCTGAAAGACAGAGGGATTCCGTGAAATATTGGCTGAGAAAGTGGAACAAGCTCCGTGTACTTGAGGGTGAATGTTAACTAACAAGAAATGTTGGCAAGGCCCAGTTTAGTGGCTCTGTTTCAGGGAAATGGATGCACCATCTGCAAGGCTAAGCTGAAATGACAAGCCTTTGAGGCAGAGAGAATAAATGCTCAATCCATTTGGCAGATAAAGCAGGTCATGGATTGGTTTATTTAGCTCCAGTTTCACATAAACAATACACAAGCAGAAGCAATGAACCATTGCTAAATCTGACAGGAAATTCCATTTGGGGTTATTTCTCTGTTCAGGCTTCACATGGTCACCGTTCCCCTCCTCCAGCTCTTTGTCATGTCTTTCATTGCCAAAGCTGCCTACTTAATTTGGTGGATCAGATAACAGAACGTACTTTAAAGACATATAGTCTTTCATATAGGAAAAATGAACTATAGCTTTGCAAAGACTAAATATACTGTATTTTTAATTATAGAAGGTTATATGCAGAGAGTAAGAAGATAAATACTTTCAGAGTTGTAACCAAAAATACTTGACATGTATCTGACCAGGAGAAATGCGTGCTCCTAACATTTCATGGGCATCTGCACATTGCAATCTTAAATAGTCTTTGAATATCCTCAGTGGTTAATCATCCAAAGCCAGCAGCCATGAATGTCCCCAACCTTTGATCTTAAGTAGAATTTTATTTGCATTGGCTGTGTAGCTGACTATTAAATTCCAGTTCTGCTTGACTTAGAGTATCTATTTTACAGAATCTCATACAGTTCTAGAAAACAAAGATTAACACTTTGTATATCAGTTTTGATAAAAAGGCATACTTTTTTTCACCTTCAATCTTTTGTTGCAGGTAAACAAATTCAAATACGTTGATAACATTCTTTTTATAGTTATATAGTCTCTCACGTTTTTTTTTTTAAGTAATTTTATCTCTTTTACATATTCACTTTACATCCTGCTCACTTCCTCTTCCCAATGGCCCCTTCACACAGTCCTTCTTCCTTCTCACTTTGCCTTCTCTGATCTGGAGGTCCCTACCCAATGTATCCCCCTACCCGGCCTCTGGCACTTCCTTTCTCACTGAGGCCATAGAAGACATCCCAGCTAAAAGAACATATCCCATGTACAGGTAACAATTTTGGGATAGCCCTTTCACAAGTTGTAGGGGGCCCACAGGAAAACCAAGCTGCACATCTGCTACAAACGGGGAGGCCTAGGTCCAGCCTGTGTATGTTCTTCGGTTGATGGTTCAGACTCTGATAGCCCCAAGGGTCCAGGTTAGTTGATCCTGTTGGTCTTCCTGTAGAGTTCCTACTCCCTAAAGATCTTCAAGACTTCTTCCTATTCTTCCATAAGAGTCCCCGAGCTGTATCTGCTGTTTGGCTGTGGGTATCAGTATCTGTCAGAATCAGTTTTTGGGTCAAGCATTTCCGAAGACAATTTGTTCTTGCCTGCAAACATAACAGAGATCATTAATAGTGTCAGGGTTTGGTGCTGGCTCACGGGATGGGTCTCTAGTTGGGCCAGTTATGGATTAGCTGCTCCCCCAGGCTCTGCATTACCTGTACACAGGATAAGTTTTGGGTTGCGTTTGGGTTGGTGTCTCTATTGCTCTTCTAAGTGAGATTCAAGCTTCCTCACTTGGGCCTTCCTTCTTGTTTAGCTTCTTTGGGACTGTGGAGTGTAGCATGGTACTTGTATTTTATGGATGGTGTGTTCTTTGGGGACTGGGTTACTCACTCAGGATGGTATTCTCAAGTTCCATCTGTATTCCTGCAAAATTCATGATGTCTTTGTTTTTAATAATGGAGTAGTATTCCATTCTATAGATGTACCAGATTTTGTTTCTCCATTCTTCAGCTGAGGGACATCTAGGTTGTTTCCAGTTCCTGGCTGTTATGAATAAAGATATTATGAACATAGTTGAACAAATAACATTGGGAGATGTTGGTGCATCTTTTGGGTGTTCGCCCAGGAATTTTATACCTCGGTCTTGAGATAGAACTATTCATACTTTTTCTGAGAAACAGCCAAACTAATTTCCAAAGTTGTTGCACTCCTACCATCAATGAAGGAGTATTCCCCTTGCTCCACATCCTCACAAGCATGTGCTATCATTTGAGTTTTTGATCTTGGCCATTCTGAAAGGTGTAGAATGGAACCTCATAGTTGTGAGTTGCATTTCCATGAGGACTAAGGACTTTGAGCATTTATTTAAGTGGTTCTCAGCCATTCAAGATTCCTCTATTGAGAAATTTTCTGCTTAGTTCTGCACCCCATTTTTAACTGGGTAATTTGGGTTGTTGATGTTTAACTTCATGAGTTCTTTGTAAATTTTGGATATTATTCCTCTGTCAAATGTAGAGTTTGTGAAGATCCTTTCCCATCTGTAGGCTGTCAATGTATCCTATTGACAGTGTCTGGCACCTTACAGAAGCTTTGCAATTTCATAAGGTCCCATTTATCAATTGTTGGTTTTAGAGCATGAGCCATTGATGTTCTGTTCAGGAAATTGTCTCCTGTACCAATGCATTCAAGTGTTATTTCCCACTCTCTCTCTGAACACACACACACACACACACACACACACACACACACATATATATATATATATATATATTTTCAGGATATGGCTTTAGAGAACTGGAGGACCTGATATGAAGCAGAAACTGTCTGTGATGAAATGAGACTTTACTCCCTAGACAGGCTTGGAGCAAGACTGTTTCACCAGCCAGGAAATAAGCCAGGCAACCGCTCACTTTCCCGCTTGATCCACAGAACCATGATAAAAGATATCTTACACTGTTGAAGTTCAACTGAGAATTCATGTGATTAGATTGAATTAGCTAATTGATAATTCTTATAAACAAAAAATTTTGAACAGAAGACAATTTTAAGATGTTAACAGTATTTATCTAAAAGGAACATTCTAAGTGAGATTAATATTCATCAAGACTTTTTAAAAATAGCTGCACTTTTATAGAATTAGAATAATATGTGTAAAATGAATAATACATTTTAGAGAAGAGGTAATGTTTTGAATTTGTAAATTCAACAAACTCAATATCAATTAAGAAGACTCAAAATAGTCTTTTATTGGAATTGTAGCAATCAACCTTTAATTAAAAACAGGTTATCTGAGTCATGTTAAGATTGACTTTAAAACTAAAAACAATTTTATTCTTGAACTCCAATTCAGTTCTAAAAAACTATAGTAAATATTTTATTTAAAATATAGAATCATAGTATAGCAGGTGACTTTTCGTGTATTCTGAAAGTTGACAATGGGGACTCTACTCTAGAGAGCTTATTCACATATCTCTAGCCTTTCTTCTCTGCCTCTCTACATATTTTACATGGAAAATGGAAATCATGAAAAATGATTTTCAGCTGTGGATGAAAACAGAAAAGAAATATAAAAACCCAAAGACACCCAAAATAAAAAAGAGGCCACCTTCTACTACTCAATTACTAAGGACAGAATGTGACAATGAGTAGGTAAAGCTGAGGAGCCAATGGCATCAGTCTAACTACCTGCAAGCGCCAGGGTCATTTACAGCTATCTTTGTGGAATATTTCAACTGACAAAGATGTGGGAGCAAAATTCTATTGGTCTCAGAAATATTATGAGGAAGAGGAGTGGAAGACAAAAATATCAAGAAATAAGATATTGCTTAGTAGTAGCTATCCCTGAAAGACTCAAGCAAATATTATTCATGGACACCTAACCATATGAAAGCATGTCTCATACACTCATATAATAATAAAAGATATAATAAAAGCAATTTCCTAATCTTGCAACTTCATTCATGGAAAAAGGGCTTGGATAAGGAAATTCAATTAGCCAGCCAATGATGTATATCAGAGTGCCTAAAATATGAGAGCCATATCACACATGGAACAATTAGATTCAAGCAGGACTTCCTTTTTAGTAAAGGTAGCAGACAAGTCTGAAAAGATCCTGATGGCAAAGAGACATTCATTAAATTTCATGAGCCTTTCACCATATGCAGAAGGGTGGACTACAGAGAGAAGGGCAAACTTACCATTAGCCCTAGCTGAAACATTTATCATGATTTCTCATGGAAAATGGGATCCTGCTACTTAAAATAAGTATTATTTTGAATGATATTCAAAATATTATTTAGATATATTATTAGATATATTATTTAGAGTATATGATTTCCTGTTGAATAATTAACCAAAAGTTTAACTGTTTGAAAGTTACTTGAAATTTGATGTTCAACTGTATCTCTTTTCTATTCGTTCATCCTTTTGTTACAGTCCAGTCTTCATCCCCCTCCAGGTCTGCCTTCTCCCACAGCTCCCTATTGCGTACCTCCTCCCACTGTCTCCAAGAGGATATCCCCACCCCCCACCAGACCTCCCCATTCCTGAGACCTCAAGTCTTTCGGGGTTAGGTGCATCTTATTTCAATTTTCTTGTGCTAGGAGTTAGGCAGAGCTTAGCTGAGCTCTTTCCTCAGCATCTCACATGGTTGCAATCAGGACACTTTGTGTGGCTGTCTGAGGCCCAGTGTCCTCTCCAAAGCTCATAGATAAGTCAGGAGCTATGGTATAGATAAAGACTGATTCATCAAACCAGCAATCTACGAGTGTCTCAAACACAAAGATAGTCTTCCATTTGTTAGCTTAAAGTAAGGAAGAAGGACCTTAACTACATTTTTTAAAGTTTTATTTAATCTCTTTTTTTACACTCTAGATTTTATCACCCTTCCTGTCCACCCTCTGACTCTTCCACATCCCATGCTACACCCCTGTCTCCATGAAGATGTCCAAAATCCCCACATCCCCACCCCACTAGACCTCTACTCTCTGGGGCCTCCAGTCTCTTGAGGGTTAGGTGCATCTTCTCTAACTGACCCTAGACCTGGAAGTCCTCTGCTATATATGTGTTGGGGGCCTATGACAGCTGGAGTATGTTGCCTTGTCCAGTGTCTGAGAGATCTCATGGGTAAAATGTTGTTACACATGTGATTGCTATTGTCTTTGTAGTGTCTATCACATTTAAGTGAAGGAGGAGCTGTGCAAGGTGCATCTGTAACAAGGCCTGGGGATGTGTAGGACCCTCTTTCAGTTTTATTGCCAAAATATCTGTGAAAATGAGCAAAACTCCTCAGTAATACAACTGAAAATATTGGCCAGAAGACTCCATCAGTTAAAATCAATTTAAGCCAACTCTTGGGTCCTGAAGATCACCTGACAGCATCAGAAAACACTGATGTTCATATTAAGATTTATAACAGTAGCACAATTACAGTCACTAACTAGCAACTAAAATGATTTTGTGGGTAGGGAGTCACTACAACATGAAGAGTCATATTAAAAGGAGGCAGCATTAGGAAGGTTGAGAATCATTGCCTTAAGAAGAATTTCCACAGTGTTGGAAAACAGTATTTTTCTGTACTTCAACCTATTTTCCTCAACCCTTGTTTTGTTACTAGGCTTTCTTGCTAAGCAATAACTCTCCACTATATGAATTTTAAACAACATAGAAAATATATTTTTCTCAGGCTACACTTTTCTAGAAAGCATATTCAGAAAAATATATTAAAGAAATCTGCTGTTATTTTCTATAAGCATAAATGATAAAGTAAAAAAGAAATGAGTTTTTACTTGGCTTGTTTACTTTATATGACTTTTGCTTGACTGGGAAGAGGATATGCCATGGGGCACCTGGCATGGTCAGAAAATGACTTCTAGAAGCTGATTCACTCTCTTACATGTGCAGTTTAAAAGAACTGAATTCAAGTCAAGGAGCTTGTCTGTAAGTGCTTTTATCTACTAAGCCACCTCAGTGGCTCTACTTGGCATTTCCTTTATAAATGGCATATGAATTCTAGAGCTAATTAAGTAGATTCTTATATTATAATTATGGTCTCTCTTTGCCTGAAAGATAAAAAGTCAACATAGTGCATAAATTCCAATGTGAAAAAATGCTATCATGAAAAAAATATTTTTTCTTATTAGAAATAAACCTCGAGAATACCTATGTTGTGAAAATTAAGAAATTACGAGAAGGAAGATATTCTTAAATTAAACTATCCAGTGGTTAATGAGACTTTTACATTTTTATTTTGAAATTATTACTGTTCAAATGAACTCAAGTCGTTGAAAATTATTTATTAGACTGCCATTCTTAATAGATCATATTAAATGATACTAGCAAAAACTAATCTCTTCTACAGATGCAAAATACCTAACCTTAGTTTTATGTACATAAGAAATTTGGTTAGAGAAATTAAGTGTTACACTTGTTCAAAAGGTAAGAATTGCATTATGAAGAGTAGAGAATGTCTTCTTTATGATACATAGTTCTGTAATATAAATCAATCAGGTAAAAATACCATAGTAGGTCTTTTAATAACTTTACTGGAATTCTGTGATATTGCCTGGAAGTCATCTCTGACATTCCAGTAGCAATTTGCATATGATTAGGAGGAAAGTTTTGGCATTTCCTTCTGCACATTTATTTTTATCTTCTTAAGTAGGATTACAGAGCTCAGAACCTGCATGCCTGACAGTGAGGAGCTGTGACCATCCTGGTAAATGAAGCCAATAGATCCAATGAATAATGCAAAAAAACTTTTAAATATATAAAAAAGGTATTTTTAAAACAATAAAACTGTCATAAATTTCTCATCAAGAAAATCCATGTATCTATTTCAGATAATCCAAATCCTTGAAAAGCAGAAGCATCTTCAACAGAAAGGAAAAAAACAAATTCCCAGGGCTCACCCTAAGACCTCAATCCTTTCATTCTGTTTGAAACTTTTATTCAAATTTCCTTTCAGTCATTTTCCTTTAACTGATTCACTATGCTCCCTCATCCCCACATGTTGTTCAGACACAAGCTATGCCACAAGATTCGTTACACTTGAGTAACTAGCTATTCCAAACATAACCTGTGCACGTCTCATCAGAACACCACTGTGGTGAGAAATAACTGAAAAGCAGAGTTTTATTAGTGGGTGAGTGATGTCACATCAGTTATCATTGCATAAGCAGGTAAACATACATACCAGTTACTGGAGGCCACAGAATTAGTATCTCTCAATGACATGATTATCACAGATCTCATGGTTTCTCCTGTACGGGTAGTTGGCATGGTGATCTTCTGACTGATCCTGGAGGAAGCAAGTCAGTGTCTTCCCTGATGTAGTTACCACTGAGTCCACTATACTCCAGTGGATGGCACTACACCATCCTGATGGGGAAGTCATTAGACAAAATCAGTGTGCCCACACACACACACACACACACACACACACACACACAAACACACACACACACGGAAAAACAAACAAAAATTCCCAAGGCCAATGTCATAAAAATGAAAGGGAATTTTTAGGGAGCTCGATAGAAGAAGGAAGAGTATAAGAGAAGGTAGGATAAGTACAATCAGAATATATTATACACCCAAAGGAAACTGTCAAATAATACATCTAAAAATTATGTTTCTTTTAAACCTACATTTAAGCAGAAGTAAAAGGGCTTACTACATTCCGGAGCAAAAGGACATGTACAAAGTTGGAGGGCCAAACAACACATCTAAAATCTCAGCACAGACATGATTTGAATCCCATTCAGTCTGTTTATTTGTCTGACCTAACTGAAGGAGGATAGGTGGAGGGAAACTCCAGAGAAAATGAATTTTTGAATAGTATAATTTCATTTTTAAATGATTATAATTTCAAAGAGAAGATGATGTGTGATAATATACACAAAAATATCTGCATTAGTGTCACTGGATTGTGAAAAACTCAAGAGACAGTCAACATTTTTGCTTGCAGAACACTAGTGACTGACTTTTCCGAATCTGTTATTTTCTATAGTAGGTGTTTTTAATCATTGTTGTAATAAGCTATCACAACAGTGTTGTGTAAGCCTCACACAACAAGTATTAATCAAGGCTGTGAGGGTCAGATGTCAGGTAGGCTCAGAGATGTTCTCTCCAAGATTCCTATGTCAACTTTGCTTACCCAGAACCTCAATGCTCCGGGAAAAATTTCCTTAGAAACTCATTCATATCATCAGCAGAGTTAGCTGCTTGCTATTGGAAGAGTGAGGTTCTTATACTCAAGTTTTTTCTCAGCAAAAAACAAATACTAGTTCTGGAGGTCACCTACTCCCTAAAGCCTTCTTCATCTTCAAACCCTGAAGAGGCATACCAAGTCCTTGTCAAACTTAAAATCTTCCTGATGGTGTCTGTCATCAGCTGTATGTAAGGATCATGTAATTAGATCAGATGTCATTCAGCTAATCTTGTCCTTGGGGGCTACTCTGCTGTGTAGTGACTCAACCAAATGTCCTTGGAATTAAGGCTAGAGGTGACATTCTGCATATCACACATTTGCTTAAGCTGTTAGTGACATACAGCTACATCTCATCTTCCTTAGAACAAACTCTTTCTCCCAGTTCTACAAGAAAGACACAATGTACCAGCTTTGAATATGTGACTAATAAACCATTTCTCCCACTATCCAACATATAGTTATCACTCGGTGAAACATTTCCTGTGTGTTTCCTGTATCCTTAATCCTTGTACTATTTAGAGCATACTTAACATTAATGCTACTTGGGTGAAAAGTAAGGGTTTTAGCAATAAATCCCATCTTACAGTCTCATTCTTACAAATATTTCTGACATCAGCTGTCTTCACATGGCCTTCCTGTAAACAGGCATTAAATAGAATACTGCCTGTAGATGTCATTGAGGGATGCTCTCAAAGGACTCTGCTTCCTGGAAGTAAGACATGAGCTGGTTTGGCAATGACATAATAAATAAAGTCCTATTCCCTTAGGGAGTAATAGCATGGGAGCTTTGGGAAGCTATGTGAGACCTGAGGACTGGATGTATCAGCCAGCCATGAAATAAATAACTACAGTGGTGAGCATTGTCCTGGGACCATGTGGGTGACACAGCAGCTGATGGAGGAAAACCACTGCAACTACAATTGGTATGAATGTTTGATATTGAAAGGGAGAAATAATCTCAATTACAATATCTTAAGCTCAGTTTTAGAAGTTTTATGGTGTATATCAAATGAAATACATTTTAGAGTAAAATGTTTAACTTAGGAGTATTACCCTTGATTTGTCAAAAGATATGGTACACATAGTGAAAAAGATGTCACTAAAAATCTTTCTGAGGCAAAGTAGGAAGAATTTAAAATAATGCCTATACAGACAGGGAGAAGAATTTCTTACCCTGGAGTGGGAAAATTCTACCCAGCTGGAAGCAGTAATCCCTGGACAATTAATGTTTGCACTGGCCATGAAGGGGTGTTGCTTAGTGATTTGCCTTCCATAGTTTGCTCATCCTGCTTTTATATAGAGCCAGGGACCACCATCCAAGTGTAGTATCATCCACAATGAGCTGGGCTCTTCCACTTTAAGAAAATACATCACAAGCTTGGCCACTGGGCAATGTGATAGGAACATTTTTCTCAGGTCTGCTTCCCTCCTCCCATATTACTCAAGCTGTCTCAATTTGATATAAAATTAGACATCATGATAACCTCCCTTTGGGAAGGGACTCAATTCTTCCCGAAGGCATCACCTGAGAATCTTAAAACAAAGCTGTCAACTTTGTTTACAGTAAAAATACCCTAACCTCTTTATCCCTGAGAGCTAGCCATTCATCTTTTAGTTTTACAGTTCCAGGATATCTTTCAGGAACTATCTTGTCATCTTATTTGGGTTTCTTCCAACCCTTTGAAGATCCTAAGCTGAAACCTCCACTGAATTTTTATATACAACAGAAACAAAAATAATAACCTGAGATACTTCCTCAAGGAATCTATATGCATACTTTAGTATGTGTCATTTTCAGTGGCCTTCTTCGTCTTTAAGAGAAGCCCACATTGCCGTCTTGGGTGTTTCTCCTCTTTCTTTCCAAGTATCTTTTTTTTCTTTAGGCTTCCTGCTATAATCTTATTAAAATATCCTAAGTAAACCTCTATTCTGCTTTATCAATTGGCTGGTACTGAAATTCTTTTCTGTGTTGAAACCACACTTCCCACTGTGGCCCACGCTGAAGTTTCTAAAAATCTAGGGAAACACCTTCGATTGCTGAATGGTTAAATGGCAACCATACCTCCTGCCCTTGCCCTTATAGATATGGGTATCATCCTGAAAGAATCCAGACATCTCAGAATGCTACCTTTCACTACTTACAGGAAAAATCCCACCCCCTCCCCAAGTATATCCTCAACCAATAGATATCACTTTCCAACAAGGTTGGGGCTTCATGTTTGAATATAATACAGGAAAGATTCTGTGCCAGACATTGGATGCTTAGAAACTTCTTCACGGTGTGACTTTGATAAGGTCAAATAAATTTATCTCCTCTGTTCATTTTTAAATAAAAATATTGGAATAGTTCATCTTCAATGTTCATTCCGAGTCAAAAAATATTCCATAAGTTGGATGGTTGATTTTTATTCTCTTTATGAAAATTTTTTCTTCCTTGAGCTTACACTTTCCAATCTGTTTTCCACATGTGTCATCTTCACCACTTGAGCAGCATTGACTTGAAATATAAGGCCACCCCCAGACAAGCTGTTCTGCTCTGCCAAGCTGTCCACTCCCCATGCTGCCTCTAAATGTGCCTGTGTGCTACTTGAATATCCTAAAATAATACATATATATCGATAGCATTCTTGTTTTCAATTAATCATTTTTTAACAGTCTACCAACAAACCATATTTATGTAGTATGATATGTTGTAATGTGGGCTTCTTTTAGGGAAGGTGGATTGTTTTTGTTATTTGTTGCGTGTTTTGAAACAACATTGCCCCACACAGCACAGGTTTGTGTTGAACTAGTGTCTGTCCTCTGCTGAGTTTCCTTGTTATTAGAATCAGAGGCTGAATGTCTTAAGGCATAATGTGAGGCTTTAGAGCATAGATTCACTGTGCAACAATAAACTCAAGACAATTAACATATTTTTTGCTTTCAATTTTTTGTACAATTTGTCTGTAGTAATGACGGTTAAACCTCTTTAGTCCAACGATTTAGTAGCTATAGTTACCCTACCGTGTAGTAGCCCACCAGTAATTCTTCAATTCCAGCTGTGCCATGATCCCCATTAGCCAACCTCCTCCCGTTCTCCATCTCTCTTACAATTACCCTCATCTTATGACCTTAATTGGTCCCAGGCTGTGTGTCAGCAACTCCATAGTCTCCATCTAAGAGATGCTGTTAACAGAGAAACTTCGGACAGGAAATGCAAAGGATATATTTGATTTACATGGCCAAAAATAATCTTTATTTCAAATT
The DNA here is from genome assembly GCF_004785775.1 of Grammomys surdaster. Classification (NCBI taxonomy): domain Eukaryota; kingdom Metazoa; phylum Chordata; class Mammalia; order Rodentia; family Muridae; genus Grammomys; species Grammomys surdaster. The sequence continues at coordinate 18,322,057 of NW_021604622.1, forward strand.
GTTATTGTGATTCTAGGAATCTCAGTTATAGCTTTGTGACTAATTTTGAGGGAATTTACTGACTCTCAATAAAGAGCATGCCAGTTTCCCAGTACTGGGTCTGACATCGATATATTCATGGAGATGTCTGTCTGTCATGCTCTGTCTCCCTGTTCCACATTCAGTCATCTCTTACTTTCTGTTATGGTTAAGAAAAGGTCTGTTTGGAAAAAGATAGAATTTTACCTTGTAGAACTGATTGGGGGGATATTTCAGTGTTCTTCCTAAATTATGCTGTTCAACTCAATTTTTACATTTGATGTTTCAAAGGCAGAGACCTTTTAATTTTTATTAAATGCTTAGTTTGGAGTTGTTTACTGCTTCAAGAAAAAAGTGGATTTGTAATAAAATCATATCAAATAATATAATTTATTATTATGAGAGAGGAATGATTAGAATGTATGGAGAAACTCGTGTGGTAGCCTTGCCTGAGATATCAGCAATCAGCCTGAGACAAAAGGCCTAAGAGTACAAAAGTCAAAGTCACCATTGCTGAACACTAGGACTCTAATTTCCACAAATATTTTAATGATTATCCTTTTACTGAACAATGTGATATTTGTATACATAGTAAAACAATCACTCTGGAAGAAGATATCAAGTTCATTATCTTTTACCCTTCTTTCTCTGTGTAGTGAAAGTACTTAAAATCTGTTTTTCCAGGAAATTTCCAGTATATAATTTTAACTATAATATTCTTGCAGTTACTACATATACTCATTTTAGAGCACTAATACACACACACACACACACACACATATATATATATGTGTGTGTGTGTGTGTGTATGTTACACACAGATATATAGGATGAATATATATAATATATATTCATATAATATATTTAATAAATATGAATATATATTATATATATTCCTTCCATATACCTGTGTGTGTATAAACTTTGGACCTCTTAATGCCATTCTGTGTGTTGTTGATATCAATTGTCTGAGCTCACACTATTTTAAGCTTTCTGTATATAAATGAAGTCCACATTGTATTATCTACACCCACCCATGTTGTGGCAATTGACCCAATCTCTACAAGTACTCATACCATTCAGTTTATGCATGTACCAAATTGATTTTTTTCAGTCTCTTGACAGACATGGTTATTTCTATATCTTTCCTGTTGTGCATAATGGTGCAATGAATGTGGGAAAATAGATATCTTTATGAAGTTCCGATTTCTCCTCTTTTAGGTTCACACTCAGAAAGATTACTGGCCATATGGTATTTTTATTTTTAATCTCGTTTGAATCCACCATAATTCTTCCTACAGTAATCACAGCTATCTACATTCTCAAAGACATGAAAGATTCCATTTTTCACTCTCTTCCCAACACTTGCTTTTGACACTGCCTTTGAAATAATAGCAATCCTAAGAGGTTTGGTTTATCATATCATTATTGTTGATTTAATATGCTTAATTCAGACAATCATGAATTAATCATCATGAACAGCTTTTCACATACAGGTTAACTACTTTAGTTCTTTCTTTGGAAACAGTATAAACATTGCATACCTGTCCTTTAAGCCAGCCTTTTAATTTCTCTTCTAATAATTCATATGAATTCATTTGTATTTTCAAAATTTGGAATCTTAGTCAGACAGAAGGTTATAAAAATCTTCCTGTAATCTTTTCTAGCAGGTTTTTATTTTGCTGATTGTTTTCTTATCTGTGCAGAGTCCCTTTGCTTGGGTGGAACCCCATCTCTCTATATTTACGTTTCTGGCTGAACGTTTAGTGTTCTATCAAAAGAAATCACCGTGAAGTTCATTGTTGAAGAATATTTTCCTCCCTGGGTTTTAAGGATATAGTATTATGTTTAGTGATTTTACATATCTCAACTTGATTTTTGTATAATTTAAGATCTACGACTGGTTATTTGTAGAGAACAACTGACCCAGATGTACCATTTCAATCTGTCCCATCTACTGTACACCTAAGGACAAAGAACAACACTGACGAGAGGTATGATGATGGTTTGAGTCAATGAACCAGTGTTCCTGACATGAAATTGTGTCTCCAATACCCTATGAGTTATCACCCAGAAGCCATATCAATGAAATCTCAATACATCAATGGCACAATAATATAGTTGCCTAAGCAAGTTTTGAACAAGGATAATACCTGTTAATATCTCAAACAACATTGAGGAAATCTTATAAAACCACATTCCAGATTAAGATCTAAGAAATCTATTGAGAGTCAGAATCAGTCTTCTCCACGGAACATCCCCCTGATATATAATCTAATCCCAAGAGGTCTTACCCACGATGTGTGTGTGTGTGTGTGTGTGTGTGTGTGTGTATGTGTGTGTTTTCCAAGAAAAGACTCTACTTTATTGGTGACACTCCTTGTTAATCTCAACTGATTTTTCAGCTCCAGAAGACAAACTTCAAATACTTTTAAGAATAGAATCTAAAGGTTGATAGTCTTTACTTCCCTCTGAAACATCATAAACCGGATCTCTATTATCTACACTGCTTGCAGCATCCTTTAAAAAAAAAACACTAACAATTTATTAAAATAAATACTTAATCACAAACATTGAAAAGATCAGAAAGAGTAAAAGGGCTATTTCCTAGGGGAGGGGAAGAATGGCTAAGGGGCTGAAACTGCTGCTGGATGGAAATCAGAGGCTGATCATGAGGGACAGGAACAGCAGCTTAGATATGGGACAGACTCAAATTGATGACCAGAGGTCACAGGACCATTCTCTAAATAGGTAGGCCCATTGTAAAAAGCAGTTGACTGAAAGATATACTGTATCTACAGACATGCTGGGACACAGGTTCCACAGCTGCTGTCAGGTCTGTTGGCAGGACTACTGCTGCAGCACGTGACTGTTACTACACATGTGTCACAAAAACTTCTGGTGGTTTTTGTGATGTCTAGATCTGGTACACAAGTTGAATCTGGCTCCAGATTTTCTGTTTTTCCTGCTGATTTACACTCATTCAATCTCTGGATCTGAGGATGTGTGTCTCCTAAGATCTGAATCTTCCTCATCCTTGGATGGTGAATCCTTGGCCTCTTCTTCCTGCAACTGGGTCAGGAGTCTATTGGCATGGACAATAAGATCTGAGTGTGGCAGATACACTCAAGGTTCACTCAAGTAGGCTCCAGTTATTTCAAAGGGAACGAGTCTGTGGGCTCACAAAAGTCTTTAGGGTTCTTGTCCATCCACATGTCCAGGAAGCTACAGAGGGTGTTCTTTACTTGCTTGTCCTCTTCAGAATAAGGGCTGAAGAATGTATACCTCATGAATAGCAGGTCCAGTACCTATAGAGGGTGTGACAAATATTCAGTATTTGGAAAGAAATGCAGGGACAAAGTAAGGGTCCCCTTCCTGAAGAGAAGGCACCAGATTGTTCACCAGTTTAACCACAGTCTCTGCATTAATATGTGACTCTCTACAGGGTTCCATCAGATCTTGTGGGGCAGAAGCATTCTCACCCTGGTCTGTGCAGTCCCAGTCTTGGCTGCTGTTGGTCAAGATTTTTCCCTTTCGGGAATACGGCCACAGGTGTTGAAGGCAAGAGTGGGTCTCTAAATACCACAATGACCTTCCCTGTTGTCTTTCTTGAGTCCTGAACCTCAAGTAGTCTGAAGACAGCAAGAAAGAACATTCTGCCCTCTCTAATGTCTCTGACAAGTGAGCTTGCAGACCTGGCTCTAACCAGTGGGTTGCTTGGATAGCAAGGTTCTTCATTCTTAGATCATTTTCAAGAGGGTAGTTCCATTACTGTCTCTTCTTCAACAGTGTCTTCCACTTCCCAGGTGCACAAATCAATACAGGTATACATGTGTTTCCCATCTCACTGCTCCCTGAGATTTCTGGATATAGGCAGTACCTCAGCTTTGCAATCTGGGTCCCTACTGTTGAACTACATCTGTAACCCTCATCATAAACCCAGCCCTAATTAGCCCAATCTACCATAAACCCTAGCCATGTTTCCTTGCTCTTTTTTTCTTTTATTGGATAATTTTTTATTTACATTTCTATTGTTATTCCCTTTCCAGGTTTCCCCTCCAGAAACTCACTATCCCATTCTCCCTCCCCCTGCCTCTATGAAGATGCTCCCCCACCCACTCACTTCCTGCCCTGGCAGTCCCCTACACTGGGGCACAAACTCCCGTAGGACCAAGGGCCACTCTTCCCACTGATGTCCATCATTAAAATTTTTGTGGTTGGTGGTCCAGTCTCCAGAAGTTCCGAGGGTGTTCTGACTGATTGACACTGTTGCTCCCCCCACCCCCTGGGGGTTTCCAGTATCCTTATCTTCCAAGTTCTCACTGAACAGCCCACTGGGCTCTGCGTATTCAATAGCCTTTCAAATCAAAATTCAAATGCTACCACCAATTCTTCTGTCGCCCCCAAAACACATGGTCAGGTCTGTCACAATGACATCAATTTTCTAGTATAAATTTTTATCTTTGTTAGGTTTCTATCCTGTGAGAGAGACCATCACCAAACACAATTTGGGGAAGAAAGGTTTGTGAGGCTTATATATCGCAGGTCATAGTTGGTTGAGTAAACGCAAGCCAGGATCTTGAGCTGAGGTAAAAGCCACGAATGAGTGCTGCTTACTGGCTAGCTGCCCATGTTTTGCTCAACCTGCTTTCTTATATCATTCATCACTAACTGCCTAACAATCCTTCACCCAGGGTATCACTTACCTTGAGCTGGGCCCTCCCACATCAATCATTTAGCAAGAAAATTTCCTTTTTGAGGTTCTCACTGAAAATGAATTAATGAGAAATACAGTTTAAATCAACATACATATGGAGTATGCAGTATCTATATCTGAAGAAACTGCATGTAGACAGTCTCTCTGTTACTTAAGAAGCCGGAAATCACAGTCTAGGAAAACTATGCATTTAGAAATCAGAAAGTGTAGATCTAAATTCTGACTTTGCCTCTTGAACCTGCCCTACTTTAGTAAATTGCCAGAGTAAATACTTAATTCCCACCGTTGGAAAATTATGTTGCCTATAGACATTACCATAATATTTTTGAAGGATTAAAAACAATATGCATGGAATATCTTGGTTTCTCCATCTATGGTAATTGAGAGTTTTGCTGGGTATAGTAGCCTGGGCCTGCATTTGTGTTCTCTTAGGGTTTGTATGATATCTGTCCAGGATCTTCTGGCTTTTATAGACTCTGGTGAGAAGTCTGGTGTAATTCTGGTGGTTCTGCCTTCATATGTTACTTGACCTTTTTTCACTTACTGCTTTTAATATTCTTTCTTTGTTTTGTGCATTTGATATTTTGATTATTATGTGATGGGGCAAATTTCTTTTCTGATCTAGTCTATTTGGAGTTCTGTAGGCTTCTTGTATGTTCATAGGCATCTCTTTCTTTAGGTTAGGGAAGTTTTCTTCTATAATTTTGTTGAAGATATTTACTGGATCTTTAAGTTGGGAATCTTCATTTTCTTCTGTATCTATTATCCTTAGGTTTGGTCTTCTCATTGTGTCCTGGATTTCCTGGATGTTTTGGGTAAGGAGTATTTTGCATTTTGTATTTTCTTAGACAGTTGTGTCAATGTTTTCTATGGTATCTTCTGCTCCTGAGATTCTCTTTTCTCTCTTTTGTATTCTGTTGGTGTTCTTGCATCCATGACTCCTGTTCTTTTTCCTAGGTTTCCTATCTCCTGGGTAGTCTCCCTTTGTGATTTCTCTGTTGTTTCTACTTCCCACGTTTGTCAGACGGTAGCCTAATATCAACTAAGAAATTACTAGAAACTACTTATTCATTTGTACATTGTATATATTCCATATATCAATTATAATAGCACTTCCAAAAAGCAGCTACTATCATAAATAACTAGATTTTTGAGTTAGGGAAGTAAAACTAAGAGTTTAACTAAATGACATCACAGTCTGTGTTCTTAACCACAAATTAAAATCACTACAATGCTTAAACTATTTTACTAACTTAATATTATTACATTTTACATGTTAAGCATAAGTAATTCAAATTAAAATACATATTCCAAGAAAATAATAAATATACTTTATCATATTTAAAGAGGTTTGATGAGAAGATTTATTTGTGTGTGACTAATTAATTTAATCATCTGTATTGCTATTTTAAAGAATGTAAATACTTAGAACAGATGCATATCTAATGCTGAAGAAATTAGTTATATAGAATACAAGGTAAGAAAATTGTACCTTCAAAATTGTACCTTCAGAATATATATATGTGTGTCTATGTGTGTCTATGTGTGTGTATGTGTGTGTATGTGTGTGTTTGTGTGTGTGTGTCTGTGTGTCTGTGTGTATGCGTGTTATGGTCATTATGACTATAGCCCTATCTTTTTCCTTTGGCATTGAGTAATTTTCCTGCATAGAATACTGTTCCTTTGACTCTGCACATGGCTCAGGTCGTGTTAAGTTATATGAGCTTGATGTAGAAATACAACTGTGACAAAAAATATTCACCACGGCCTGCCTGGCCCTCCGTTCTTTCTTTCCAGCCCTCACCCTCGTTCTTTGAGTTACTAGTAGAGATTAACGCATTTAGGCACGATCCAAGTCAAGTCAGACAGTAGCTACAGTGTTTGGACAGTAGCAGAAATTATTTGGAGATATGCACTTTTTCTCTCTGGATTTGGCATACTGCTGTGAGCTATGGTGGGCACATACTTGAATATGGGGGCAAAGAGGAGAAAGGCAAGGTAAGCAAGCAAGCAAGCCTTGGTGATATAGTCGACACATAATAAGTGATTTTTAAGTATTTACATCATCAACTTCTTCCATGAAAATGGGAACTCCTGAGTTTCCATGTGACTAACTTTGGGATGGATCAAGTGAGATCAGACAGGAACTGCAAAGTTTAGTCATGGCGTTGGGTTCCTGGGTAAGGAAGTGCAGTTTTCCTCTAAAAATGATCTGTACAATCTTGAAATCACCATTTACAGTGTATTAGACACTCACAGGATGATCTATTTCAACCTTTCCTGGTACTTATTTGGCAGTATAAAGTTTTATTTGCTGATATTTACTGATACATATACTAACAATTTAATAGTTTATTTTTATCACAAAAGGATGAATTTCAACATAATTCTTACCACCTCATAGATTAAATAGAATTCTTATATTTGTCACAACAAAAATAAGTTCATGATGCAATAGCAATAGTTATACGAAGAAAATCATTTTTTCTCTTTCCCCAATGAAAAATAATAAAATTAAAATAAATTTTTAAGTCTTCTATAATTTATAAAACAATTTACTGAACATTTAGAAAGAGGAAAGAACTTTTAGAGAAAAATTCTTCAAAAAATAGATGCACTTAACCCTCGAGAGACTTTAGGTCCCAGGAAGTGGGGATGTCTGGTGGGATGGCGGTGGGAGGGGTGGGGACATCCTCTTGGAGACAGGGGAGGAGGAATGGGGTGAAGAACTGTCGGAGGGGAGACCAGGAGGGGAATAATGACTGGACTGTAAAAAAAAATAATAATAATAATAATAATACATTTTCCATATGATTATGCCTAAATAAAGCTGTGGTCATTTTTATATTAAAGTGTTATATTTTCATAGACCCTTGCTGTTATTGCAGCTTGTGGAAAACATCAACACTAAAGTAGATTGTGTTTTATGAGATAAAATTAATCCACTGCAGATTTGTTACACCCTCTTGGCCCACAGTAAAGATGATTACACCACAAGAGAAACACTAACTAAGCTGAAGCTTCCAACCCCTCCTGGCATCAGCAGAGTTATTCAGCTGTGATCAATACCCAGTATCCATCAGTGACACTGCTGGTCAGGAGTCTTACCTGAGATCAAGTGCTTGATCCTGGAAACAAACATGTACTGTATCAATCTAGGAACTCTGACATGCTGCCTTGTTAATCAACTAACATTTGCATATAATATACTGCTAATGTTCCACATCCATAAAGAACAGTTCCTGTGTTCTCTGGTATTCGTGTGTGTGTGTGTTTGTGTGTGTGTGTGTGTGTGTGTGTACATTTTGTACGTATTTTATTTTCTAACTATCAGTGATGTCGAATGGAACCTACATAATTTGGTACATTGCTTTAGCATTTGAAACTGCTCATCAACTTAAATCTATTCATTTTCGTGTGACCAAAATCACCATATTTTTAGCATTTTATAATTTTTCAATTTTCTCAGTTGATATAAGTTTGGGTCATTTTCACATTGTTGCCATCAAAACTTTCCTTTATTTCTATAACATAATAAAGATAAAATATGATTAAGCACATTCCACCATCTTAACAACAGTCTTTAAAGTCAGCATAACCTTGAGAATCAACACATGGAGTGTAGACGCTATCATTTGTCCGCATACATCTAGCATGCATTATGGGTACATCATAGAACACTGAGGACACAGGGAAGCCAGCAATGAGACTTCCAAAACTTTTGAGCATTTTGAGTATTAGATTTAATAACAACATACTGGAGCCTAGGTCAAGATAGTCTATATAAGGCATATTAAAATTATTTTGGTGTAAATGTTTAAAATGCTATTGTTCAGCTTAACCGTAAAAACCATTGTGTGGGAATTGTGCACAAGTGTTGTTGACAGTATGATACTCAAGGAAGCACAGCATAGATGCGTAATGTAAACCATGTGGATGCACTACTGTACATTTGTCTAGCTTCCATTTTTCCTTCCATCTTTGTTTTTGTTTGTCCCTTTTTCTGTCGCCTTCTTCCTCGTTCCTGTGCCATATCAACCACACTTCTTTGTGTTTGCCACACTAATAGTTGTGCCTTTGTTTGTTCTATTGTGAAACTGAAGTAGGAGAGTCATTTTCTCTTGTGAGTAAACTAAGAAATGAGTCAACTGCTTTTTGACTCATCGAACATTTTTACGGCTTCCTATATGAGCGTCTATGGTCCTGGGACTTTCTCAAATACTAAATGTTATGACATACTCCATGGAATCACATGGATGCTTGCTATGTGAAATAATTCTGAGTATATTTATTCAATCCTAGTAAATAAGATTTAAGTTGTATTTTACCCACTTGTCTACTTACTTTGCAAGAAGCAAGGTGATATTTTGAAAACACAGAGCACACAGATTGTCTTCAGAGTTAGCAATCTAAACATGTACCAATTTATTCATTTATTTGAAAATCTAATATATCCAAATTGTTTGCATTGGTAATTCAATTAAATTTACAATGATATGAGATATTCCACATCTCACCCCTCAGTATTTCATTTGCAAGACTTGGAAACTGCTTAGAGATACTTAGTAACTCAGAACTGCTAGGAAAGCACAGAGGACACAAAATAGGAGCTTCCAGAAACAAATCCCAAATCGATAAAGAAAACTCCTGGACTAAGATATAACTGCAATAGCCAAGTATCAGAAGCTATGAGCCATGTAAACATCAGCAACTTTGGTCCAAAAATTTTTTTTGAGAATTTTATGCACGTCAGCATTTAATTCTTCAACTGGTGTTCCAGGGACGCCACCTTGTGGCTTCACTGTTGCCCATGTCTGCCCTCTGAAAGAGTTCTCCAGTTTTTTTTCCTGTCACCAGCCTCTATACTTAAAACGTGACAGTGTATTGATTAGCAGAGATTAAAAGCAAGTGCCTTTGGATGGATCAGAAGAATGATGAGCAGGTGGAAAATCATTTGTCTAGCTTTCCTAGTGACTATATAGAAAGGCAGCCATTAGCCCCAAAGAAGTCTCTAACTAGGGAATTTCTTTATCATAACAAGTTGTCAGAAACTGACTAGTAAGGTCTTTCACATACAGAATCTTCTTCATCAGCATTTTGAATATTATATTTAATAAATTTGAACAAGTTTAAACAATAAGATATATAGAGAGGGAGTTTTATCTCAATGTAGAATTTATATTTTGGACAGTCAGTGCCTTAATTAGTCATGTGTTCATGGAATCCTTGACCAACAGAGACCATGATCCTTGAGATTTTGAAGGCACATCCATGAGGTCCTCAAAGTCTGGTTCCCCAGAATTTCTTATTTTTGTATTTTATTGCATAGATGCAAGAACAACACTGAATCTTACTTCTGGCAGTGACCAGTCAAGATGGAAGAACCAGGTTGAACCAGTAATACTTGTTGCCTTCTTTCCTATTGGCTCCTAAGATGGGGCTGATTCTCATGATGTGCCCTTGATGAGGTAGACACATTTATTTGAATATATTTTCACTCCGGAGTTCATGTGGCTTTAACATTGCATATGAAGAAATGGGAAGCTGGCCTAAATCCCATTACTTGTGTCCCAAAGTACGTGATAGCATTAAGACTAAGCATATATATAATTGATATTTATTCTGGAACAGAGGATATTTTTAATAGAACAACATACACTTTGAAAGGAAAATGTCAAAGTAGAGTAATTTTCATTATTTTTAGTGTAGATATTTTCACAAAAATAATGAAATGATTTTTTGGGGAGGGTTTGTTTGTTTGCTTGCTTCAAAGATATTAATTGATATTTGGAGCCAAAGGAAATATTAAAATTTGGAGTGAAAATTAGATTTATAAAAAATTGCATATACGAGTACAAAAGTGCTTAAAACACTTAACAGACATGATTATTTGATTGTATTCAATGAAAAAAATTTCAATATCTACATGAACTAATATTTCTTAAATATATATTTATATTTTTATATAAATTTATATATTTATGTAAATGAATTTACATATATTTATAAATGCGTATATATGCATTTCAAGGTACAGGGGAAAACAGATCATTTTAATGCAGTAGTGATAAAAACACATTTTCTATTACCTTCTTTAATCAGGGGAACCTTTAGAAGTTATCATAATCATCTTTGGAGTAGGGGCGAATAGTCACCCAGAAATCCCCAGCCTCTACTTTCTCCATGTTACACATCTGTACGAAGTACTGTTCTATTGTTATACTCCAAACAAAGCAACATGGAGAACCTGGCATCCTTCATTATGCCTGCTGAAAATATCTGTAAAACTACATCCTCATTTTATTTTTTAGAATTATTTATTTTATAACGAGTTATATGAGAGCTCATTTTAGAATCCTTTAAGCACTCTCACAGTTATACCTGCAATTTTATGTAACTGATTTTCATGCCAATATTTTAATATTTTCATTGGTTCCACAATATCAATTATTATCTTTGAAGCAAGCAAACAAAAAACCAACCATTTCATTATTTTTGAGAAAGCATTTAGGCCAGCTTCCCATTTTTTACTCCAGTTCCAGAAAATCTGACATCCTTTTCTAACCTGTATAAGTACCTGCATATAAGAAGCATAAACAACCTCTCCACACATTTTTATAATAAAATAGAATATTATATGCTTCTGTATTTTAGAAAATATCACATCATAAAAAAATTTTGTCTTAGTTCCTAAAGAAATGTTGATCTAGCCAGGCGGTGGTGGCGCATGCCTTTAATCCCAGCACTTGGGAGGCAGAGGCAGGCGGATTTCTGAGTTCGAGGCCAGCCTGGTCTACAAAGTGAGTTCCAGGACAGCCCGGGCTATACAGAGAAACCTTGTCTCGAAAAACTAAAAAAAAAAAAAAAAGAAAAAAGAAAAAAAAAGAAAGCAAAAGAAAAGAAAAGAAATGCTGATCTATGTTGCTTTATATGCAAAACGAATTTTATGTTTTCAGTATGTTTCAGTGGTTAAAGTCTTTCCTGAGAACAGGGCTTTTAACAGTAATTCCAGTGATCTACTTCTTTCTGTATGAAGCATCCTTTCTTGCTTTCAGACAGCTCTTTTGGGTCATTACATAATTCCCTTCTCGATCTCTTTCTCCAGCCCAGACTTCTTTTAGGAAGTCATAATGTAGAATAAATATCTCACAGTGAACATCTCAAATTTGAAGGTTCTGCTTTGTTGTCCCTAGGCACAATTGCCTGTCCTCCATAACACCTGTACAGTTAAGGAGACAACTGACTCATCCTTCATCCTAAAAATCCTTCCTGCTTGTCCTCTGTGCCACATTTGTCCCATTTATCCTGTATCTGGTACTGTTTGTATTTATTATTTCCAACCGTCCCTCATTGTTGCTTCCAGGTTCAAGCACCTGTTATGTTTCTACTTAAGTACACCACATCCCAGATCCCCAGTCCTCACTTTACCTGTGTTCATCCAGTCTTTTAAAATATCACCAGCTATATATAACAAAATCACAAAACCGTTGTCCTCCTACTACCACTTGCTCTGTAATAGGTCATCAGATGAACAGCAAAGTTTTGGGTAGTGTGACTTCTTTCCTAATGCCTTCTCCAGATTTGCAATGCTTTCTTTTCACTAGTCTTCTCTGCTTTCTCTAGAGTTTCTCATACACAGCAACGTCCTACCTTTGCTTCAGACATCATTTTTAATGCCGTCACTTTCTGAAATCATCATTTTCTCCTACCAACTATAGGTCCCTGCCACATTTTCATTAAACTTTATAAATGGGTGTGGAAGATGGAATAGAGAGATTGACCCATGCTGAGAAAGTAAGTTTGGTTCCTAACAACCATTTGTTACTCTAGTTCCAGAAAATCTGACATCCCTTTCTAGCCTGTATAAGTACCTGCATACAAGAAACATAAACAACCTCTCCACACATTTTTATAATAAAATAGAATATTATATGCTTCTGTATTTTAGCAAATATCACATCATGATATGTGCCTTGATGGTCTTTCTTATCTCTTAGTTTCTGAGGAGTTAAGAGTATGTTTTTCCATGTATGTATGCCCAAACCAACTGCTACTGTCAGGGCACAGTGTTGGCAACAGTGAGAAACAATGTAGCCTTATTGAAGAATATTATGCTGCTTATAATTAATGTGTGGATCGTTTAACTTTAAAAGGAAGCAAGGGCATGCATTGATTTAGATTCTAGTAGCCTCAGTTAAGCTATGGGACCCCTACTTTTGAAGCCTATAATCTTAAAGAAGAGATTTAGCCTCATCCTTGTCTAATGGAGAGAGAACAGTAGGATCTACCTTGTAGGATTTGTAGAGAGTTTATCCATGTGTAAATATTCACTAGCTAACTTGAAATAATACACCAGAAGACATTATTAATTTTATTAAATATTACCATTAATATACAATATATAATTGAAAAGCACTTACCTTTGCAAATGTCACTCAAAACAGAATAGTCAATTTGTTATTGACATATGCGTGTTTGAAATATGACTAGATTGTGTCATTGAGAGATTTTATTATGTTCTTTTTTTTCTGCAAACTAGGTTGATACTATTCTAGATATTAAGGAACATAGACAGCTGTAAACTTAATCCTTAAGCGGTTTAGTGGAAATCAGAGACAGGAAATTACCACACATGGCTAATACTAACCTAATAACAGTATATAAACTGATATGCTGGAAAGATGAAAAAATATATTTTTCTTAAATATCAAAAAATAAAAGCAATGTTCTCAGTTTTGAAATTGATAGTTTAGATTCTATGTTAAAGAATTAATCATAAATTTGGGACAAATTCTATGTTGAAGAATAAAATAATTTTAAACTTAAGAAATGGAGTTACAAGACAGCGTACATTTTAACTGAAACCCATAGACAATCCAGAGGCTGCTATAACAGACTTCAGCCTTCACTGTAGTTGGTTGCTCTTTGCTCCTCAAGAAGCCAAAACTGTGCGTTTGATTTGGATGTGTTATCTTGTATGCTATTTAGATAGAAAAGGAGGTGTCAACACCCATAAGGCAGACAAAAGAGAGGAAGCTTATAAATGAATGAAGCTGATAATTAAAACCATTAAAAATTTAAGAATCTTAGAGATAATTTAGTGCAAATCTTTAATGTTCGAGATGAAGGCGCTGAGGTCCCATGTGGGCTTCAATCAATGTCATTCTGCTTGCTGGATCCAGAGCAGGAACTATAACCCAGGTGTCTTAGCTGCCACACTCATTAATTTACCTTCAAGAAAATGACAGCTGTGCAGCATTTCAGACACATAAGCCTTTCTTCCGTTCTCTAATGCATTCCACAGTTCAAGGTCACTAATTAAGGTAAAGCCGTCCCACCAATGAATTCATTCCTGAAAAAAAAAATAGCATGAGAGGCCCTGGCAGGAGAAAGTATGACCAAAACCCAAGAGAATAGACATTGGGTTTCTGAATTGGGAGAACTAAAGAGCATAGATTTTAAATTAAGCCAAGGGAACTGAAGACGCATAGATGCTGAAGACCAGTTGTTCTTAATAATGAATGTAGTCTGAAAGCTGATATATTCATGCTTATAAAATAGATAAAATGAAAGTAAATTAAATTAAAAATAACACTACTAATAGTAAAATTGCTGGATACCTTGAAAGGCCATTCTTATAAAATTACTCCCAAACTGCTATGTAAAATGCATATATTTCAATCATTCTTTCCCAACAAATGTAATGTTAATAGTAATTTACAAGCAAGCAATGTCTTACACATATAAAGCTCATATTCAAAGACTTTATATTTTCAAAAATATTATACCTGGCGAACTTTAAGCTGCACGGAATGTAGAAGCAAGGTTTTCTTAGCCATCCCGTTTTCTTATTTATACATGGCAAGCTTAAGCATGTTTTAACATTTTCTTGCCTATATTTAGGCTCCTTGACATTTAGTTATAAACAAACGAGAAGCTGGTCAACACTTGCAAGATTCCATGTATCTGATGAAGAACTTTTTTTGCCTGTGGGATGCTGAAGCAATCCTTAGCTTGATTATTGAAAGTCATACCCCTGGAATTTAGCTTTAAGATAGAACGTGGCCTTTGTGAAAATATAATAACTTATTTTATAGGTATTTGTTTAATGTGTAGCACCATTATAAATTAATTTAATGAATTAATTAATTCAATGCTGGGGATGAATTTATGATTGCATACATGTTAGGCAGACATTTTAAAACTGAGATATATTCCCAGGCCAGTGTTTCTCAGAATAGGTAGTTTTTGTACATATCTTGAACCATAATGTTCTATAAATAATATTACATATGACACATGTGTTTTTTCTACCACGACTTTTATAACGGCATACTATTACTATAACAATAAAATTAACTTTAAATAGGACATTTCCAACACCAAAGTGAACACATGAAGCTTAAATATCCCAGAATGTAAGGTTTACATTATAAAAATTTTAATCTATGACAGAATTTGAACTAGAAAACAATTAACTTTAGCCTTATTCGTAACTCATGTCCATTACCTACATCAAAATCCTTTTCATCTCTCTATGCTCCTCCTTATTTTTCTCTCTTCTTCATGTTATTATATGCACATGTATATTTGTTTGTATGTATAGATATATCATTGGCTACATTGCATATGTAGGATAGTACAGCTATAAGATTGTGTGGTTTCACTTAAAATTATACATTATGTTCTGAATGCCCATTTTAACTACAGACGTTCAGTAAGTTGTATAGAGTAGGTTTGATTAATTTTGCTGTGTGATGTGTTATTTACATATCCTTTTTGTAATAAACTTCGTAAACTAAAAACTACAGTAACAAAGAGACTTACCAATAAAGGACAGACAATACACGAGTGTAGTTCACACCTATAAATAGAATATGTACATTATCCCCTTCTACACAAGATTATGAAACAGAGCTGAAGAGAGGGCAAAAAGATTGTGAGAGACAGAGTTGGGGGAGGATGATATGAAACAGTGTCCTCTGGATATGACAAAGCCATTACAATGGAACTCATAGTCACTGTATTAGGCTGTTCAAGATCTTGTTACCTGTTAGCTCTTCTTTCATTAGTCCATTTCTAAATCAAGCAAAAATTACAATATGAGAAATTTGTAGTCCATTGTACACAAGATTTATTGCATACCAACACACATGACACAAAAAGCCCAATCCCCCAAAACAGTAGAGAATATACAATGAAGAGTGTTATTTCCATGCCCCCAAGGAGTTTGGGATGTGTGTGTGTGTGTGTGTGTGTGTGTGTGTGTGTGTGCGCGCGTAATTATTATTATTAAGATGGTTTTATTTTATATAAAGAAGGTGTAGAGCAGGGCTGGATTTCATTAATCCTTCTTGATTTGGACCCAACATGTTAGATTCAGCTTGTTGAACAACTTTAAAGGACAAGAAGGACTTTACTGAGTGAGACACTAGACTGGATGGGGTCATTTGAAATTTTCTTAGAGAAAAAAGTCCTTGGGTTATCTTCTATCCACAGATGGTGGAAGAGGAAGTTAGCTGAGTAGACTGTTAGAGAATTAAAAGATTTTCAGCAATAAGAGTGTTTTTTTGTGTTTCTCTCGCCCTTCCGTCCCTTTCTTCATTTCCAGCCCCCCTTTCAGGTGAACCCAGTTGGTCCACGGCTGCAGGAGGCTACACTCTTGGACAGGAGCTCATGACTAAGCTATGTGAGATCTAAAATGGAAGGAACCACGATTTCTCTCCCTACCTATCAATTTAAGAATTAAATACATCCTGCTTTCTTTCAACCTTCATAAGATCAAACTAGTCAATATTCCAGCATGGATGGGAGAGGACCTCAGTAGGCCCCACCTGAGATATGTTGGTAGTTGACAGATCAGTTGGAAGAGTCAGTGTTCTTCAAGTGTGTGACCCCCTTTTTGGTTGATTGAATTGCTTTGCACATATAGGAAGCACTAACTGAAGTGAGTGGATTATATTAAAATAAACAAGAATAAGGAGGAAAAAGAAAGAAGGAGGGAGAAGGACAAGGAGAAAGAGAAGGAAGAAAGAGGGGGAAGAAGAGAAAGAGAAGGAGGAGAAGAAGCAATAATGAATTCGTGTTTGGGGCATACAGAGTAATAGCCTGTCTGGGAGAAGTCAGTATCAGAGTTGTGGGATGGGTGGATATGACTGAGTATATGTGCATATATGAAATTCTCAAAGAACAGATAAATAAAATAAAATTTTAAAATTAGCTCACTAACCCAATTAAAGAAAGCAAAAATGCCACACATCATTATAAATGAATAAACACACAAGGTATTCATGACAGCTGCCCACTGCAAAATGAAGCTTCTTTGACCAGGGAATGTTCAGAAAGCCTGGGTCTGTCACCATAAGCATATTTGAAAGTATTTATGACATTTTCAGAAGACCCACACACACACACGCACAGAGGCAAGTACTCGTTATCACCAGGACCTTACTACTTACCAAAGTATTGATTGTACTGGTGCTCCATGTGATGAACCAATGTGTGGTTTTAATTTAATTACTAACTGATGCATCGGTCTGACATACTTACAAGAACCAGAGATAAATAAGCTGCATTACCAGAAAGATTCTCCCACATGTGCAATATCTTCTGAAAACCTGCTGCTCTGGATCTCACTATGCAGGTTCATACCTCTAGCTGAATAATGGTAAAAGAAGAACTATCAGTATTTGACAGGGAAGCACCCTTGATAGGTTATTCAATCCCAAATAGTCAGTCTTAACACAAATTCATATGAGCAATATTAAGTGTATTTAACAGGACTCAACAATATACATGTATACATACATATACATACATACATACATACATACATACATACAGGAACACACACATACACATGTATATATAATGTATATATATACATATATATAATTTTACATATATACACATATAGATGAAATAGTTTGACATAACTAATAAAAGCAGAAACACCTACAAAAAATGCAAACTATAATATTTCTATGACATATAAAACTAGTTGGATTAAGTTAATATTTATTACTTTAATTATATGATTTAATAAAGCAATATATCATATTTTCAATTTATTATATAGCTAACTAAATTATAAGCCAATATAGTATTTTTAAATGTCATTAAACAAGAAACATTTTAGAAACAGGGATGTGTGAATAGACCTCCATCAGATATTAAAATAACAAAAGCCAAGACATTAATCAATGTGTTACAAGAGAGACAAGAAGATCAATAATTGGAATTGAGGGTGCAGAGGGAGAACAGGTTTCTATTTAAGAAATACAAGGGGGAATTTATAATGTCAGTTGGTTTTGATTGATTAATCAGTGAATTTTATTGAAATGAAAAGAAATTTAAGCTCTAATCTATTTTGATTATGCCTTTATTAACATTACAATTAACTAGAGAAAGAACTTAACCTGACTTCAGTATGTAGAGTTAATCATTCATTACATGCAAGTGTACTAGATATCATTTGCTTACATGTATAAAATCATTTCATAAATTATGAACATGGATCTGACAAATACTAAAGATGTTTTTTTCTGGTATCAAGAGCTTTCTTTACGCTATTACAACAAACATTTTACATCTGAAGTTCAGAAAAGTTAAGACTTATAGCCAAGATCTCATAGCCAGTGCTAGATTACAAGTCTGATCCAAGCCACTCTGACCTTAAACTTTGTCTCTTCTATCCTTATGACACTCAGTGTCCCAGTGTTGAAAATACCAACAGTTTTAACATAGTAACAAAAATACCTAGAAAAAGTTTTGTAAAAATTATGTCACCAATTAGATAATATCCAACTTATAGCAAGCTTAGGCCATTTGTAATTTTTATAACATTTATTTATACAGTGCATAAGTGTCTATATAAGCATGTTTGTGGGAACCTGTTTGTCACAGTGTGCATATCGTAGTTAGAGGACAAACTGAAAGAATCCGTCCCTCCTTATACTTTGGACGTATGATCACATGATTTATCAAGCTTGATGTCAAATGTCTTATTGTGCTACACCATCTCTACCACATGGCACGTTATTTTACATTCAACATTCTACTCTCCAAAGCACAAGATCCAACTGTGCAATAATTAAAGGACCATGTTTTTCAGTTATGAACAAAGAATTCATTTTTTCCTCTGAAAGTATACTGTACTGAGTGGGCACTAGAGAGGAAGGAAGAATGTGAACTAAATTGAACATCTTAATGATAGTTAATCAGTCCTGAATATTTACTGTGCCTATTGAAAGTCAACATGCACTGAAGTTTCTTCCACTTGAATGTTAAATGCAGATAGTTTGATGGGGATATGAATGTGAAACAAATATGGCCTATTGAGTGATAACAACTAACATGTGACAGTAGGTAGAATATGGAAAACATCATGAATTGAAGAAGGTTGGAATCTTTAAGACCTCGGAGGACCATCTATTTTCGATGTGAGAGGCCTTCACTGAGTAGGATACTGAACTTTTATGAAGATATAAGGAGGAAGAATTTTCTAGAAAAAGTAACTTTTAAGAAACTGAGGTTTTGTCAGGCTTCTATCCCTCCCATCGCAAGTTTAGAATTGCCACAGCCTTTCTATACTTAGAGAAGGGAGGAGATGTCAGGGGCAGCCCTGCTTACACACTGAAGGCCTAAAATCAGCCATAGGCCTAAAATTATCAATAGGCCTGTCATACATGTATACTAACACCAAGTCTTGGGTCTCAGTGGAAAAACATTGAAACAGATGGCTATAAGCTAATGTAAACAGGCAGCTTTTGTGGAAATTTACAAGCCTGAGTAGTCATAGACCTTGTAAATAGGTAGCCTTGGCAGACAATACCAACTTAGATAAGGACAAGCAAGTCATAGGCAGAGTTATAGTGACTTGTCCCCTGAACCTTCACCCAGCCAATACCTGGTTTTGAATATATCTGTATTCCCTCTGAACATCCACACTCCATTGTCATTCCCTTCCCCACATCCTGACTTTCTGTGTTTATAACCCCTGTGTGAATGAATTACAATTTCAGAAAAAATAAATTATATAAAAAAAAAAGAAACTGAGTTTTAGGTAGTGGTGGCACACACCTTTAATCCCAGCATTCAGGAAGAGAGGCAGCCTGGACATCAGAGTGAGTTTCAGGAATACACAGAGAAACCATGGCTGGAGAAAAGCAAGAAAAAAAAGAAGTAAATAAAGAAAGAGGAAGGAAGGAAGGAAACTGAGATTCAAATCTATCTGCTATGGCTGAAATAAGAAAAGGAAACCCAAACATACTCTGAGCTTATAATGAGGAAGAAAATGTGTGGAACAACCACAATCTATACACATTTTAACTCTAAATAGACTGCATATGTCTCTCTGTCACATCTCAGTTACGGTGGAGTTTGTGTTTGAATATGAAGTAGCCAGAGTCTGCAAAACCAGACATTCCTTAACAGTCACAAAACAGATTGATGGGGATTTTTAATAGAAAATTGTGGATGAGAAAAGAGCCTAAGAGGCTCATGTTTTGAGGCTTTTGCTTTTAGGATTGTGGAGTCTTTCACAGATGAGGGTCAGGCTGATGAAAATTGTTCACTGAAGGGCGGCAGCTTTGAAAATAATGTTCATGTATGTTTCCATCCATTGTCTCAGCGTTCTTGTTCATTTCCCTGTGAGCAATCTCTGTCACATGCAACCACCACCGTAATCAAAGGCACTCTGCCTTTAATCTTTGAGCATGAGCCCAAATAAATCCTTCAGCTCCACCATGTATTTTGGTCATAGTGGCACAAAAGTAACTCATACTGTGTGGAAGATGTCTTTGGCGGAACACTATAGATTTAAAATTGTTAACTTATTTTCATCTGTTCTAAATCAGGAACTGTACCACTTAAAATGTGTTTCAGTAGAGCAAATTAACATCTAATTTATATCTAGAGAGAAAAGGTAATATTCTAAAAAAGTGCATTCTGAGAATTCAAATTTAAGTCTAATTTACATAAATAGAAAAATACTATATTTGTGCTGTTTTATAAACAAGTCTATTATTGGGTCTCACTTATGGGGTCCAAAAGGATTTTTCTAGTAACAACAATTTAAGTACTAAAAAGTAATAAAAAAGAAAGCTTCATAAGGAAGGAAAAATGATGGAAGACTGTATATTTCAAAAGGTTGTGATGGATTAAAACAATTTCAATAAATTGTATTTAGTAATAATTTTATAGGAAATTCCTCTATTTTTAAACATACTCACAGCAACAGAACTCTTTGACTGTGTAGGAAATATATGTTAACACATAGAAAGAAAATAGATAAATTTTAATCTCTGTAATTATTACTTATGAAGTATATATAATATATAACACAAATATACATGCATATATTGATACTCTTGCACATGGATATACATATATACATTTGTATGATTGATGTACTTACCTACCATCATAAATGCCATAACGCTGCAACCATCAATAAAACAT
Organism: Grammomys surdaster; assembly: GCF_004785775.1. Lineage (NCBI taxonomy): Eukaryota > Metazoa > Chordata > Mammalia > Rodentia > Muridae > Grammomys > Grammomys surdaster. Next base: position 18,343,253 of record NW_021604622.1, read on the forward strand.
ATGGCCAGTTATTTCTCACTGCACCTTGAATCTTTGTATAAGAAAGCAAAACTAAAGTAAAAATGGAAATATTGATTGTTAGCCTTCTATTCTAAATTCATCTCAAAATTTTACTTCCTATGATGGCTATTGAGAATATCACTGTACAACTCTCACAATTTTCAAGCCAGGCAACTAAAGACCAAAGAAACTGTATATTCAAAGTTATCTGTGCTCTAAGAGGTAGGAGCAGAATTTGAGCAAAGATAGTCTATGCAACATTGGACTCTCATCCAAGTTACTACCTACAGATAATCTGAAGTCATGGTTAGGTAAGGACTTACCATTGCTTAATGAACGAGAAAGACTAAGCAGCAGCCATGGGCAGTGGCTGGCCATGACGTGCCATGGACAGAATACTGGCCACTTTCTACGTCTACAGCTGAATTCATGCTCTAGCACTGATGTGATCCATTCAACAAACTTTGGATAAAATCCAAAATTTTTATTTAAAAATATCAATCTAAATAAAATATCCAAAAACAAACAAACAAACAAAAAATATCAGTCTAAATCCACAGTCAGAGTGGACATCACTCATGTAGTATTGTGTTGTGCAAACAAATGTAGGTGTGCACAGATATACTGGAAGGATTGCTTGACCTTGTACCATGCACTCTGAAGATCATCCATGGATTTCAAGTTTCTTAGTGGAAACTGTCTCTTTAAACACATACCTTCTAAAGAATTTACAAGATACAATCAAGGCCTAAATCTTAAGTTTTGTAGCAGAAATTTCCCTGCCCAATCTATTTGCAGTGGGGAGGTCTATGATTGGACAGGGAAAAGGGAGGCAGAGCTAAGGGTGGCAAGGAGAGGGGGAGGGGGAGGGGGAGGGACAGGGAGAGGGAGAGGGAGAGGGAGAGGGAGAGGGAGAGGGAGAAGGAGAGGGAGAGAGGGAGGGGCAGGGAGAAAGGTGTGAATGTAGACTCCCAAAGCATCAAGTAAATAGGTAGATATGAAATCTAAATGTTAGGGTAATTTAGATAACCTTCTAAATTGTGTGAGCATCTTATATTTGAGTATTTGCTGATATATAAATCCATTGGTTGACTTTAAGCAATAAGAGTCTTATTTCTACTGGTTACTAGGTAATATATCTACTGCAGTGCTGGCAGTCTGGGGTTGAGTGCCTTAGGGATGTCGGAGTTGGCCCAGGGGCCATGCCTAGAGGTGTGGAGGCTGTGGAGCTGGCCATAGGGGCAGCAGCCATGCCAACTTCTCATGGGCCTTGGGCCAGGGCCACTGAGGCAGCCAGCCTGTGCCAGACTCTAGTGCAGGAACATGGTAGATAAGCTGGGAGCCAGTGGCCATTCTTTTTGAATAGTTCCCAAAACAAAGTTTGGTTTTGTTTCTCTTGCCAGACTCATGTCTTTATGATTGTGTTTCGGGAACTTGATACCTAAGGTGTCCTCTTAGGACAAGAGGAAAATACTAAGATGTGTGACTCGGAGGTTGACATTCTCTGCTTATATTCCAGCCAGGGAAGTGTGATTCTGTCTAGTAATTTAAAAAAGCCCAGTGCCAGCGACTGAAAAGCATTTGAAGGTTACAAACTAATCCAGAAAGACAAATTAATTGAAGGAAACAGACTGCTTATCAGCTATTAGGACTGTGGTCATGCCAGAAGGCTGTACTTTTTATTCGAATCATTAAAAGCTGAAAAATTGGTAACTGCAAACTATAATAATTAACAATTTCCTTAGATTATGTATGTCCATGGAAAAAATGCTACAGTGAATGGTGCTTTTTACCCAACAAATGTCAAATTTTCACATGGACAAAAACTTAATATGTTTGTCTCTGATTTCATCTTACCTTATAAATGTTCCAAAATGGAGAAGGGAGTTGGCATGGCATGAAGTTAGGAAGGATCCGAGAATGCCATCAGAATGAGCAGGTGTGCTGTGGTGGTGGCTTAGACATATAAAGGTGTTCTATGATGATTTCATGCCATAAGCTGGGTCCTGAGTTGGGTAGAGTTAAGCTGACAGAGAGCCCTGGGAGATAAACACCCTTGAAAGAGGCTAACAATAGTTTCAGAAATTGCATAGAATGAGACTGGTTTTAGAAGACTGGGTTTATTATTAAAGAAAAACAAAATCAAACCTGGCCCCCGAATGCCACTGGCTTCCTCATGATTTTGCATATGTATTCTCATCACAAAATACTCCAAAGTTAAGCCGAATTCAGGAACCTTTCCTGGTCATGGACTTCTAAACTTATGTAAAGTATAGTCACATGAGCCCCTTTCCTTTGCATGTTTCTCAACATTAAGTATTGTACTGTAACAATGAAAAATGCACTTGTTCATTGATCATGTGACTGTAAAATTTAATACTATAAATTTTAAAACTGTCACTCAGTGTTTTCACATGACACAGGCTATACAACTTGCCAGAGTACTTTTCTGTCCCTGTTGTCTCTTTCTGTTATCTATTTGGTCTATATCCAGTATAAAGGAATGCCCTCTAGCAACAAAATGTACGTGAATATATGTATGTGTGTTTGTATTGCATTTAATCTCTTCAGACTTTGATTCTTTCATACAGTTGGCAGTCTCTTTCCTGTTTATCACACCAAGGATTCCTTCCTCTCTTACAAATTAAATGCAAAACCTTTGTCTCCAAAGAGGCAGAATTCCAACTGACTCACTATCAATGGAACTAATATGGTTTCTATTATTTCTCATAGTGAGCAAAATAGAAGCCAACCATGCCTCTAGGTGGTATACAGTGAGAACTGTTGGCCAGTGATCACCTCGATGCTTTTATTGATTTTTTACTCACAGGATACACTGTACCTGTTAACTGAAGCTTAATGATATACCAGCTTTAATGAATATATGGAAAAGAAATACGTAGAGTAAGATTAGCAAACAGCCAGCTTACAATATTTATGAAGAACAGAGATGTTTAGTTAGCCAAATTGCCTTGGTTTGCCTTTACTTTTAACATGTCTTAAAATAGCCAGCAAGAGACTGTGAGTAAGAATCACACTTAATGGAAATCAACTTGATTGTTCTTCCAAGGATTTAAGATGATTTCTGTAAGAGAGAAGAGACATCCCCCCTTATTTTTTGTCTCACTGTGCAATGCTGAGATGAATTACACAGGACCTTGTCTAAACCGAAAGCTTTTATTGACCTGTTGAAAGAGAAAAGCTTGTAACCATGACAACGGAGGACAAGTGAAATGGGCTTTATCTGCAGTCATAAAAAAAATGTGGAGAAGACTTACCATCCCTCAGTCTGTGATAAAGATGACACAAACGACTAAAAATCACCCTGTTTCCATCCATATTGTCTCTTGTGTTAAAAGAAAGCTGTAATTTGAATGTCATTTTTCATAGAGGCAGAGTGACCTGAAGTAGTGGGGGAAGGGAAGTGAAAGGAAAAAAAGGTGAGTGAGAAAAACGTGAACCATCCATAATGTTACTGTTGAAACAATTTTCTCTTAGGATTATGCTCTACTTACATGCAGCACAAAGTGTGTATTTGAGCATGTTTAGACGTGTAATGATGAATGTGGGGGAGATCAAGAAATCACATAAGTCATACGTGTTTTTCAGATAGTCAAGAGGATGGAGAGTAGAGTGTATCCATTGTTGTTGTGTTCTAAAATCTGTGATAGTAAATATTGACAGTACATACAGACTTAATTGTCTCTTGCTCATTCTGTTGATCCTTCTCAATCTGAATTTATATCATATAGCCAGAAATATAAACCCATCTTACTCAACAGGTGGTAGCACCACTATTTCATGAGGTAGATCTATGAAGAATATTCTCATGCGTTCTTCTTGGGATTTTGAGAATACTCTGCATCCCATAGAATAATTGCTATCTATAATATTTTAACTATCCTTCACATGGGTAACAATTAATCTCCCATCCTTCTCACAGAACCATGGCTACTAAAATAAGAATATCTTAAAAATCACTATTTTTATTGCATTTTCCTTTTAGGGGTGAAAAAAGACAGGAAGAAATGGTTTAAGAGAATTATTGGGTTGATGTCTCCAAGTCCCTTGTCTTTTGTGACTTACTGAGAATAATGGAAAAATGTCTATTGTGTTAGCACTGTGAAAACATGTACCTTTAAGTCACATGTAAATATAAAACCTTCAGATTTATACAGTAAAATAAAATATATTTTATAAATTGAACAACTTACCTTTTAATAGTAACAGGTAGCTAGGGAATACCACTTTGGGCTCTGCAGTCAACAATCTTATTACATGATCTAGATTGCTGGCTCCTGAGAGGTAAGCAAAAGGGCAATACATTTAGTGAGGTAGAACTGGTGTGTTCACCCAGTTCCCCTATTAGCTGGGAAGGTATGAGAAACTGAGTCCACGCAGCCTTTCATACAATAAAAACCACATCATCCTATTTGAGTCAGCTGAGATGGTAGTGGATTTCCTTTGCAGTTATAAATGTTGATTTCTTGTTCAATCTAGCACTGCCTACTTTTCACTGGTACATTTTTTTCCCCATGCACAGAAGTCGAGGAAGAAAGTACACTCTGCCAAGGAGTAGCTTTGAACTATGCAAACCTAGGTGGTGCTCTATGGAGCTCTATTTGCACTCAGCACTATGGTCAGTGATCTTAACTACCCAGTGGACAGAATGAGGTCTTACACTTAGCCGTATCTATAGAGATTTTGACTATCAGACAGGACACAGTCTTGCACTCAGCAGTGTCTTCAGTGACTTCAGTTGACTAGTGTGCAGGATGAGTTCTTGTACTCAGCATTGTCCCTGATAACCTTCACTAACTTGTGGGCAGATTGAGATCTTTCCTATTAGTTCCTTCTTCCTCCAATGAATGCTCAACAATCTGAAAGATGGAGTTTCTATAGTGAGTTGTACTCTAAATGGTATCGTTCTCAGACCTGTTGGTCTCAAGAAACAAAGGCAACCTTTGAAGGTGGATAAGAACAACTATTTACAGATTGCCACCTACTGTCCTAGGTCATCCATAATTCCAAAGCTATTACCACTATAAACTGGTTCTACCATTAGAACCAGTTCATAGTGGTAGTAGTTTTAATGGTTCTACCATTTAGAATCTGGCCAATATTATTAATATTAAATTTAACACTATCTCTGTTAAAATGGTTTGAACTGTCAGAGGGGAAAAACAGATATGTTTTGTTTTCACGGCTGCTTCCTCTACCTTCTAATAATATAGTTATAATCTTTCTCTTTGGGGAAGGTAGATAGAAGATATTACAGAAGTGAGTTGAGTTGTCCTAGTGAGAATAGAATCATCATCCAAGCAATGTGCTACAGTGAGCTCCAAGATGAAAATGCGATTACTCATTGATCTTCAAGCATTGCTTATCCAAAGCTTCTAAGGAGGAGAGGCCCTTGGTTCTATGAAGACTTGATGCCCCAGTGTAGGGGAATGCCGGGGGGGGGGGGGGGGGGGGGGGGGGGTAGGGGAACACCCTCATAGAACTAAGGGGAGGGGAGAGGGAATAAGGGGATTCCAGGGGGTGGAGGGGGGAACCAGGAAAACGGAAAACATTTGAAATGTAAATAAAGAAAAAAATTAGCTTCCAAAAAAATAATCACACTACATTATGCATTTATGCAACCAGCCTAGGAAGAGTGATTCTACTGGCAACTTTGTTTCTTTAAAAAATATTCTGCAATCACATTACTTGCATTTTCATGAAAATATTTCTGAAATGATATTTTATTTTTCACTCATCTGCTTCCCATTGCCTTCAGCTGGTCAAAATCTGTACTCAATTCCTACGGACCATATGCCAAGATTACGCCCCCATTTCTAGCCCATAAAATTTTGCTTTTATTTTTTCATTAACTTCCCTATAAATAACCATTTTCATTTCTATCCACTTAAGACTCAAAATAAGCAAATGGACTCCATAACTGCATCATATCTTCCTGCCCATTTTCTTATTTTTTTGCTAATATTTTCATTCATCACTTGCTGTCTATCATTACTCTATATGTTACTAAGAATTGCCAAATTTTGGAACATACATGGATTTAGGATCTACTGGTTAAGTTCTTAACCATTATCTGCCAGAAATTGGAAGAAGATATGAGTTAACGAGTTAGGTTTTCAATAGCATCCAGATACCAAATATTCAAATAGAAAAATAAAATAAAATAAAATAAAATAAAATAAAATAAAATAAAATAAAATAAAATAAGGAACCTAAAACTAAATGCCCAGAGTAAAATGCTGGGTTACTTGTCAGATGGTAGCATTTATAAAATACTGTCACAACAGGTAATGATCATAAAGAAAAGAAATAAGAAGCAGAGGGAGCAAATGGAGGTAAAGGTTACTTGGTACAGCTGCTGCCAGGCAGAGGCCACGCAGAAGGAAATATACAGTAAGGCCATGTGAGGCAAAAGAGAAGGAGAAGGGAAGGAAAATCTCTTCAGTTCTCTGGCCTTACAGTCTCCCTCTGGTAATCCTGTATTAGCAGTGCCAAAGAGGGAGACAGCCAGCAAGGAGGAAATAGAATGGTCTGAGCTCAGCTTAAAAACATCACGCAGTAGAGAAGGCAGGGAAAAACAACAACAAGATCTTAAGATTGCAGAAAGCTTTCATCAACAGAAACACATACACAGAGACATGCACATACAATACATAAGTACTCACACACATACAAAGAGTACTCCATAAGTTTTGAAAGACTGAAAGATACATTTGTGACTCACTGAATAGCAGAGCGATAATCTCCCCATTATTCATTATTTCTCATTGTCAAATGACAATCTCACAAACATGATGGCACAATATTGCAAATTACAAAGTATCACAATCTTCAGAATACTTTAAGTATTGTGTTCTCGTAGTGAACTAACAAAGCCAATGTGATATCCCAGCAAGTCTTGCTCATTCTGTATTATTTTGTGTTAAAATTTCTTTAAAAAACACATTGAATCTATGAAGGATACAATAATATTGTGATATTTGAATTAACAATAAAATAACAATTAAATGTACAGTGCGATCACCATTAAAAATTCTACCAAAAATCCCTCTGAAAAGTTTGTTGGTGGTCACATTTCACTTGCAAGTCTTGAAAACTGAGACAAAGTAGGAGGGATAAAAAATGAAGAGAAACATTTAATGATTGATCCTATCAATGTGCAAGAAAATATACCAACCTGGAACAGAATGTTCTTATAAATTACATAAATTAGGGTTTGACCTGAGAAGTTCAGAAGAGAATTTCATGTACCAAGCAAACCATTCTAGAAAGAGGAACTCTCAGGAAAGCAGATGTGCTCTGAAGTTTTGGATTATTTCCCCCATATGTGATCCTGAGAGTTGCGAAAACTGGGCAACCATTGAATCTAAGTTCAGAAGTACTCATAAACTTTTATTTAAATAAAGCCAGCTTGAACACAGGCCAAACAATGGAGGTTTCACCATATCAAGCATTGAATTCTAAAGCAGAAACTGCAAGAAGGAGAAACTAAAGCAGAAATGTATCTACAGTGGCCAAAGCAAAACATTTTTAAGGAGTAAATGAAATAGGGCAAGTTTTGGTTCTTGTTGTTGTGAACTGCCCAGTGCACTAGATTAAGAATTTGCAACATTAACCGTGTCTTATCTTCTGGCCACAGAGGCACTTTAAAGACACCATTGTGATCAGTTCCTGAAGTAGACTGAGCCACGGATGGCATTAGGAAGAACTGAAGGGATGCAGGGGGGAAGGTGTGCCTGGGGAGAGTGGAGTGGGGTGTGGGAAGCCCCTCTCAGAGGCAAAGGGGAGGGGGGATGGCATTAAGAACTCTTGAATTGGCTAGCAGGAAGGGGGAATGTACATAAATAAAACAACTAGTAAAGAGGAGGAGGAAAAGGAGGAAGAGGAGAAGGAGGAGGAGAAGAAGGAGGAGGAGAAGAACTGAAGGTTGCTATTTCTCTGCCAGGTTCCAGCTTCTCAACTTAACTCTTTAGCAAGGTAGACATGGAGAACAAACATTTTTTCACAAGAGTCTGGATGTTGCACAGCCGAACTTACTCTCAATTCCTGGATTCAGATCACTCCGTTTCCTTCATTTATTTCAGGATAACAGCTACATTTGGGGAAGTGTTATTACTCTGCTGATTCACACAGAGCCTGTAGGAAGCCAAACAAAGAGTGTGAATTCAAATACAATTCAAGAACAATTCAGCATTATTTCTCAAGACATTTCCAATGCAGAACCATTGAGACATTCCTCATGAACTACTTGTACTACAATTCTTCCTCTTTTGCACTACATAAACAATTAAAATATAGGTATAATGATTCACACCTGTCTCAGGTTTATTTTCCTTGAACAATTCAGGATATATATATATATATATATATATATATATATAT
>NW_021604622.1:18351755-18358343 GCF_004785775.1 Grammomys surdaster
CAAACCATTCTTAAGGCCAGGTCCCAATAATAATAGATGGTCTGCACAAAAAGGTTCTTATTTAAGAGTGTATATGCTAAAATGAGCATCTTTACAATGTTACTTTCCATAACTTTTTTCTCAGCCTGTTTATCTCTTATGTAGAGGAGGCATATTGATTTCTTTGAGTTAATGTTGCATCCAGGAACTCTGCTGAAGTTGTTTATCAGCTGTAAGAGTTCTCTGATAGAATTTTGAGGGTCATTTGTATATACTATCTTATCATTCTCAAATAGTGATACCATGAGATCTTCATTTCCAATTTGTATCCCTTTCATCTTGTTTTGTTGTCTTATTGTTCTAGCTAGAACTTTGAGTACTGCATTGAATAAATAGAGAATGGGCAGCCTTGACTTGCCCCTGTATTTAGTGAGATTGTTTCAAGTTTCTCACCATTTAATTTGATGTTTGCTACTTGTTTGCTCTATAGTGCTTTTATTATATTTAGGTTTATGTTCCTTGAATTCCTGATCTCTCCAACACTTTTAACATGAAAGGAGATGATGATGTGATTTTTTTTGAGTTTGTTTATTATTGGGTTACACTGGAAAAAGTTCTTCACTAACCCTACATCCAATAGAGGGCTAATATTCAAACTGTATAAAGAGCTCAAGAAGTTAGATCCAAAAAGTAACCCAATTAAAAAGTGGGGAACAGTGCTAAACAGAGAATTCTCAACAGAGGAACCTCCAATGGCAGAGAAGCACTGACAGAAATGTTCGAAATCCTTAGTTATCAGAGAAATGCATATTAAAATGACCCTGAGATTCCACTTTACACCAATCAAAATGGCTAAGATCAAAAACTCAAGTGATAGGAATATGACATTGGCCAAGGACAAGGAAGTAGGCTTCAGGCAGGAATCTGACATTAGGCTAGAACAAAGAAGTAATTTCAGGTAGGAATCTAAATCTTAGGCTAGAACAAAGAAGTAATTTCAGGCAGGAATATAGGCTAAAACAAGGAAGTAGGCTTCAGACATGAAAATGACCTTGGGCTAGGACAGGGAAGTAGGCTCAGATATTTTGGTCATCCTGAGAAGCCCTTAGAAGCAGTGATCATAGGAGTGTTCATGTAATTGGATTTAATGTCTTGCTTTTTATTTGACTATTTGTGTTATTGTCTTGCTTGTTCCTTGACTATTTGCATCTATTGTATTGCTAGACCCTCAACCTAGAACTGACCTCAATGCATACATGTAATCAAAATGGTAGTATAAAGGCATAAAGGAGGAGGGAGAATGGGATAGGTGGTTCTAGGTAGGAGAAATGAGGAAAGGGGATGACATCTGTATTTTAAATAAATAAAATATCCGATAAAAACAATGATATTATTATATGAACAATTAAAAAAAAACCTCAAGTGAAAGCATCTGCTGACAAGGATATGGAGGAAAGGAAACACTCCTCCATAGTTGGTGGATTTCAAACTGGTCCAACCACTCTGGAAATCAATCTGGCAATTCCACAGAAAACTATGCTGGTCTTCAGGTATATCCAAAACATGCTGCACAATATCACAAGGACTCGTGCTTCACTGTGTTCACAGCAGCCTTATTTGTAATAGCCAGAAACTGGAACCAACCCAGATGTCCCTTAAACAAAGAGTGGATTCAGAAAATGTGGTTTGTTGCACAATGGAATACTATTCAGCTATTAAAAACAAGACCACCATGAATTTTGCAAGCAAATGGATGGAACTAGAAAATATCATCCTAAGTGAGGTAACCCTGACCCAAAAGGCCATGCATGGTATGTACTCACTGATTGGTGGATATTAACCAAAAGGACAGAATACCCGTTATGAACCCCACAGACCCTAAGAAGTTAAACAAGAAGGAAGTCCAAATGAGGATGTTTCATCTTACTTAGAAAATGGGGGCAGACAAAGTAATCATGGAAGGCAGAGGAAGCAAAAGACCTGGGTAGGAGAGGGGAGTTGGAAGGGAAAGATTAGGGACAGAATCAGGTATTGGAGGGAAAGAAGCCCAGGGGTCCAGGGAAATGAATGAAAATATGCAGCTGCTAGGGTTGGGGCAACCTCTAAAAAGTCTCAGAGACCTGGGATGGGGTGGGTTCCCAGGACTTAATGTGAGTGATCTTAGCCAAAATGTCCAACAGTGGGGATATGGAATCTGAAGAGACCACCTCCAGTAGATAGACAGGGCCCCCCAATGGAGGGATAGGGACATGAACTAACCTTCAAATTTTTCAACCCAAAATTCTTTCAGTCTAAAAGAAATTCGGGTACAAAAATGGAGCAGAGACTGAAAGAATGATCAAACAGTGACCAGCCCAACTAAGGGGAGGGGAGATGAGGGGAAGGACTCTGTAAGGGGGGACCAGGGCAGCATTTTTATGCAAATATATACAATGATTAATAGATAATTTTTTAAAAACCGAAAGAAGAAACTACTAACATCCACACCCTCAAATCTATGGTAAAATAACAGTGGTTTTATTCAATGAGTGTAAAGTACATCTGTTCACTATGTTGAGAACTGAACCCTCTGAAGCTTTCCAATTATCCACTGAGCGTGGTTTCATTAGATGAACTCAAAACATTCTCCTCCCAACAGACAGACTGAATTTACCTGGACATCTCTTTTTCTCTCTTATGTCTGAATCTTAAATAGCCCTTAAATAGTCCTTATAAAGCAGAGAATGTACACACATTTTCATCTGAAAGAGTGTAACAGGCTCCAAGAACAGGCATATGCTTCCTTCATTCTGGGATCCTCTAAGCTTGGCACTGAGCCTGGCACACACCAGGCATCCTACTGTTGTATGAATGCACTCTATCTCCATCTGTTTGGAGAATGGATCCAGTTGATTCCAACAGGTGAAAAGGTCCAGTTGATTTCAATGATTTCTTCTCACTTCGAGATAATAGATCCAGGTAATCAAAAAAAATGGAAAATGTATATGTTTACCAAGACTGAAAACTGATTGTATTTACAAATCTACATGGAGCTATATATGCATCACACATACACACGCATGAATATACATTTTATGTGTACATTAATGTACATTTTAACAAGTTATTTTGCAAAAATTTCAATGATGGGTTTCATGTTTGTTAAATATAAACCTTTTTGTAAAAATTCATATTTAAGAACTCAAAAAAGTAAACTAATATGTGATCACTGTCTTTAGATTTTAAACAAATAGTGGCAACAGTGAGCCTAGGCAATTTTATTCTCAACCTAGAAGATAACATAAATTGTTAAAATTTTGTCCATTGGTAAACACTATAGAAAATAATTTTAGAGACTTTAACAAAGTATTTAAAAAGCAATAAAATATAATGAAAACACTTCTTTCCATGTAAAAGTCCTAAACAGAATGAGAAGTAGATCAAAAATAGATGGATAATAGTTAGTTTAATATGTAATTTTAATTTTTAAATAATGTTGAATATTACAATATATTTTGACAATTCCTCTTTGACTTTTTATGCCTAACAGTTCATATTATGAATCCATACCAGTACATGTATTTATTACGAAAATATTGATTGATCATTTGACTACATGATGGAATGAGTACAGTTAGCAATAACCAATAGCATTGGTAGGTTCTCTGTACCCTCTACATTTACTTTTTTACTTTTAATTTAAATTTTCATTTAATTAATTTTTTATGTGTAGGCGTGTTGCCACTATAATATCTGTGTACCACGTGCTTGAAGTGCCCACACAGGCCAGAAGATGGCATTGGATCTCCTGGAACTAGAGTTACAGAAAGTTCTAAGTTGCCACGCGGGTGCTAGAGAATTACTGTCTTCATTAAGCCCTCTAGCCCCTATTTCAATGCTTTTATATATGTTAATTAGTTTCACATAATTAAGTATTGAAAATTAAGGAAGGACAATATACGTAAAGTGAGCAGAATGTTGTATGTCATACATGGAGAGTGGCTGATGGAACTTTACACTCAGAAAACAGCATGAAGATCTAAAATACAAAGTAAGTTAGGTGCATTTAGTCAGCGTGGGTATGTCTGAGATTTACAGTGGTTTATGGGAGAAGCTATGAGGGAGGGTGGAGTGGGATCAAACAAATGAAACACATTAAGTTGTGCTTTGCATTTTATTGTAACTGAAAACCAGGACACAGAAGAATGTCACGTTCTGATGGATATTAAAGACAGGATCTAGTCATTTTAGTGCAGAGTACAGTACAGGAGCCCTGGATAGATTCAGAATGTCCAGACAATAGACTAATTCACTATTGCCTGCTTGAAAATAATTTGGCTTTCAATAACTTTCTGGCTGTAGAGATAGAAGTAATTTGTGAATCTGTGATGTGTTTTTGTTTTAGAACTCTGACAAGGCTAAGATCTGGCCTGGAGTTGGGAAAAGCTGTAAAATCAAGGACGATTCTTGAATTCAAGCTTGAGTCACTAATAAGATGAGGACTATTGGGCAACACGTGAATTTAATTGTCAAAGGCAAGAGACTACAGAAAAGCTTGAAGCATACAGACTGTTAGAGTCAGAGCAGAAAGTGGACACAGTGATAGATGGGAAGACGGCACTGGCTGACCTCAGTCTCTGTGGAGAGGGGAGTAGTGTGAGATGTCTCCTCATGGGGCTCCGAACTAAAAAAAAAAGAATTTATAGTGCTTTATAAGTACAATAAATAGATAGTTTTGGAAAGAATGAAGGCTATGATGCAGGCAAAAGGTCATCATGAAAGGAGACAGTAGTGTGATTTACTTGGAATGCCGGAGTCATAAGATTTTCACTAGAGTCTGGACATGGCAATATCTAGGGGCTGGGCTTGTGGGTTCAAATGGGACAGGTTGAAGTAGGTGTGACATAGTGTGAAGAACATGGTTCTAGAACATGGTGGTGAAGTGGGGTGCAGAGTGAACTGACCCGAACAAATGCTTCTGTGAACATGTCCCTGATGACAGTCCCAACAAACTCCATGTATCACTTTTCAACATTTAAACACAAGTTTTTATAGAAGCCCAGATATTGAGTCACACACAAACCTGCCTTTGGGACTCCTTTCCTTCTCTATTGTATCCCTGAACCCTATCTAGTCTCAGGTTGTTGGTCTATTAACAATGTCAGACATAGGGTTTATCCCATGGAAGTTGCCTTATATCTAATTTAAAACATGGGTGGTTATTCCCATAAAATTTGTGCCACTATAACACTAGCGGGCTTATCTAGCAGGCAGGTCATTATTGTAGTTCACGGGGGTTTAGAGATAGGTGAGATTGACTGCTTATCTTCTCCACTGGATCATGCATTGTACCTTTTGACAATATGGATGTTAGTCAGTAGGGATGGAATTTCTAACTAAATGGGAGCTTGGTTTCTCCATATTAATGAAAGGCATGTATACTGTCTTCAGCAATAGGATCTTACCACCAGGTTGCTGGGGGGTAATAAGTAGCACTGACAATACCTACAATGTTTGTAGGAGGCCTATGAGGCTATCCTGGCTAAGGACTCAAAAAGATGGAAGCTGTATTACGGGCTTGTTTTAGAAGCATATGGTGTTCCCTAAGGGAGTTCACTCAGATCTAGATAGACAAACATTGCATTTTCCCTTAAATATTAGTTTTAAAGTTTAGATGAATGTGGTTTTGTTTTTTTTCCAGAATATCCAGAGGTTAGGTAGTTAATAAGGGACCTCCCTTTTCTGTTGCTCTGGTAAAACACCATGATTAAAGCAGCATATAGAAGAAAATATTTAGTTGGGCTTACAGTTTCAGAAGGTTACAGTCCATAATTGTGGAGAAATGACATGATGGTAGGAACAGACAATAGCTCATATCTCAAGAACTGCAAATAAGAGGCAGAGAGGGCACGTTAGAAATGGTGCAAGCCTTTGGAAACCTCAAAGTCTACCCACAATGACACAGTGCCTCCAACAAAGCCACATCTCCTAGATCTTGCCAAGTAGAGACCAGGTTCTCAACTGCGTGAGCCTGTGCTGGTCATTCTTGTTCAAAACACCACAGAGAGAGTCTTCCAAAGAAGGGAAATAGAATATGGCTTTACAAAGAGAAAGAGTGGAAAGTAAAATAGGGAGATTAAATAGGGCAGGCATGGGAAGACAGGCTAGAAGAGGGAATATGGGGAGAGACAACTAAAAATAAAGAACTTTTGAAAAGACAGAAACATATATGGGGACTGGAGAGATGGCTCAGTCATTAAAGGCTAAGCTCACAACCAAAAATATAAGAAACATACATGGTTAGAAGCCTCCTAAAATGTGCTTGTGTACAAATGGAATTTAAATAGAACTTCCATATAACAGGAGAATCAATGACCCAACACGAATCTACCTTAAAGAATTTTTGCAAATCTCCTCTGACCTAGTAGTCAACCTATGGTAAATACAATATGAAAGAAGTTAATTTCCCCTTTGCCATTTATTTTCTTTGCCTTCAATATTAGTACTTACATAAACTTGTCTGATATATATTAACTTCCCAGGTGTTTATCTTTTCCAAAGATACAATAGGAAATAGGAACACAATTTTTTACATATATATATATATATATATATATATATATATATATA
>NW_021604622.1:18358443-18386107 GCF_004785775.1 Grammomys surdaster
TGTGACGCTATTCTACAGTAAGCCCCAATAACTCTACACGACGCACTATATATATATATATATATATATGTATGTATGTATGTATGTTTTTACCAAGATTTCTTAACCTTATAGGGTTCTGCAAACTAGGTGTCTTGCATGATACCTGAATAGTCTTGCAAACTATAAATTAGATTACTACAAGCTTAGCAACAGAAAGACATACTTACTGGCTGTGACGTTTTTCTACAGTAAGCCCCAATAAGTTCATAATAGACTTAAGTATATGCTATAACCCGAGACTGACTGCAGTTGCTTCTCCAGAATCATTTGAGAAGTCATTTAGTGGCATTTTTCTCTGTATATTAGTAACTCAGCCAGTAGATACACATGGATTGAATAAGGATGGATAATGATCCTCCCTGATAAGACCTCCCAACCCAAAGGAGAAAAAAATGTCTTAAAATTTGACTGTTTTAACCACTATTTGTTCGGGTTGGCAAATTAATCTGAGAGTATTAAATCTGAGCAATTAAGAAATGTGTCCTTGCCTGTCAATCACGTGATTAGGCTTTAAAATTGAGCTTCAGAAAAAGCAGTGCTTAAATTTCTGAAAATATTAGGTAGTTTGAAAATAGAAGCGATAATTATAAAAACCAGATGACTACATATTTCCAGTGTATACTCCAATGGAATACACAACTCATCTATATTCTAAGATGAACCTGTAATCAAGAATATCGAGTTAGAAAGAAGTCTGTCCCACATATAATTTGCTGGGATCTACTTGTTGAGGTCTCCTCTCGGCGCCTCCCCCATGTGGTTCTATTCACCTGGTCCATCTTCCAGCTTGTCTAGCTCAGCTAGCATGTTTATTGACTACATTAATTATTTTTCCAGAGTAGATATGCTAGTAAGAAAACCATCCTCCCAGCCGTCATCCTATGTAATTAAACTGCTTTTATCTTGTCAACCAACTGAACATGAAATTTTACATTTTTAAATTATTTTATTAATTTACATTTCAGCCATTACCTCCCCTCCAGATTGACCCTCCCACAGTTCCTCATCCCATTCCTCCTCCCCTTTCCCTGATGCTCCCATCCCATGACCAGGCCTTTCCCTTCCCTGGGGCCTTCAGTCTCTCAAAGATTAGGTACATCTTCTCCCATTGAGGCCAGACCAGGCAGTCCTCTACTACATATATGCAGCAGGCCACGGACCAGCCCATGTATGCTGCCTGTTTGGTGGCTCAGATATGACTTTAGAAGAAAAAAATGCGCAACATTACTTGAGGACTTTAATCTGGGTGAGTTTATAAGGAGCACATGTCATCTTAGTTTTCTCTATAAATTCTTTGCCTGACTTTGTAAGACAGCAAGTGCACGCTAGTACCGCTCATACTGAAAAGACAAGTACATTAGTGAGGGCTGTAACACATTTTCATTCTTCAAATCTTGCTTATGTCTCTATAAGCAACCCACTCACAATACCAAATAATTAATTACCTGCAGAGAGTATCTTGTTTTTATGAAATGAGTTGTAAACTGTGGCTCAATGCATTGTACCTTTTTCTTGCAATGAGTTATCAAATATCAAGAGTTTCATCCTTATTAATTTTAGCTATGTCTGAAGGAAAAGTTGGTCCATTCATCTGCCATAAGTTGTATTTAATTTTTGTGCAGATAGTAGATATGCCTATATTCAAGGTAATCCTCCACTTTTTCTGGACCATATAAACCCTCAGCTATTAATTTCAAGAAACGAAGCTGAATTTTGAATTTAGGCACCAAAGTTTACTGTATATGTACACATCAAAAAGCTAGGCAAAACAATATTATAGATTTCTCACTTATAAAATATCTAAATGCATTACATTTGACTCATGGGATTATGATAAGAGTGCCATAAAAATGTGTATATTAACTATACTAATAAAGACCTTTACATTTCAATCTCAAAATGTATTTCTTACCTTTATAAACTAACTCAAAACTTATTTTCTATCTATAAAATTACATTGGTTCATGTATTTTTAACACAAAGAAAATGCACTATTTTTTTCTAAAATTAAATCAAAGCCTGATCCTTTTGGCCATGTTTTTTTATATATATATGTTCTATTCCTGTAATTTTCTAGAATGGTTGTGACTCGCTTACATGGAAGATCTTTAACTTATGACTCCAAATATTTTTGATGATTTCAGCTTCCATCTGTGGGACTCCTTACACTGTATCCCTTCTCAGTTCTGTACTTGTACATGTGAAACTGCCAAATAACCTTTAGTACCGGTCAGTCTCAAATTCTGCCCATAGATGTTTATATTAGAGACATGGAATATTGCCAAGTGTAGCATGACCTCATTTTGCTCTAGTATGAAAATCAGTCAAAATTAAGGATGGTCCAAGGGAAGATGCTTAAAAAACACGGAGAAGGGGAAATAATACAGTTATCAGAGTTGGATGGAGAGAGAGAGCTGTAGGGCAGAGGGGATGAGGATGAGAAGGAGGCAATCAGGTCCAGGGAGAGCTGGAGAGAGAGGGCCACGAGAGTGACTGGAAATTGGTGGCTGGTGGGAAATGGTGGTGGTGGTGGGGTTATCTGGTACATTCCACAGACCAGGGATGGAAGAGGATCCAGGGATTCCATGAGGGTGACTCTAGGTGAGACTCCTAGCAGTGGGGGATATGGAACCTGAAGTAGCCATCTCCTGTAGTCAGGTAGGGCTCCCAGTTGGAAAGATGAGGACACTAACCTACTTACAAAACCTTTGACCCAAAACTTGTACTACCTATAAGAAGTACAGGGACAAGGATGGAACAGAGACTGAGGTAATGGCCAACCAATGACTAACACAAAGTGAGACCCATCCCAAGGACAAGAACCAATCCCTGACACTATAAATGATACTGTGTTATGTTTGCAGACAGGAGCCTAGCATAACTGTCCTCAGAGAGGCTCCACCCAGCAGCTGACAGAAACAGATAAAGAGATCCACAGTCAAACACTGGACCTACCTTGGGAAGTCTGAGATGGTGGAAGGACTGAAGAACCCAGAGGAGGGGATACGGATTCCAAGGAAGGTCAAAAGAGTCAACTAAGTTGTACACTTGGAAATTCCCAGAGACCTAACTAAAGCATACAAAGACTGGATGCAGAATTCCCACATGTATGTAGCAGATATGCAACTTGGTCTTCATGAGGGTCCCGCAACAACTGAAGCAGAGGCTGTCCCTAAAGCTGTTGTTTGCCTGTGTATCCTGTTCCTCTAACTGAGCTCCCTTGTTTGGCCTCAATGAGAGAGGGTGTTCCTCTTCCTGTAGTGACTTAATGTGCCAGAATGGATTGGTATCCGGGGCACACTCCCCTTTCTCAGAGTAGAGGGCACGTAATTATGTGATAGGGAGAGCTTCGATCCAGATGTAAAGTGAAGAAATAAGTTAATGGAAAAAATAAATACATCTCTCTTTTCTCAAATTTCAACTATCAAACTGATGCACAATTATAAAACTCATGAAAATGAAGGACATCCAGGAAAAACTAATGGTGGTAATTTATTCCTCTTTTCCCTTTGTCATCATGTAGAGAGTTTCCAATTTTTATTATTCACTTCAAGAAGGACATTTTCTTTCCTGGATGTTAATGGAGTAATTTTCTAGAGGCATTTTTATTTGTAATGTGCAAAATCAAATTCTTAAAGTTTGTGTGATGATACTGTCTGCCTTTCTTAGTAGACATAAAATATGCACTTGAATAGAGACTTAGTCTGAGGTTCTTGAGTAAGTTTTCAAATGTTGTCTTGTAAATGAGAGTTTAAAGGAAGTCTACCTAATGTTGAACATTCTGATTATAACTATAATAATTATAGAGAAGTTGAAATATTATGGTTCCAGTGTCTAATTTCATTTTATCTGGTTTAATGCACTGGGTTACAGAACAAGATGAATATGTGAGAGAGATAGGGGGGAGAGGGGAGAGGAGGCAGACAGACAGACAGACAGACAGACAGAGGGTGGGAGAGAGGTCAGTGTGCCTTATGCAATAGGTAAAATCATCTACAAAGAGATTTCATCAAAAATTAAACAGCAGGGTATCAGCATATAAGTATATTGCAAACTGTTACATATTCTCATGTTTTATGTTATTTCTTTATTATGAGAAATTTTCACAAATATACAGTGAAATATAGTCATATTCACCAGTTTCTCTCTCCAGCCTTCCCATATCCCTCTAAACATGTTCCTATGTCAACAATAAGATTGTTTGGTTTTGGTTTTGATTTTGTTGCTGTTGTTTTTGAAAACTCATTAATCCCAGCTAGCTCTGTTTATATGTAGATCGATGGGTGTGGAGAAATCCATGACATGAATAGAGAACAGATTACACCATTAGTATTGTTTTCTGTGTTTGAATGAGCCACAACCTTAAGCCTCAATAGGCCAAGCCTGATAGACAAACCATGAAAATTTTTATCTGTGTATCTCTTGGTAATTGAACAATTTGAAATTACTGCCAGTGTAGTAATGGGAAGATTTACACAAAATCAGTCTAGCTGGATTTGTGTACTAATTATCTACTCCATTTACAAAACGTTTACCCCACAAAATATGCAGTTCTCTTGCTAACTCTCAAAATATCTTAAATATCTTATTTAGTATTTAATTTGTCAGAGAAGGGAGAGGAAGAAAAATGTATTTCCGGTCAGTCATTTTCAGGTCACAGAAGATAAAATCTGGCACAGGCTTTGGATCATTAACAAACAAGATAAGGAGTCATGGCCTATGTTAAAAAAACCAAAACAAAACAAAAAATCGGAAGCTACAGTTTAGGTAATATATTAAATTTAATTTAACCTCTCTTTATTTTTTTTTGGCCTAGCATGTCAAGTTTGCAGGTATATTTTCAAAGTGAGAGACTATTTTTGCCAATACAAGCATAATGTATTGTATTTTTTACAATGTAGGGTATTTTTTAAAGGATAATTTAAAGACATGATCAGCAGAGGTATTTACCTGAGACTTGTTACGTCGTTTAATTCCTGATGGTAGAGATAGCACTCCTCTAAAAGTAATAGCGGAAGAATAGTGCCGTAAGAAAGCAATATTGATGATTTATATGGTTGATCCACTGGCAGAATGATTCAGTAGTTTTGACAGGCGTCCCAACAACAACTGATATAAAAAGGAATCGGGGGGAGGGGTATAATTTACTGTATAATAAAAACTCCAGATATGCTCTTGTTCCCATGTTTCTGGTAGAGGAATGGGAGTTCATTTGATTACAATATTTTAGAAAATGTATTCAGAAATAAAACCCCTGGACATCATTTCATTAGCTGTTACACTACATGACAAACCAGGGCTGTAACCTGCATGAGGAACTACATGGGGTTAGATATGGAAAATGCTGTAGTCATTAAAATGCTACCTCCAAGGTTCACCTGATGGTGCCACTTCCAATTTCCAGTCCCTCACGCCTGTGCATCCTGTAGTTTGCACAAACACCACTTCATGGCACTGTAAAATATAAAAAGTCACTATAAAATGTGACATGGATTATTTCTTAAAATGACAGCATTGCAAATAAAATTTTATCGTATCAAGTATGAGATGAGTATATTGTGACAAAAGTTGACTTGGACAGTCAAGCAGAAAAGGCTAGAGGAAAAACAAAGAAACAAACAAGATGCAAGCTGTAGAAAAAGAAGTTCACTGGGATATATTTAAAATATTGTATGGACTATCACATAGATAGTTGAGAAAGCAGAATAAAGATATGTTGTTCCTGTTCCATAATGAACAATGACAACTGTGCTCTCTTTTGTCACATACAATTCTATTAACAGAGTCATTTTTTATTACACCTGGCATTTATTTTAACCTTTTCTAGATGTAGCTTGGCACACACAAGCACATCAAATCTCATTTTGTTTTGTGGTCTTGCAGCATTGGACACAGAGGTGGATGTTACTCAAATGAGAATTAAAATATTTTACCGTAAACAGTAAGGGGATTTAGAAGAAAAATGACCTCTGTGGCTTTACTATCTAAACTGGTATCCATAATAAATTAGAATTTCTTCTGAATCTTAACTAATTATACAAGAAATTATTGTGAGACAAGATGTTAAGCCTTCAAATGGGAAAACTCTGGAAAGTCTTTAATTCAATAATAAGATCATTATTAAATTGCTCATGTTTTTACTGAATATTCCCTGGAGCAGTTACTTAATTTAATTTTTTGATTTTGCACATAATGGTTGCCTAAAAATATTAACCTGAAGTATAGCTACTCAGATATTGGTTCCTTTGGGTTTCCAAGGAAACCATTTCTTAGACATTCACATAAATAAACTGCAGACAGTAGGAGGAAACATCATAAATATAGAAATTATTCTGTTGAATATGCTGTTGCTATGAGACAAGATCTGCCTGTGGCCATACATACCCTGAAGAATCACAGACACATAAGGACAGGATATTGTACATGACAGATGCATCTTGGGAAATTACTACATTATGCCAAATGTGAGAAATAAGAGTAGTAAGGTCACGATTCAAAATCATAAAGATGAATATCAAAAGCATGTGTGCTCATAATGAATAGACACTACCTCGGTACTAGAGATAGACCAAGGAGCTACAGGACCTGGGTGACACCTTTCTGAATTATGTATTGGAGAGAAGTAAAAATTGATCATCAATATAATGAAGTAATTGGTGGTACCTTTGTGATGAGTGGAACAATTTGAGAATGGGTCATGCATTTGGAGAGTGAACTATGATGGATTCTTTATAAAAATATCTGAAGATAAGGGTGGCAAGGGAAAGTGAAATGCAGATAATTATCAAGAGATTGGAAGGCATGAATTTGATTATACCTTATTTCTTTAGAATCTTTTTATTTGTCCATCCCCCTGCATCCTGACCTATAGCATATTTTTAACAGTGGGATATTAAATAGAAAAGGAGACAAATTGAGAGACACAGTGAGGAATCTGGGGCAGCAAAGAAACTGGGAAAGTGAGGGAGCATAATCAATAAAACACACTTTGCTAAAAATTCCAAAATTGTATCAATTCTCTTGTATGCTATTTAAAAATTAAGCCAAAACATTTTCCTGGTGAGAAGTCAGCCATTTAAAGAGCACTGAGAGTTGACTTGAGCATTGAGAATAGTGATGTAAAGGGCATGAAAATTTGACAATTATTATTATAGATGTTTATGGAATTGAGTATTCATGTGGGAGCTTAGTGAGGATGGAATTCTAGTGGAGCATAAAGAATCTTGAGATTATGGCAGACTGGAGAGAAAGTACAAATGGCAAGGGGGTTCTATTCTGAAGGACATAAAATGCCTGGACCCCAACCCTCTTCTCAAGGTAAGGCTCTAAGACACCAGCCACTGACTTCACACTTGCCCACATTTCTCCCCTCCAGACTGTGGAGACTTGGCTATGAGAATAATATAATTCTACAGATAGTCTGTTCCTCAGATCAGAAGCTCCACTTAGCCTTCACCAAGCTGAGACTGCTTTTTTATTCTCCATTCAGAAATGAACACTAAGTGGTTCCAAGATTGACCTATAAGCCGAAAGCAGTTAAGAATGTGTGCTGCTCTTAAAGAGAAGCTGGGTTTGCAAGTCTGGAAAACCGCAATCAGAGACCCAAACATTCAACAAAAAGGAATATCTATTTATATCCATGTACCCATACCTATACCTATACATGACAAAAATCTTACCAATGACTGATTGGAGACATCTGGAGAGATGTCTAGGTCTTATTAGAGAACACAAATAGGACAATATACCATCTCCAAAACTTGGTACTATATTATTACTAATGATCTCTGAAAAAGATCAATTTAGGTGACATGCAAGACACTGATTTCAAAATACTAATAACAAATATGTTCAAGAAATTCAAAAATTATTTGAACAAATGCCTGAAGACAATGATTTACAAGCAGTTGGATACCTTATTGAGATATGAGAATATATATCTCATAAGAGATATATAAGATATGAGATATAGTCTTTAATGCAAAAGCAAACTGAATTAAAATTGAACTTTAAATTTCAAAAAACAAAATCAAAAGCTCAAATAAAATGCCAGTTAGTAAATTGGGTCAAATATAAGAGGACCTGTTCTTGACAGCAAAGAAGACGAATTGGCTCACATAGTGTTCTGAATAGGTTTATGTCAATTGGACACAGGCAATGGTTATCTGAAATAAGGAACATCAATTAAGACAATACCTCCATAAGATCAGTCTGGACACAAGCCTGTAGGGCATTGTATTAATTAGTGATTGATGCTGGAGGGACCAGATAAATGTGAGGGTGTGGCCATCCCTGTACTGGTGGTCATAGGTTCTATACTAAAGCAGGCTGAGCTGGCCATGTGAAGCAAGCTAGTAAGCAACACCCTCCATGGATTCTGCACCAGCTCCTGCCTCCAGGTTTCTGTTTGAGCTCTTCTTTCTTAATGAGCTGTGATGTAGAAGCATAAACTGAAAGAAATATCTTCCTCCTGAGTTCTTTGTGTCATGATGTTTCACAGCAACAGAAATTCCATCTAATACACAAGTCAGTGTATTTCTATAAGATATAAGATTTCTATAACATTTCAAGAGATATACTCCTCAAAGGATCCTCCTTATGATCCCATACTATTTTCCTCACCTCTATGGCTATTCTAAATGAAACACAAATATCTGAATTTCAACCTTGATAGATGAGAGAAAATAAAGCATTTCTCTTTCTGGATCTAGTTTAACTCAATCAGGATGTTTGTTTTTAACTCCATGTAGTTATACAGCACACACACACACACACACACACACACCAGGAGAAATTGCTTGCTATGCCTTTCTCAATGAAGTGAAGATCAGTGAAGATGCAAGACCAAAAAGCATTGCAAAGCTAGCTATTCAAGCAAATCCCACCCCCTATCTCTGTCCTTTTGAGTCCTCTTTATACTCCCTCCAAACATCATGTGTCCTCCATTGGTCTTGTCTTACCACGTGTCTTTGACCAAGTATTTTGCCTCAGCACATGAGTCTGTCTTAGCAAAATGCCACACGACTCTTTATCAGCTGGCATCACTCTGCCAATCAGCCCAGTCCGGGAAAGCAGCAAGAAGCCGCCACAATACCACCAGAAGTTTTTGGTACATTTATCTCTATGGTGACATGACAAACGTAGCTCAGCTACACAATGCAAGGCAAACTAATACGTGTATGATGTTATCAAAGAATCCTTCATCACTCATCTTTTCAAGTGCTTGTTCAGTAAAATATCCTTTCACCTCTGTCTGTTTGTGTGAAGTGTTCCTTCAAGTATGTGCTTTAGCAAAAACTCCTTTCACCTCAGGAATACACCCCTTCACTTGTTTGCCTCCACAAAACACCATCCGACACAATTGACTTTCCACAGAAACCGTAAGTCTCTACTTCAGAGAAGAAATCTCAACATGGCTAGGGAGCTGGACACAAAATCAATCCTACCTCTACCTAAGGAGCTATTAGGAACCAGTAAGCTAATGGGAGAGAGACTATTGGCTCTAATTGTGTAGCCCCTACTAAGCTGACTATGGTCAAGAGATCACGACACGTTCAAAGAATATTTGGGCTGTACAAACTGGTCTTGATGTTCAGAACAAAACAGGACACAGTTGTGTGAGTAGTCAGAGTAGTCAAGAGAGCTGGATCTGGAAGACTTATGGGAAGGGGAATATGATCAGAACATGGTGGGTGAGACTTTCAAGTAAATAATACAAATGTATAGCTACAACTAGGATTTGTTGTGTTCTAATCAATGTATAGCTATTATATTCAGTTTAATGTGCTTATATAAGGAATTTTAGTGACCTTTGCTAATATTTCCCTCTCTCACCTTCATCCATTTCTGGAAATAACCACTTTTCTCAACTAGTCCCCTCACATGTCTTTCTTATCCACCTGACTCACCAAGTTGAATTAAGATCTCTCATCTCTCGCTTGGTCATGGGTTAATTATTTGAGCAAGGCCAGCTGCTCAGAGGCTATTCCACAGGAAACAAAAAACCTGACACACCCTTCCAGAAATCCCTAACTGGAATGATCACTCAGGAACAGGTGGCACCTCATAAGTTCCTCCTCATGAGTCATGAAATGTTGATAGGCCCTAAACAGATCTTTTATAGATAACCACAGGTTCAGAAAATTCATGATTGCAAGTGCTGCGCCATGTCCACCGTTGCCTGGGCCCTGTACTGCCCACTGCCGAACCATACGTGCCCTTGGGGTTTGGAGGTAAGGTGGTGTGGAATCAACGGCACAGATTCCAGGAACAGGTGAGAAATGCTCCAGCATGCTCATCAGAACGCTGCTGTAA
This sequence comes from Grammomys surdaster, assembly GCF_004785775.1. Classification (NCBI taxonomy): domain Eukaryota; kingdom Metazoa; phylum Chordata; class Mammalia; order Rodentia; family Muridae; genus Grammomys; species Grammomys surdaster. The sequence goes on from NW_021604622.1 coordinate 18,368,800, forward strand.
GCTGCTTTAATACCCTCCACCCGCACCCTGTTGATGCCAAGAAAGCATCTCTTCTAAACGGTAGTTCCCAATTGGCTAGCATTGTCTGTGTCAGCAATCCTTGGTATTGGTCTCTCAGGCAGTCTTCAATTAAGTCCTTCTGTAGGAGATGTCTTTGTGGCTTCATGGCACTAGCATTTATGTAGAGGTGGCTGTGCCATTTCTCCTACAGTCCAGAAATCATTTTTCCTAGGCATTTACGTATCTTCTTCATGTTACTTCTACTGGGTTTTTGCTATAGTCCCTGCATAGCACACTGGCTACAGAGGGCCATGCGATTCCCCACTCAGCCCCAGGATTCCAGCGTCACCCAGCCTCTGCATTTTCTCACTCAGGCCCATCAGTTAATCAGTTAATCAGTTAACCCAGCAGCAACCTATGTGAACTGCTTTTTAAAAAAAAATTATAATAAATTTTATTGCAAAATATTATTTTTCTTGAAATTTATTTGTATATGGTCTATCATCTTTTATTTTATTTTAAATTATTGAAAATGGATTCTTCTCTCATATGATACATCCCAACTACAGTTTACAATCCTCTGAGCTCCCTCCGTCCCCCAACCCCTACTTCCCCTCTCTTCCAGATCTACTCACTTTCTTTTCTCTTCGGGAAAGAACAGGCTTCAGTAGCCACATAGGACAAAACAAGATACAATAAGATACGGCAAAAGCCCTCATATCAAGGCTGGAGAAGACAACCTCATGGGAGACAAAGAGTCTGAAGAGCCTATAAAAGAGTCAGAGATGCGCAATTTCCACTATTAGAAGTTCAACAAAACCACTAAGCTAACAGCCATAACATGTGCGCAGACTTTGTGCATACCCACACAGGAACCTTGCTTATCACTTCAGCTCTTTAAACATATAGGAACCCTGCTTAGTTAATTTGACGGGCCATGTTCTCCTAGTTTCCTCCATCCTGTCTGACTTCTTTTATTGGTTATTTTATTTATTGACATTTCAAATGTTTTTCCCTTCCCAGTTTCCTCTCCACAAACTCCCTATCCTCTCCCGCATCCCCCGTGCCTCTGTGAGGGTGCTCCCACTCCTGGCTTGGTGCCCTAGCATTTCCCTTCCCTGGGTCATAGAGCCTTCACAGGACCAAAAGGCTCCCCTCCCAGTGACTTCTATAGGCTTTCTCCTCTTCCACGGTGTTTCCTGTTTTCCAAGGGGACAGCACTGATGGAGACTTTTAATTTAGAGTCTCTCTCTCTCTCTCTCTCTCTCTCTCTCTCTCTCTCTCTCTCTCTCTCTCTCTCTCTCTCTCTCTTTCGTGCGCGCGCGTGTGCGTGTGTGTGTGTGTGTGTGTGTGTGTGTGTGTAATGCCTGTCCGTGGGATTCTCCACACACTCCATATGCTGCCAAGAGGAAGCCTCTCTGATGACAACTGTACTGATCTATGATTATAGCAGAGTATCTTTAGCACGTTTTTTTTGTTTGTTTGGTTTGTTTTGTTTCTTGTTAGTTTGTTGTTGTTTTTTATTGTTTTACTTTTGCCTGTGGTGTTTGGTTTTACTCTCGCCTTTTGCGATATCCAGTCTCCAGTCACTGGCCGTGCACACGGTGCTAGGTATGAGCTCCCTATCATGGAGGGGGGCCTCAAGTTAAAGCAAAGCTTGGTAGGACAATCCCACAAGTTCTATAATACCATTGTCACAGAACATCTTGTAGCCAGGACACGTAGTAGGTCAAGGGTTCTTCGGCTGTATTTCTTTTTCTGTAGCCTCCAAAATACCTCCCTGCACCAAGGAGCCTACAAGGTAGGGGTGAAGGCTCCATGTAGGCACCTGCTCAACCTCTCTTTGTTTAATGAGCTGTGTGATACTGTCCTCAGCAATGGGACACCATGATCAGTTTTTAGAAAGTGACCCTCTGTCCTAGCATCTGCCTTAGGGATCTCTACAGGGCTTCTTCCTCAGCCAACAACTCAACTGAATGAAACCCAGTCCCACCACTGGAATCCTTGCCTGGTTTATAAAGATGGTCAGCTGAGACTCAGTGACCGCCACTATTAGGAGTCCTCTCTATGGTCACCCTCATAGATTCTAGGAAGTTTCACTTTGTTGTGTTTCCACATTTCACCCCCCCCCCCCAGTTTCCCTACTTTGCTCTTGAAACTAAACTAGTAGTAAAGGGGCTACAATTTATACTAAGAGATGTTTCTTTTCATTTGTTTTGGAAAGGAAGGACATTGTGAACATTCTAAGAGTTTGGGTCCATTATCTAATTTGATCTTTATCACAACTCACCATTACAATCAATCTTTGAATAATCACAATTTTTATTATGTCTTAGATATTAAAAAAAAAACCCTAACGTATACAGAGTCTTTATTCCTTATGGGCACATACAATAGAAAGTGCTAAAGCTGAATTTTGAGGTCGGGTATACCTGACCTCAAATTTTGACACCGTTTAAGAAAATCGACCATTAGAAATGTAATGAAGATTACATAAAAAACTGGAACATGAGGCTTATTTTCAAGAATGTCTCAAATGATGCCTTGTTGCAGCCTGCTTTGTTAATCAAGGACAGAAAATCCATTTGTAGAAACCATCTATCAAGAAGTTATACATTAGGATCATTTGCCTTCCAGGGTTCCTTTCATACAATTCCAACAAAGGGAAAATGTCATACTGCCAGAGCCTTGCCTGGGCCCGGACAAGAGAAGAGCAGCTGTTCTTTTTGTGATTCACATCTGTGTCTAATAATTCATGCTTGACTTTGATGTAGTCCTTGGCAAGTATCGTTTCCCCAAACCAGAGTTTAACCTAAGAATTAAGTTTCAGGCTTTATGTTTTTAAGAACCTAAGTTTCTCCAACTTGAGTTTCTTTTCATCTCTTTACACAAGTAAAAGCAATGGTTTAGCATCACCTGAGACTTAACATACATCTTGTATGCAGGTGTTGATCGCATTTGATTTTTTGAACAATTCTGGTTACTCAAACTTGTTCTTTTAATATTTTCTTTCAGCAAATCCATTTACACAGTCAATATTTTTTTCACTTATTTTTGATATGTGGGTGCTTTGCCTGCCTGTGAATTTGTGTACTATGTGGATATCTAGAACCCGCGGTGTTTCCTGTCAAATCCCCTGTAACTGGAGTTACAGACAGTTGTGTTCTACTATGAGGGTATTGGGAATAGAACTCTGGGTCCTGAAAGAAGCAGTTTATGTTCCTAACCACTGAGCTATATACCCGTCCAGCCTTTTACTCAATATTTATGATGCAATTTTTTAATCTTAATGCTCTATTCTTGCATAAATAGTGTGGCAATCAAAGTAGTGGTGATATTTTTATTGATGCTTTCAGCAAGAATTAATTTTTAAAACTTTCTACCAAAGAAATTAGTTAAAAAGTAAAAAAAAAAACAAACAATGATTTTATACCTTCCATATCTAATCTGAGAGGTCAAAGAAAGTGTTAATATAATAATAATAATAATAATAATAATAATAATAACAATAATAATAGCTATAACATTGTAATTAAATCACTATTTGTAGAACCAGTGTGTGTTAGACGGTATAAAGACCAGAATTTCAATACAGAATTTTCAGAATTCAAAAGCAGACCCTCAATACTTCAGTTTTTCTACAAACTCTGACAGTGACAGCTGTTCATGACTGAGGCCACAGAAAAAGAAGGTGTGAGTTATGTATGGAAACATAAAGAGGCTTAGTCACCTAGAACAAGGTTCTTGTAGATTTTGCATCTATTTTTCTGTATTTAACTCTATTATTTTATTGTATTTATTTTCCTTTTTTATATATTACTAATGCCTGTAGAACTGAACCAAGCTCTTCACAATGCTGCAACAATGTGTAGTTAGTGTTTATAAATGATGTTTCTCAATAGAAATTATTGACTATTATCCAAATGGGGCTTCACTTTTATCTTTATTTCTCTGGCTCATATATAAAAATGAACACAAAAGAAGCTTTGTCCTTATGACATTGTCGTATTTATCATATTCTTATTTCATACCATAACACTCACTATTGGTTAGAATCCAAGCTATATGAGTTTTTTGTGTGTGTGTGTGTGTGTGTGTGTGTGTGTGTGTTTGATTCAGTGCTGTATTCCACTGTGCTGGTCATTGATGTGTTCAGCTTCTATTGTTACTACCATGTTCACTGAAGTAGTCAGATGTAATGTCTTCTGTGATGATTCATTATAGTGGGTGAGGTGCTTAGTTGTAGTGTCCACTGAGATAGTCAGCTAAAGTGGTCACTGTCTTCTACATCTTCCTGGGGTATGAGTACATTTATTTGTATGCCTGTTTCTTGAGCGCGTCTACCCTCTGGGAGTCCTGCTTCTCTGTATATGAGCTCTTATCAAATTTCAACCAGATATCCTAACAGCATTTTACAACCACCATCAAGATCCCTTGTCAAGGTGTTAAGTCTTGTACTGTGAAAATATTCTTTTTTTCTCTATATAGTGTCCCTTACTTAAGAGTCTATTAATATAGTCATTCATCATTACATGCCTTCTGTCTATACATGATCCTTTAGTTTTATTTGGCAAATGTTAAACTATGAGATATCCTAAAGTTCCTCTCAAATGGAATATGTCTATTCTTATAAGAAATAAAATCATTATCTCCTCATTCACGGTGTGCTGAATTTTCACCCTTGTTTGGTTTGACTTGTGGTCAAATAGGTTAGATACTAGTGAGAAGAATATGGCCATGAAATATCTACCCCAGTGTCTGTTTCAGCAATGGCGACTTCAAGAAGAATTACACGTACAGACTACATGATGTACTTCTGTAGTTGACTCTCTAGTCTCTCTTAAAGCCGAATACATGAGTTCTTCAGACCAAAAGTAAGATGAGAATTTTCATGAGGTACTTACTCATAAGTACTCTTTGGGGCATCATTTAAGGAGCTAAGAAAATCAATCGAGAAAAGGTACAGGGAAAAAAAACTATTGAGATGTAAATTGATCATGGAGGTTTAAATAAACCTTAAAGAAGACAGTTGCCTAGGACTGAAATTAATTCTTGAGGATGAATAAAGTAGATAGCCACGAAAAACATGTGCTTCTAGCCATAGTTAAAGAAAAGGACTCTTAAGAGGAAATCTGAGAACACATCGCTTCCCCTACAGCTATAGGCTTCATTTTACATGACACAATTTCAGCAATTTAAGAGCTAATATTCAGAATTAGCCAATGAGAAACTCCATAGTTTTTAGACAAATTCACAAAATCATTGGACATGGAAAGAGGTTTTCAAGTAAGAAGACATGTGAATTTTATTCTCACCAGGATTTTTGTGTTTAATGAGTATTTGTGCTTGGTAAAACTGAGTGAGTTCTAAACTTCAATCATGTTTCAAATTACAATGCCACATAGTTCTAACCAACTAGAATACTTGAAACATGAATCTACCATTCAACTGTGATAGTCCTACAACACATGCAAAAAAATTCCAAATATCAACGAGAAAGATGTATTTCTGACGGATTGTTAGTTTTGTGGAATCAAAAATGTCTCTGAATACCGACTTTCAATATCACAGTAGCTCACCCCATACTAAGAACGTGGACTTAGACCTTGTTTTTCTTTATTGCTATGCCACTATGAGAAAATTGGTCATGATATTACATAATCATGAAGCATTCTGCCTGAGTTTCCACCTCCAAATCTAAACATTACAAACTGTGATGGCTGCTTTCAGTTGACAGCTCTACTGTGTATGAATGAATTACAATCCAGAAATGGAAGATACACCTTTGATCTGGACCTTGTGGCAGGGTAACAAAGACTTTAGTCCAGATCTTGATACAGGAAGACACACCTTTAATCCAGGCCACACCTTCTGCTGGAAGCTTACAACATAAGGATAATGATAGAGGGAAGGGTTCCTTTGCCTGCCTGACTTTTTCTTGCTAGCACATCCATTTCTTTACTGACTTTAGAGCCTACTTCTTCAGAATTCCAACATGTATAGAAGACCAGCTAAGATACCCCTGTGGGACTGAGCAAGTACTAGATTCTTGGATTTTCCATTCATTCACAGCTACATATTGTTAGATTAGTTGGACTATAACATATATACATATATATATATGTGTGTGTGTGTGTGTGTGTGTGTGTGTGTGTCTGTGTGTGTGTGTGTATGTATATGCATATGCAAGTTGACCAAGAAAAATAACATTGTCCTTAAAACTATTGCTATTCCAAATATGCCAGTTCATGAATAATACCTGGCAGTTATCTCAAATTCAGATGAAGCCTTCTGAGATTGAATCAGAGTATTTTGTCTTTAAAATTGAGAACCAATTAACAAATAAAAAAAATCTTACAGAAGCAAAAGTTAGCTTTCTTGAAAGACTGTGATTTGGAGGTGCAGCTTGAATGTAGCCATCAGTGGGCCCCTCGTTGTACCATTCTTGGGTGAGATATACTTCTAGTTTCAGGAAAGAAAAACCTTTCTGTCTCAGGTCACCAGATAAGAGGAATAATATTCCATAGTTGGGAAATCTCTAGGCACAGGAGCCTGTCAGAAGTGCAGAGTATTTTCATCTTGCTTTTAAAAAATCCTCACCAATCATGGTTAGACTCCTGCTGTGATGATGACCAACTTCATTATTTATCTGATGCAGGAGGTATTAGAAAAGATGGGGTGTCCTGCTGGCTCGTGGCTTAACCGCCATGTTCCTACACTAAAGCCAGCTACTGGTGCCCTGGTCCCAGCTGGGTGTCCTCCAGACTATTCTCTTTAGCTAGTCTCCATAGCGACCAGTCACTGCATTTCCAGCTCTGGTTCGCTCATAGCTGGAACTGCTAGTTCCTTCACAGCCATAACCACCTGGTTGTTTGCAGACTCAACTTTCAGTAACCCAGTAAGTCAAAACTCTAGATGCTTAAAATTTAACCAATTGATGGATATATGGATATGTATATATAGATATATAGGTATATAGGTATATAGGTATATATGTATATAGGTATGTAGGTATGTAGGTATGTAAGTATGTAGGTATGTAGGTATATAGGTATGTAGGTATGTAGGTATATAGGTATGAATATATATAGGTATATAGATATATAGAAAAATAGATATATAGATATATAGAAATATACATAATAGATATATAGATCAGATAGATAGATAGATAGATACATTATATTGATCTATCTATCTATATATCAAAAGAATCTGAATACACAAGGTACCCAGACAGATTAGAAAGTTATCCCAATATCCCTAACCTTTAGCTTTCATATCTTTCTATTTACTTGAATCACAATCACGCTAGTCTACATCCACTGCCATTTTGCCTTTCTCCTCTCCTCCTGAGTCTCTCTGCCTCTGTCTCTCTCTACTCTTAGCTCTGCCTCCCTTTTTCCTGTCCAGCCATAGGCCTCCTGCTGCAAATAGATTGGGCAGAGAAATTTCTGCCACATTTACCTCTCAAGGAGGAGAAGCATATGAGTTAATTTGAGACTTCCAGGTGCTGCTTCAATAATATTTACCAGGAGATTAAAAATTTAGGTAGGAGTGTCCCTGAAAATAATCTAGTAAATTCAGTAGTTGCTTGCTGCTTATACAAGCTGAGTATGCTTCTACGTACTCATGTCATAAAACATCATGATAAGTTCAAAATAGACAATAAACAGCAATATAAATTAATACTTAATACATGGGAACCAATATTTGATATATTAGTATGTTAGGAAATCACTGGTTTATGAAAAACTATATGCCAACATTTTTATGAAAGCCCTTCAAAAAGTCAGCTTATGAAACATGACACAAAATTACATTACAATTAAGTGAGTTTGAACTAATAAAATTATCTATTTAAAGGTCATATTCAAAACAGAATATACAATGATGAAATTACCTTGGAAGCTGTTTGCACACCTGAGTGCTTTATCCAAATCTTCAGTGAGCCATAGGAAGAAAAAGACATCTACAGACCCAAATTTAATTAAGCACACATTGTTCTTGGCTGGCTTGGGGTTTCAGTGTGGTTTTCAAGATCCGTGTAACAGGAGACATCTTAATCACTAAAGCAGGAAGACCCACATTTATTCTCCAAAATGAAATAGAAGGTATGTTGTCAAACGTTGAACCTAACTCAGAACATTCATCTTGTCATTTTTTTCTTCCTCTCCAGAAGTGTAGATACTTAACTCCCTGTTTCTTAAGCATGAATTAGAATGTTTGTTTTATGAATTAGAATTACTAATGAGAAAAAGAAGTCTATCTGGAACAGCTGTTGTTGTTTGGTCATACAAAATCATGTAGCCAGTTTGGGTCACAATTCACACTCTTATCATGTGACACAGCTGTGATGGTTCTAGGAATTATCCACAGGAGGTGAAATTTTGTATGCTTGCAAACCCTGTGAGTGAATGTTTACAGTATTCCACAGTGGCCAAAACCCAAAAGAATTCAACCTGTCCTTCAATAGGAATTAGAAAAATGTATCATGTCCTCACCAGGGAACATCTATTCAGCTATCAAAAGGAAAGACTGGTCAATGAAAAAGAAGTTGAACCTCAAATGTATACTCAGAAAATTTAAGTATATGGATTTACACAAGCTTTATATGATTCCAATTGTGGAACATTGCTGGAAAAGGCAAAATAATAGAGACAATAAAAAGATTAATTGTGGCCTAATGCTTAGTTATAGGGTGAGTCACTAGATAGAGTAGAAAGAAATTTTATGACATTGTAACCATCATGTGTGATACAATTTTGGCAGATACATTCTTTTTATTATTATGGTTTTATTACTTAAAACATTTTAATTTAAATATATTTTGATCATATTCTTCCTTTCCCACAATTCCTTCCAGATCTTCTCCCCCTTCCTACCGATGCAAATTAAACTTTTTGGTCAAAAAAATAATAGAAGAAAAAAATACCAAGAAAACATAATAAAACATCACTAAACAAAACAAGACACCAAACTGTAACCAAATAGAAGCATATAAAAACACTGTGGAACACACAATATGGTAGCCACCTACTCCTGAACATGAGGCCTATCCTGAAGTGATTTATACGCTCAGTGTTACTTTTATTTTAACTGTTTTTCTCTGTCCCAATAGATATAAGTTACAGTTAAGTTGTTAACCTTTACCCTAGAGGCTATTCATTCATTTAATAATTTATTCATTTTTAAAATATAATAAAATAAAATATAATAATAAAACAAACCAAGAGAATGGAAGGGCCCAAGACAAGGCAGAAGAAAGAGTATTCACAAACTCAAGAATACCTGAGCACTAAACTGTTTGGTAAGCACACTAAAATGTAAGCCATAATATGTATGCAGGGGACCTGGTGCAAGCCCAAGCAGGCCATGTGCATACTGCCTCAGTCTCCGTGAGTTCATATAAATTTAGCTCATGTTGGTTGGTTCATATGAATTTAGCTCTTGTTCTCCTGGTGTCCTCCATCCCCCTTGGCTCTTACACTCTTTTCTCCTCCTCTTCTGTGAAGTTCCCTCAGCTTTGAGGGAATATGTGCCGAGCAGATGCATTCCTAATGCACTTGGTAGAACCACACACACAATAAAGAGAACCCTTCAGTAAACTACAGACCTTAGTGAATAATGAATCAAGACTCCTTAATTACAAAAAAGTGCAGCACATCAGTGCAAGATACTCGTAATGGGAACAGTGCTTGGAAGGGAGGGAGCAGACAGTAATACTGTGTTATCTACTCAACTGTATACTAAAATCAATTTGAAGTAAATTAGATCAGTCAATTCAAAGAGATGATTTATGTGTTACCTCTTCTCCCTGTTCCAAAATTATCTTTTCATGATTTTTACAGCTATCTTATTCTAATATTTTACTATATACATATTGTAATAAATGTTTACGTTTACATTTATGAAGCTAAATGAAACAGGAGAACATTCAAACAGAGACTGATTGATTCCTCTGTGGAATCAAAGCTATTTGTTGCAATCGATGACGATAAAGTCAATCTATTATGTAAGGCCTTTTGCTCAGGTTATGGTGGCTTTCAGAATAGCAATGACACGGGATATTAGTAGGTTGGGGACTGCTTTATACGGAGAATAGAGCAAATATTAAGACTTCTTAACGCTTTGTCAAGATTCCTTATTATATCAAAAAGGTCGCAGCCAAAGAAACAAGGAGGTTTCAGAATCAATATCCATCTGAGAGTCCAAATTTGTCCTCTTCAAGATAAATCCCTGCTCTGAAGAACAAAGACCATGATGACCTTCTTCTGTCTCATCTAGATACTGGAACTGCTCATTTCTTAATTTTGGCCTGTTCCTACTTGAGATGTGAAGAATATAATAAATCTGTCAGTCTTGCTGACCAAACCAGTTATGACACTTATTCTTTCTAACTAGAAGTTACATGAAGATTGTTCTCAACCGTTGTGGTGCTGTAAACGGAAGAGTCACTCTAACTACAGCTCTTGTTGGCAGATACACAATAGTCAGCCTTAGCACATACTCTGAAAAAGATTCTGGAACTAGGACTATTCACTGACCTAGCAACCATTGTAACATCTGGGAAGTATATTGCATCCACAGATGAAGATCCACTGGGACCCACTTCTCCCAATCAGACAAGATTCCTCATCAGTCAGTGCATGAACTCCAAGCCCAATTGGACTGGCCTGGACTCTGCAAAGGCAGCAGCCAGAAATGCTGGCATTTAAAAAGGAGACTGAGGAGTGTCTTAAATGTACTTTCCAGGCTTGCAGCTGTTGAAAGCCCAAAGAATGCATCTGGGATCAAATCAGAACACATTGTTTACACTCCACACATGGATCATCTAATCCATGATGTTCATGAGAGAAAATGGGCAGTATTGAAGTAATTTACAAACATTTAAGACAAAGCTTGTGCATTAAGCACATTTTCTTCTTACAGCCACAAGTTCTGTAGAGCTCAAAGCCAGGGATGTGTTATTAAAGATATTCAAATTTTTCTGTTTTTATTATTAATGCTTTTATGCAACCCATGAAAGACAGACGTGTCCTGATGGGTAGATTAAGTTAGATGCTGCACTAAAAATAGATTCAAGTGCCAGTTAGATTTTAAAAGTGTCACTGATGAAGAACTAAGACATTCTGCAATATGGTATAGTTTTAGAACTACAGGGTAAAAACTAATGCTACCAGACAAATATCTGAATCCTGAGGCAGTACTCCATTACCTTACTCCAAGGACACAAAGCGAATCAGGGCAGACTGTCTGTGTTTTGCTGCATTTTTAAAAAGATAACCGATCATATTTATCTACAATGATGCGTATGACTTTAAGTTATAATTTTAAGTTAGCACATCAGATGATTCCTGTTGTGTGTTATGGAATAATAAGAATAAATGCCTGATGCATTTTAGAGGAACCGCTGAGCATCTTAAATCAGCTTCCTCTCTGTAGCCCTCGGGTTTTCTCTCCCTGAACACTGCAGCTGCAAGCCATGGCTTCCTTGTACACTTTCAGTGCTGTAGATCTGGACTTTAAGCCAGGACACCAACGGCTATGAGGGTTTGGGGAATAGTGTACTTCCAATCTGTTCTCTTTGGGTCCTGGGGCTAAGCTAAAACTAAGCTTGCCTGGCTAGCAGGGAAGCAACATGCGTGTTATCAATTCTCTCTGGATTTCAGGCTCCTCGTTAAATAAAGGAATTGAAACAGATAATGATTTATAATGTAATTTCCAGTTGTAGTGTTCTGTGATATTTTGAATATGATCTGGGCTTCAGAATCTGACACAGACTTTTTTTTTTCAACTTTGAAATGAATCCAGACTTCTCTTTTGTCTTTCCCACATTGCTCGCAAATTTCTTCATTTTTCTTTGCTGGCTGAGCTACAAAGGAGATGCATGTACACAACTGGTTCTACAGATATTTATTCAAAATTTCCAATAAGGGTCTCTTATACAAATATTCAAATAGTATGTTAGAAGCAACACTCTAAATATTAATGAAAAAAACTGAAGACTTGATTATGAGTAGATGAAGTAAAATCATTGAAAAGGAAAATTATTCTCTTTCCTATAAGACAAAATAATTTTTTGAGATCAAAATTATCATGTGGTATTCCAAATCCTAATCATTTGCTTATAGTTACTATTTAATTAATGTCCATGATGTGAAATAAATATAAAAACAAATCAGTACTCTAAAATGAGTAAGAAAAAAAAAGAAATAAACCAAATCTCAGATTGTAAATGTATTGACTATATCTGGAAAACAAATGGTGAGATCTATCTTCCAGGAATAGTGAGTTGTTTTGTTTTGTTTTTTTAATTTTTGGTGATTTATTTGTCTAGGAACCAGTGTAGCAATTTTTATCTGAAAAAATTAATGATTGACTGAATAAAAAACCTCTGCTCCAGACTAGGTAACACCAAAAATAACATAGCTCCTGTTTTAAACCTCAAAAGTAGCACTTTCCCTTGGGATAGTTTCTGTATAGAGTCTAACACAAATATCATATATTTCGTGTTTGGTTGGTTGGTTGTTTTTTTTTTTTTTTGGTTGTCATTAGAAAGAAGAGTGGCAAAGACAAGAGAAAGGGAGAAAGGTTCTTATCTATAAAAACCTTCTGGAAATGTATGGATATATTAACTTTTCCAATCACTCCTGTTAACTTTTGATTCCTTTCCATTCCACACGTATTCTGAATACAACAACTCTAAATGTTACCATGTGCTTGCAATCATACATAGGCATGCACTAATCTGCCTTACTCTTTATTTAAAGTGCCCTGCCTCGTTAGAAGGCATGCTTAAATTTGTTATCATCAACACATTCATTTTAGCATTCATTCATATTTTCAGTTGAGATTCTTAGTCTAAATCCTTCTGCATATTGAGTATTTCAAGATATTTTTAATCTTTTTCTAGTTCACAGATATGTAAATGTACTTGCTGTGGTTTTCATTTTTATTAATTAAATTAATAAATTTATTAGTAAAGAATAGAAATATATAATATTTGTATATAATAAATTAGCTTACATATTTAAATATATTTATATTAAATAATAATTAATATGAATAGATTAAAATAATTTAATAAATTAAATTAATTTAAAAACATTAATAGGTTTAAGCCTGTATATAATGTTATTGGTACTTAGCCTTCAATTGTTTTGATCAAAAGTTTACTAGGTTTTTCTATTAAATATTACATTCTTAAGACATTTTGGATATATTATAGTCTTTTTATAGTTCTTTACTGATGATACACATTGTAGCTCTCATTCCTCATAATACAAAGGCCAAGATCCAACACATTCAGCCTTGTCAGTAGTTTTTGTCATCTCTGTGATGAAACTGACATTCAGTTTAAGGGAAGAAAAATTTATTTGGGCACATACTCTCAGGGATTTCAGACTACTGTGGTGGGGAAACCATAGAGGAGCAGCATCTGATGGTGGCCATCAAGAGGCTACAGTTGAAGGTTCTTATATGCAGCCAGAAACCTGGGCACATACAAGAGTCAAGGACCCGCTGAGTCACCTCCATATTTCATCTATTCACCAAAGCATATCTATTCAGCAACCTTCAAACACCCAGTTCCCAGCAGAGGACCAAATGTGGAAAATAGAAGACTAGAGAGAGAACTCACATTCAAGTGGCAATAGCCTGGATTCCTAATTGGTGCTGCACTTGTAATTCCATGTTCTTTAAGAAGCTAGCATACTCAAAGAGCTTGTTTTTCTCATATTGGCATCCTTTTCTTTCAATTTGTCAATTCTTCCCTCTATCTGGATCCCTTAAAGAACAGGGAAGTGTGTAATTATATATATAATTTTCAAACTATTTTTAGCTAGTTTAAAACACCCAATCTTATCTTAAACACTCAGAGAATTATATTATTTAAATTTCCCTGATGTAGTTTATGATTTGGTTTAAGCCAATGTATCATTGCATTTAAAAGGGTACTCCACTTTCCAACTGTCATTTTATAGAAAACAACTATTCTAGTTAGTCTATATTGACTGTCACAATTGTCTACATGATGTCAACTAATGCATCTCTAACCTATGTCCTTCAGTGCCATTGACAATTCTCTTAGGACATGAGTCAATTATTTATTAATTATCACATTAGAAATGATATTTTGATGGGTTGGAGCAAAGTCTCACAATGTGTATATTTATAGAGCTAACAGAATGAAGTTTGGTACTTCACAATCTCATTTGTGTTATAGAAGAAGACTGTTGGGTTTCATAAAAATGCAAATACACTTTTTCAAATCCAGGCAGAATTTTAATTAGCATTAAATCCACACACATATTTAAAATGAACTGAGAGAATTCAAGGACCACATCTCCTTCTTCCAGCTACATAACACATTCTTCTCATCTCTGTGGGGTTGTTTTGCCATCTTTTCCCCAAGTGATGAATTTGGAAGTGGAAAGAAAGAAAGAGAGGAAACCATCTATCTGACCGAGGAAAACTTTGCATAGCCATGGACCTTGATTGGTTTCTGTTTTTCCCTAACTTAAATCCAGTTGTGAGTTCTGATAGATGATCCTGGGAAGTAGCTGAGTGCACAACAGCCTCTTTTGCCTCTCTGAGTCCCTAAAGTCTCCCAAAAAATAGAAATTAAAAGGCTTAGTTCTTTCCTACTAACTTTAAGCTCTAAGAAATAGAAGACATTTTGAGCTTTTATAAAGTGGAATTAATATTCACTTAGTTTTATACTGATTTATTTTTGTTTTCTCCCTCCTCCTCACATGTCAGACATTTGTTGCTTTCTCTCCACAATCCCATTAAAGGAAATAAATAAAAAATAAATAAATAAAACAACAAAAACCCATGGTGAGAGGGTATGGGTTGCTAATCCCATTGAAAACAGGCATTCTTTCTTTGCATTTTTCAATTTGCAAAGCCCAAGGACATCCCTCGTGAAATATAATACTCTTCCCCGCTAACCCTTTATTAGACCTTGCCCCTGGCCAGTAACACAAGTTGAAGCCACAGGAGAAACCATAAAGGGCTCTTCACTCTAAAGTCAATGAAATCCCTCCTGAGAAGGAGCAGCATGTGGGGACAAGCTGTCCACACATCTGCTACTGTATTGATTGACAGCCTGTTCAAAAGCTCTGTCCAGCTGAGCAGAAGCTCCTTCCTTCTGGTCTACCTGCAAGTGTCCCCTCTGGCCCCATTCCAGCCAAGAAGCACCCGAGAGCTAAAATAAAAATATTCTTCTCTTCGCTGCTAGGACATTATTAGCAAAATCCCTTACCATGAAAATGCCTGGCAAGGCCAGATCAGTGAGGACAGGGCAGAAAGGGAAAACTAAGAGATGTCACACACTGTCATTCAACGGTGAGTGGCCTGCATATCCTCGCAGTTTTGTCTTGCTTCCAATCTTTAGATGATTAAATGAGTAGAAACAGGTGTTTCTTTTTTCAAGTCCATTCAGTTTTATAGGATTCTTTCAATTATGTATACTTTATTATTACTTCACATAAATTTACATTTTTGTTTAAAAAAAATGAATACCACTTACACACAGATCCTCGTGTTTAATATCATGTTAGAGTGTTACTGAGAAATTCTTTATGACATATGATGAAAGAAATGAAGTATATGCTGGTCATCGTTCAGAGTCACAAGCAAACTGCAAATTTACCATTTATGGTCACATTAGACTCTGTATTATTTCTGATTTTGATTCCAGTAATAGTCTCAGTCATAATATGAAATGAGTAGAGGACACTTGACTTGTCAGCATATCCCAACACCCATCACCATAAGTTTCATGAGTAAATGAGATTTGGGGGAAGTGTGGGCTGAAACTTTAGAGATTGGAGATAAATATAAATACTTTTCACACTAGTGATATAAAAAAAGAAACAAATTGAATCTAAATTGCATAATAGTCAATGTCACTAAATGTCATTCTTTTGATAATTTATTCTCACATACATCACATAGAAACTGAAGTTTCCCCTCACTCCCTCCTCTCCCACCTCCTCCACATATATCCCCTTCATATCTCCCCACCTACTTCTCCTCTGTTTCCCTTCAGAAAATGGCGGGCTTCCCAGGGACATCAACCAAACAGGAATATCAAGGTGCAAGGTGCAAGAAGATTAGGTACCTCCTATAATACTAAGGGAGGATGAGACAATCCAGTAAGAGGACAAGAGTCCTATAGGTCATTTTTTTAAACTTATTTGTCACTGTTCTCTCTCTCTCTCTCTCTCTCTCTCTCTCTCTCTCTCTCTCTCTCTCTCTCTCTCTCTCTGTGTGTGTGTGTGTGTGTGTGTCTGTGTCTGTGTCTGTGTATGTCTGTGTGTGTGTGATGGAGAATACACGAGTATGTGGTAGCATGTATGTAGATGTCAAAGAACTTTGTGCAGGAGATTCTCCTTTCCACATTCTATTGAATTCCAAGGATTGAACTCAGGTCGCAAAGCATTCATAGCAAGCACTCAGACTCACTAAGCCATCTCACCTGCTCCAAAAATCAATGTTCCCCATGGTTATTTTTACCTAAGTTTTGTCATAATTAAAAATTCAAACATCACAGAACAGTGTACCTAAAAAGTCCAATCTGCTTTCAATCTTCACCTCAATACATTTTTACCAGAAGAACTAGCTTCTCAGAATTAACATGTTTGTTCTTGGGGGCTACTGCTATTGTAGTTTGTTCTTGGTGACTACTACCATTATAGTAAATATCTGTGCATTTCCACTCTCTTGATTGATATCTTTTATTAAAGATCAATCTTCTGTTTTTAAAAAGAATACTATATCTTACTTCAAATCAATATGTTCTGCTTTCCAAATTTCCAAATTAATAACTGCTTTCTTGGAGTTACTTCTGTTATTTAAAATAACCTGTGTTAACTTATAAATTTTGTTACATTAGCTTTCTTAATTAAGGTGTCTATTACTGTGATAAGTGCAATGACTAAAAACAACCTGGAGAAGAAAGAATTTATTTCAATTTACAGCTTAGAGTTCATCTTCCAGGGAAGTCAAGGCAGGACCTCATGCAGAAACTTATAAGTAGAAACTGATGCAGTTGCTGAAAAAGAGTAAGATTTACTGGTTTGCTCCTCATGACTTTCTCAGCCTGCTTTCTTATACTATCTAGGATCACTTGACCAGAAATTATACCACCCACAGTGTGCTGGGTGTTCCCACATTAATCATAGACCAAGAAATTTCCTCACAGCCTTTTCCATAGGCCCAGTTGTTAGGGGCATTTTCTAATTGAGATCTTCTCTTCTCTTCTCTTCTCTTCTCTTCTCTTCTCTTCTCTTCTCTTCTC
>NW_021604622.1:18386507-18429232 GCF_004785775.1 Grammomys surdaster
ACGAGTTCACTGTAGCTGTCTTCAGACACACCAGAAGAGGGCGTCAGATCCCATTACAGATGGTTGTGAGCCACCATGTGGTTGCTGGGAATTGAACTCAGTACCTTTGGAAGAGCAGTCAGCGCTCTTAACCACTGAGCCATCTCTCCAGCCCAGCCCAGGCTACTTTCATTCAAACCACCACACCAACATCCCTTACCCAATCAAAGCTAAGATTTCACTTCTGTAGTTCTCATGTTTTCTTTAATGACAGTTGATTCTTCAGCACTAGATCATGAGTCTTTATAAATTCTTAATGCAAAATGTCACATAAATGGCCCTGGAAGAATGTCCGTTTCCTTCTCGAACTGCCCAAGCTATACCTCCATCAAATTCATCACTCTGAGCAATCTTATCCACCATGCTTCCAGAGAACAACTCCCTAAGCTTGGAGCACTCAATGGATTTTTTAGCCCTAATTTCAAATGCTACCAGAAATCCTTCCAAAATCATATGTTCAGGTCTGTCACAGAAATACCCCATTCATGGATACTAAGTTCTATCTTAATTTGGATTTTTATTGCTATGATAAAACACCATGACCAAAAGAAAATTGGGGAGGAAAGGCTTTATTTCCATCTTATAGCTTGTGGTCTATCATTCAAGGGAGCTGGGGTTACAACTCAAGGCAGTGAAGTAGAAGCAGAAACTGATGCAGAGAATCTGAAGGAGTGCTGCATACCTATTTTCTCCTCACAGTTTGGTCAACCTGTTTATTTATACTACTCAATACTAGTTACCCACGGATGACACCCACTCATAATTATCTGGGCCCTCTCACATCAATCACCAGTCAAGAAAATATCTGAGAAGCTTTCTCCTTTATGAAACACTTCCCACTAAGGGACATCAAACTCACTAACTGGTTTATATAATTCTTATTTTTTAGGTTTCCTTCATTTTTTTTTTTTTACTTCCCTGGACCCCAGTGTAACTTAGAAGAAAGCTCAAGGGTATCTTATCATGTAGATAGAAACTAAATTTCTTATTATGTATCAGACTTGCTCTCTGCACTGCTCTACCCGGGACTATGGTTCTGTTTCCTCAGTTCATTACGAAACATCTAAACTAAGCCTGCTTTACCTTTGCCTCCGTACTCTCCAGTCTTCAACTCTTTTACACAGAAAGAGGTCTTTGTAAAATATAAACATATTTGAGCCTTATACCCTCACCTCAGTGCCTAATTTGCAAACTCAGATTTACTATTTGAATAAAATCTCCCCAGCTGGCACTTTGTGCAGGATCTGACAGTTCTGTCTATTTGAAGTCGTTTGCTTCTATGCTTGCTGTAGTCAACATCTTCAGTCTCATGGAGCTCTGATTTATTCTTGGCACCATGTAGATTAAGGATTTTGAATGTTCTGTTCTTTTTCCCTAGAATGGACATCCCATCAGGATTTTCTCTAATAATATGCTGGTTTTAATTTTCTTTTGTTAATGAAGCTTTTCCCAACCACAATATCTAAGCAAAGGTACCCTCAACTCATTCCTGTCCTCTAAACCACCCCACATCAAATTACCTGTTCTGTTTCCTTATAGCACTTAATCACTATCTGAAATCTTAATCACCTACCTGTCTCTCTGTTCTTTCTAGATTTATGGATAAAATATTACTTTGGAAGAAATACAGCTTGGCTGCCTCCTATCCACTTTTAATGCCAGGCTCTCAAACAGTACTTGGCGCAAAGTATATGCTGAGAAATACCTGGAATATGAATTAATACGGATGAAAGGATTGTTTGTTCTGTTTTCCCCTTTCCTTTAGAGAGTAATTGTGAAGCTTAAGTTACATGAAAATGGAAGGATGTTGTCCATTTAATAGAGTCAAAAACATTTAAGTTTTAATTCCCAGTGTGCGAAATAAAGATCTTATAGGTATATTCATCAGGATGAGGTCATTCTGTCAGTATCGCCGACTCACAATCAAATATTATTTATGTTCTTTTTACTTCAAAACTATTTCATTTTTATGTGCATGTGTGCTTTGCCCACATGTGTGTCTGTGTACCATGTGTGTGCAATATTTACCCAGAGGGTGTAGGATCTCCTCGATTGGAGTTACAGACAGTTGTGACTCCATGCGGGCACTGGGAATCACACTCAAGTCCTCTGGAAGAGAAGCTAGTCTTCTATATCTTCAGTTATTTCTCTAGCCACTTGACTTCCATTATTTTACTTTTTATTAATTATAGATTTATTAATTATAATTAATTAAGAAATAGATTTTTAATATATTCTGATCATGATGTCTTCTCCTTCATCTCCTCCTAGAGCCTTCTCACATCCCCACCCATCAAACTTAATTCTCTCTCTCTCTCTCTCTCTCTCTCTCTCTCTCTCTCTCTCTCTCTCTCTCTCATTCTCTCTCTCCAGAAAACAAACAGGCAAATAAAAACAGACAAACAAACTAGAATAGAGCACAGCAAATGGACAAAAAAAAAGAGAAAGAGCAAGAGAAAAACAGACTTACCACACACAGGAAACTCATAAGAGCACAAAATCATAACCATAATATGTAAGCAAAAGAGTAATAAGGTAAAACATCCATACAAAACATTATGAAAGCATTATGAAAGAAAAAGAAAATCTCCCAAAATACCATCGAGCTCTTCTCATGTTGGCCGTCTACTGCTGGCCATGGGGTCTGCATTTAAGTGTGGTTTGTAGACCCAGTGAAACTTCACTGGAGAAAACTTGTTTTTCCTTTGTGAACAGTCATCAATTAAAGATAAATTCTTGGTTATGGATAGAGAGTCATGTCTACTGTCTCTTCTCAAGGCTTAGGTCTGTGCATGCTGCCACCTTTTAAGAATTAAAAAAAAAAAAACCAAAAAGAACAAATACCCAGAGAGAGAGACACTGAGTCTGGCCTGGGTTGGCATCTGACCCAGGAGTGATACCCTGAGGCAATGCAAACATGAATTGTAGAGAAGTGTATACAAACTAAGAAAGAGACTGGATTGATGCTAACATGAGCTAAGAGACATTTGACACACAGATTGCTTTCTTCATCCAGAAGGAACAAGATCCAGCCACATCTTAATTTGGGTCTTCTCACCTCCAGTAGTGTAACCAAGTACTATGGTTGGAGGGCTTAAAGAATAATGTTTATTTGAAAAGCTATTTGAAAATAGCTTTGATGTCTCGAGTCTAAGATCAATTTATCGCTCAATCTGACATCTCCTAAGACCTTTTTCTCTCTGACCAAAAATGGCTGCCTTCTTACTACATCTGTACAAAACCTGTCCTCTGCACACATTTGTTTCTAGTGTCTACTCCTCTTCTTAACAGTATGACAGACCTACTGGATTAAAGTCCCAACATTCATGCCCTCTTTAAATAGCACTAGGTCCATCTGGAAATGCTGCCTCTTAAAGTCTACACGCTGTTAGTTTCAAAGAATTTCAATTTAGTCCATGATGTTTTGCTTTCATTGGCCAGTTATTTGATAAAATATACCACATAAGTGACACCACCCGCTGCTTAGTTACTTCTCATGAGTTCTATTTTTTTGAATAACAATAAGTAATAGTAAAAAAGGAATGTTTCTTCAGGGATAATAAATAATTACTTCCTTTACCTGGAGAAGAAAGGAAGGGTGTCCGTGTTAGAGTGTAGCTTTAGGTTTTCAAAGCCTACGTTAAATTATTACATTATCAAATGCTTTGACACCCCCCCCCATTATAGTCCATCATCCAAAGGTAGGCGAGAAGAGACAGTAAAGAAGACAATAGGATGTAGACCTGTTTAGATGTAGTTCTTTGGGGCGATTCCAATCTCCATTGTCTGGATATCAGCAGTCCAGTTCAGTAGTGTCAGGTACAAAACAGTCATCAGCAGTGGTGGTGCTATCTCTCAGAAACTGTCAGGCCTCTGCCACTATATTGGAATGAGTCAGAAAGAGTGACAAAAATAAACAGAGATGACAGGAGTTCTCTGCCACGACTTCCTCAAAGAAATCAAAGATCAACAAAGACATGAGATCAATGAAGCATTGCTAAGCTAGCTATGCAAGCATGCCATCACTGTCCATTGAGTCCCATTTATGCTATCTCCAAACGTGACCTGTCCTTCCATGGGTCTTTCCTCAGCAAGGCACCACTTGAGTCTGTATCACATGACACATCCAGAAACTTCCACTGCAGGAATGTGTCTCCCTAGACTCTCAAGTTGAACTATTCATAAGAAGCTGTAGAAAATTCTGAAGGTCAGGAGTAAGGTCAATGTTGAAGATAAAATTGGAGAGTCATTCCTAACTCTGTGGTAGGTAAAGCAGGAGAGTAGTTGAGAGTTTTCTTGAAGTTTATCAGAAAAGGCCACAGTATCTGACGTATATTGGACATTTGTTCCTTTGGTGGACTGAAAAGCTAATCTCTTTTAGACAGTAGAGTTATTAAGCAGTTTCCATAGGTGATCTAGGAAGAGATATGAGATGTTCTGGTGTTCCCAAAGCTTCTGCTACCTTCAACATGCCTATGGACCCAAAGTGATCCTGCTCAGGAGGAAAGAATGGGTCAGTGTTTATGAAAGGAAAAACTGACACATTAACACAAGCATTATGTAAAGGTAAGGGATATGAAATGTGCTATAGTGTAGATGTGCATGTGGAGGTCAAAGGAAAATCTCAGGTGTGGGTTCTCAACTTCAACTTTATGTACAACAGGATCCCTTTGCTGTTTGCCACTGATGATTTTGACATACTCACTAACCTGCAAGCTCCTAACTATCCTGTCTCCACCTCCAATCACCTTGTAGGAGCACTGAAGTGACAGACAAGCGCTATCAAATTTGAATTTTTATATCCATTGTGGGGATTGGTTCTCAAGTCTTCATACTTGCAAGTCAAACGCTATACCTCTCGAGGCATCTTTCTAGCACCAGTATATACTTTATAAAGGTCCAGATAAAGAATGATTACCCAAACTCACCAGAAAAGAGAGAGCCTGTGATAGTGAGATCTACTACCATCTGCAAATTTAAAATGGTTCCTCGTTGTCTTCCTTCTCTGTTATTGCCAAACAGCAGTGTTGGCAGAAGAATGAGCTTTTGATCTAGCGGACTGCATTGCTTTTCTAATTGAGTTACGAAAAAGAAAAATCTTTAAGTGTAGGAAAGGAAGAGGAGAGAAGATGGGGTGAGTTAAGAAAAAATGAGAATCTATAGAAGTTGATGGTGCATTAGAAATGAATAAGATCATTCTTGGAATCCTATGAACTTAATGGTAGTAAGATAAGTCAAATTCAACAAATACTTTAAGTCAATTATTTTGACTCTTTGACATAAGTGTGTATCTGTATCTGCATATATATATATAATTGTAACACATATGTGTCTGTATTTGTGTGTCTTTATATACTCACAAGCATTCATTTATTGCTACATAAGAACAAATCGTTATGTTTGTTTAAATACACATTATTGTTGATTTATATCTAAGGCATTCTTATTTTTCAAGATTTGTTTTATTTACCAAATATAATTTTCAATGTTTCTCTTAATGTAATTTAATGTAATTTAACTAGCACCTGAATAACTTATCTGCACAGGTGTTTCCTATATATTGCCATAGGTTAAGGAGAGAGCAACATTTTCTATAAGAAATCCATTTTAGAAAGGAAACAGCCATGCAGCTTATCAAAATTCAGTAAAAAAAAAGCCATAAATGTATAAAGCAATATGAAAATGCCAGTTCTACCCACATCAACCTTGTTGCTAGTACTTGATTTAGCTAAACTCTTATTACCAACCTAAATGTGATGCTGGTTTCCATCCATAGTAAAATGAATAGAAGAGCAACCATGTAAGATTGGGATACCGGAACTAAACAGCATGAGCTCAAAATCAATGGTGACATTTCTTCTTCTGTTCTTTTCTTCTCTAAGACTCAAAGGAGAAGTTATAAAATACCTTGCAACTTGGTGAAGGTACAGGTTCAAGTCTTCGTTACTTTTCCTCAGGATTCTAAACTACCATTGAATTTCAAAAAAGGCAAATGACAAACAATGTTTGTTTGTTTGTTTGTCTGTTTGTTAATTTTTAGCAATCCATGGCAAATCTCATGATCAGTAGTAGTTGATTCAGGCGTAATGGAGTCCACAGGTTATTGTTTGTTGGTGTCTTTGGTGGTGTTGGTGTTCAGGGGCTCAGGGGCTTGGATACAGTTTGGTATTTTATTTTTATTTTATTTTTATTTTTATTTTTATTTTTATTTTTATTTTTATTTTTGGGTGATGTATGTTGCTATATTGGTTTTTAAATATTTTTTGAGAAGGAACTTACAGTTGGGTGAGTAGAAAGGAAGAGAAGATCTGGTATAACTTGGGGGAAGAGAAGAATATGATCAAAATATGTTAAAATAAATTAAAATTTGTTTTAAATGATAAAGGATTTTTAAAAGAATTATTCTTATAGTCAATTAATTCTAAACCCATTCAATTTCTGCATTTCAAGCTATAAGGGTTTGGTAGCACCTCTTTGATTATTAATGTAAGAAACCAAACTTATAATTCAAACCAATAAATATAATTAAATTCATACATTAGAGTCTATTTTCCAAAATATTGCATTTAGGACATACTATTATAATTTCCTCATGAACTTACACTTTTAAATCACCCAAAGCAATAGCAGAACAAACATAACTTCAAAAAGAAGCCTTACAGTTCTAATGGGTCAAAGTCATAAGTGTCTAGAAAATAATAGAATAATAAAATAATAGAAAATATGCTACATGTTTAATTCAAGATAACACTGATAGTATTCACTGCCTTTTACAGGATGGGAAACTGGTTTTATGGGAAAAAATCCAGGAAACCACACATCTTAGAGAAGCCATAGGCTGTTGCAAATGTTCACAGAAGCTGCTGTCACGTGCTAACTACCATCTCCTGCATTATTTTTAGCTAGCTCATGTAATAACTGACAACATTTCAATAAAGCAAGACCAGGCTCGGCATTCAAAGTGCATTAATGTCAGATGTTATAATGTCAGGCTCTTTCCTGGGTGCACATTAGTGTTTCAGGATCATGCAGCTGGTAAAGGGTGAGATTCAGGAAAACAGCTATTTAAATGTGAAATGTTCTTTAAGCCGCCACTGGAAACAACGAACTGTGAAAGAGATTTTCTCCATTTTCAGAAATTAGCCATCTCTAGGGAGAAGCATTTTCAAAGAGTCAGTTAAAATGTCAGAAGCTGTTCATTACTCCATAGAATTTATCATCCTGTACAAAGTACACTGCCCCAAGATGCGTCCTTGAGTTTTTATATTACAACAGACTTTGCCAAACATAGCACTTTAATATTACTCAATCCCCAAACGTAAAAAGTGATTCACTTTACTTCTTTTTTTTTCTCGCATACCTAATTCCAGATGTGAGGAGAGTGCCACCATTAGGCATAATAATTCAGGATAGTGCATGCAATTTCATAGTTTCTGTTCTCACAGGTCTAAGAATAGGTCATAGCCAAGAAGTCAAGCTCAATTACGCATTGTTTTAAATTTGAAAATGTGAGTTCAAATATGCTACTTGAATGCCATGGAATGAGCAATTTCCACGGATTGAAAAAATTAATGATAAAACAATAACAAAAAAAGAAAATCATATGATAATGTTTTTATTCAGAAGTTGAGTGAGTATTATTGCATCTTTACTACCCTTATTTGCAGACTAGTTTCTATAACCATACAGTTATACTAGCTAAAAGTTCCTATTCTTATTTATACAGAACACATTCTTGTGATGTGCTCAGGTTTTATTTGAAATACTTTACATTATTAATGGAGAATATTGCTTTTAAATTGAAAGCGTCAGGAGAGGGAGTGTATTACTTAATTTTTAGTTAATGTGTTAA
This sequence comes from Grammomys surdaster, assembly GCF_004785775.1. Classification (NCBI taxonomy): domain Eukaryota; kingdom Metazoa; phylum Chordata; class Mammalia; order Rodentia; family Muridae; genus Grammomys; species Grammomys surdaster. The sequence continues at coordinate 18,394,399 of NW_021604622.1, forward strand.
AACTCAAATCCAAAAGCAACTTATACAAATGAGAGATTTTTTTCATTTATGGTTTTAGAAGGATAAAAGTCCATCAGTGTCGGGAAACATGAAAACAAGTCACAGGCATGGTAGCATGAGTTAGAACCTGAGACTTTACATCTTCAAGTGTAATCATGAAGCAGAGAAAGTGTATTAAGACCAGGCTATAAGCTCTCAAAACTTTCCTCCAGCAAGGCCACACCTCCTTAACAAACAAACACAGCACCACCAAGGGGAACCAACTGTTCCCTATGCAGACCTATGAAGGGGGCATATCTCCTTAAAAGTATCACATGGAGAGTCAATTTTCTTTAGGTATGTGAACCCTGAGATACTATCCACACTCAAGTAAATGGTCATTTACTGTGCATATGCAGGCTTCACTAAGAGGATACAGTAGGTACTAAGTTAGAGAAGGAGAGAAAAAGAAAGAGCACAAATTGTAGAGGAATTTTAATTCAGCAACGTAACTTCTCTGGCAGTCAAAAGACCTAGGTCTGTGTAATCTGGCTGGAATACAGACATTCCCTTACTACACACCTTTAAGGTAAAATTAGCTTGTAGAGGAAACAGCCATATTTGAAAGTGAAAACTAATTGAGGGACAAACAAAGTGACTAATGAGAGAAAGATTTGGCAGAATAAGTCAGAGATAGGATATGCTCAACTCTTACAAGACCAGAACAGGAAAGAGAAGAAAAAAAATACAGAAAAGAGAAGTTATTTAAAGACAGCTCAGGGAGAAAGGGTCAGTCAGTTGGGAGTTAGCACAGTGAGTACAGTGCAGTGGAGTTGAGTTTGTTAATGAGTTCATGCAGTTCAGTGCACATCATCAGAGGAAGTGGAAGTCAGACAAAAAGAAGGACCCAAAAGTTTACAACAAATTGCCAGAGTTAGTTTGAGGCCAAGCATAGCAATTCAGTCAGAAGCTGAGAGAAGCCAGTTTGAATCAGTCAGCTTGGAGAGGAGTTTTAGCCAGAATAGCTGAGCTGAGACAGCCAGACAGAGTTCATACACATATACATACACATACACACACACACACACACAACACACACACACACACACACACAAAACTAGAAAGAGAGAGCTTATTTGGCACTAAGCCTTTGAGATAACAATTGCATCTGGAGAATGAACAATACATTTACAACAAATTGGGAGTGTAAAATAATTAGAAAAGGATGAGGTTGGCAAGGAAGCATGGGGTGATGAGTTGGGTCTAAACATTTTATAAAATAAAACAGACATTTTTTGTCAGCAATCATGTGGTAGTAATACCCAACATGTCCATCCTTCTGTATGTGTGAAGTGACTCCCAAATTTCCTATACCAGAAAGACAGAAAACTGTTGGTGCTATGAATGTTGAAAATATTGGAAACTTGCTTCTTCAAGATTTCTTTTCCACATGTGGCAATATGACTTAGGAAATAGCTCACCTGATTATGAATCAGAACAAAGTGATTGATATATATTCTCTCTCTCTCTCTCTCTCTCTCTGTCTCTCTCTCTCAATTTTGTGTGTGTGTGTGCGTGTCTGTTTGTGTCTGTGTGTGTGTGTGTATGTGTGTGTATGTTTGATGAATTGGGATGTATATGCATGTTTGTATGTGTGTCAACACACTTACGTTTGCAGGTGCACACACATGTATTCATTTGTGTACATACATTTGGAGACTCAAGTATAATGTACCTATAGTGTTCCAATTTCTTGAAGTAGGATCATTTAAACACAAAGCTTTCTAGTAGCTAGGCTTACTACACAGATTTCTACCAGGATTTACTGTCCCTGCATTCCCAAGATTGGAATTGCATATAGGTTACACCACCTACTACACATTTATGTGGATTCTGGTGATATAAACTCTGGGATATTTTGCTTGTATAATACTTTATCAACTGAGTCATCTCTCCAGCCTAATTTTTAAAAGATAATTATAATTTATAAGAAATATAATTAATTTTAAATATATGTTAATATAATTTTTTAAATTATATTTTTTTAAAATTAGAGTGGTTACTTTCTGCAGTTGAAAAGCAGGACATATTTTAGGAATGACATCTCTGGTGATGCTGCTACCCTTGACTCATGACAGTACCGTCCCAGAACTCATCTGCTCGCCTTTGTAACTAACACACATCTACTTCTAGGAAAGCAGCACAGATGTCATGAAGCCATTGATTTCCATTGCGTCTTTCAGTTAACTCAGCGAATCTTAGATTCTCAAATTTTGCTCTTTTAAGAGTTGTTAGTTTGTTTTTTAAATATCTGTAGATTATTAGTTACTGAATTTGTAAAGTATTTTCTTAAAGGATGATTTTGAATTTCTAAGATATAGTATTTTTATCTCTTCTTTAATGGAGAAGTCTGTGACAAAACTTTACATTCTTTCCTTCTGTCTCAGATTTTTCTTTATTACTATCTAGCAGCATTAATTAAAATTCTGATTTTCTACTTTTTGTAAGTAGTGAGTTGTCTTAACTAAGATTTCCAATGCTGTGATAAAACACTGTGACCTACAGCAACTTGTAGGAGAAAGGGTTTATTTCATCTTATATTTCCAGGTAACAGTCAGTGACTTAGGGAACTCAGAGCTAGAACTGAAGCAGGGCAGAAACCTGATAGGAATTGAAGAGTTAGCCATGAAGAAACACTCCTTACTGCTTGCTACTCTTGGCCTGCTCAGTCCGCTTTCATTAACAACCCAGAACCACCTTCCCAGGCATGGCACCGATCATAATGGGCCCCCAACAACCACCAATTAAGGAAATATCTCACAGGCTTGACTCCAGGACAATCTATAGAAGCATAGCATTTCCTCTATTGCGTTTCCTTTCTCTCACATAAACTTAGATTGTTTTAAGTTGACAATAAACAACAAATGAAAATAATAACAACACACAGGCATCGTCTTAGCGGCTTGTTCTCTACAGAGGTCCTCTGAGCTATTTTGAAGGAATGTCTAAATGACAATGTTTTCATTCCTTGCTGCTATAATGTGTAGTGTCCTTTCACTATGATAACTGGACTCTCATTTATAGCTTCAGATTTCCTTCCACTGGAACTTTCTACTTCCCTTTTGTTATGGCATTTTGTTGTCCTTGAGATCAGTTTGCTATTCTAGTTACATGCTTATCTCTGACTTCTCTCGAACTCTTCCAAGACAATGCTTTCCCTAATGTTCCACTCCAGTTATTCTGTTTATTGTCTTTACTTCCACTTCCATATTTTGGACATTTCTTTTTTCTTTTACCTTGTCTTTTCTCAATGCGGTGTAACTTGATCGTCTTGAATTCCTTTGTGTATTAACTAGGGGAGGACAGATTGTGTCCTTTGAATTATCTCTTCTATGTGCTTTTTTATCAAATCTGAAGTTTTAAGTTCTGCTCTTTCTCGGAAGTTTAGCTATGCTGGAACATTACTCATTAAAATCAATGGAAATATAAGTGGATGATTATTCCTCCATGATATTTGTGTCCCTACAATGCTACATTCCTGAAAGAGAGATTATACTTTGCATTTCTGCATATCTATGAGTCAGCCAGCAAACTTTAAACATCAAGCAAAGGGATATACCAAGGTTTTCTAAATAAGCTATGTTTCCTAGATTTTAATTCTATGAAAGATTTACATTGGAGGATTTAGATTCTGAATCTTGTTCTTTCTAGAAAGTTGGCTGAATTTTTTCACATTCTATTTCTCAGGCTTTACTGGCATTTTAAATAACCATACTTAGACCTGGATAAGGTTTCAGGGACCAGGAGTCACTTATGAATCTGTTTTTATTAATCATCTTATTTCTTGCATCCCAAATCAGTTCTCTTGCCACTTCTGCTCTCATTATGGAGTAACTGTATGGCTCTGCCAGCAAAACACCTTCTACATTTGTCATAGACTTCTCTGACTATTTCTGTTTTTTTTTTTTCCTGTTACACTTATCCGTGTCAGCCCAATTTTCTTTTTTTTCTAGAAATTTGACTTTTATTGCAAAAAAGAAAACTCTAGTACCAAGCTCTTGTGAAGCAGACACACTCCTGAAAACTTTATATATCTTAGTTTTGTTTTTATTTATTTTTTTTCTCAAATCGTAATTCATTCACACAGGGGTTATAAACACAGAAAGGCAGGATGTGGGGAAGGGAATGACACTGGAGCACTGGAGTGTGGGTGTTCAGGGGGAATACAGATATCATCAGAACCAGGTATCTGCTGGGTGAAGATTCAGGGGACAAGTCACTATGACTCTGCCTATGACTCACTTGTCCTTATCTAAGTTGGTATTGTCTGCCCAGGCTACCTATTTACAAGGTCTATGACTACTCAGGCTTGTAAATTTCCACAAAAGCTGCCTGTTTACATTAGCTTATAGCCATCTGTTTCAATGTTTTTCCACTGAGACCCAAGACTTGGTGTTAGTATACATGTATGACAGGCCTATTGCTGATTTTAGGCCTATCAGCCCAATTTTCAAAACATCTAGAAATGTAGACAGGTATTACATGTCCTGGTACCACCCTTCCTGTTCCATTACAATAGCTCTTTTCAGATTTTATTATAATCTTGACACTTTTTGTGAAAAAAAAAAGGCTATTAACAAAAGAATATTAACAAAACTCAAGCTTCTAGGGTAATCAGTATTTTTGACAACAAGATTCCTAGTGTGCAGGTTAAAAAAAAAAAGTGTGAGTGAGGTCTGGTGGTCTATTATAAGAGAGGAATCTAGCTGGAGTTGAGGGAACCCAATTCTTTCTTCCTTTTTCTTCTTTCCTTCATTTCATTTCATCTTTCTTTCTTCCAGGATAAAATTTGAATGTAGCCACCTACTACCTCAGATTATGCAGCTGAGTTTTCCACATTTGGAAAAACCACAGGGTTCTGCACACCCAGAATTCTATGGAGAGACTGGCCGAGGAAAAATGTTTTACTTGATCATAGTATCTTCCCTGCCAGGTCAGTAGCTCCAAATACATTTTACTGGGAATAGGAATCAATAACCATTCCTCAAAGGAAGGTGGTTATCTTTCTCACTCTGGCAATAATAAAAACTACTCACGGCTCTTGAGGGGAACACTATTTTTCTCCCAAGGCTGTCCACCAAACTAGCACATTTTAAGGTAATCCAATACTCAGGCACCCATATCTGTTTCCAGATAACAAAGAAACATGGGATCCCAAGACCCACGCTGCCCAGTAGAATTATGAGATGAATATTAACACAGATTTCTGTGAAGATAATACATCTACATTTTCCTGAAACACAAAGACCTGGTTTGGTACCAGTATAAACTGTCTATTTGGGCTTTGGTTCTAGGAACGACACTATTAGTTTCATTGTAGATTATTACTTGTACAAAAAAAAAATAAGACTCAAATGTCAAAATTTCAAGAAATAAAGAATAAGGTCCATTTGCACCCCCGTTTGGTGATCCATCACTTTGACATCTAACTACATTACTAAACAGTCTCTTCATTGAATCGTTGACAAATTTGGGAGAGATTTCAACGACAGTCTAGAAGTCCTTTTCTTCTTTAACTTATTTTAATGCATTGCATTTGGCTTTGAATTGTAATTATCTTGTGTGAATGTCTTTTATTATCTTATTTCACAACTTCTTATGAGTTATCTTCAATGTCATACAAACTTTAAAAATATTTTAATCAATGTTAAATGTATCTCAAAGCACTTAACTATGCTATAACAAAAGAATTTTTAAAGCTTTTAAAACTTATACTGACAAGCAAAATATATTCGCTTTCAACATTTATCCCAGCCTATTATAATCAACATTAGAACATTTCATTTGTTTAATCATCATTGTGCTACCTTAGCATAAATCTAAATAGGCATCTGTATTGAAATCTTATTCCTCCTCATGTACATTTTGTTGGGAATCCAAGTGTGGATCATTTGAAATTGTCTCAAGATTTTATGTAATTTAAAACAGTGGACTGTAAAAATTAAATATATTATGCTGCATGATATAGGCTTGGATTTTTCAAACATACATTTAGTAATAGTTCTGAAGTGCTTTAACATTCCTTCTAGCCCACCACCTACCAGAGATAGTGGGAAAAAAGTGTTAATAAAGCAAAGGAGGATGTAGACCTGTTTTTTTTCTGAGCAAATCAAATCTGAGTTGTGAGGATATCAGTAGTTCAGCTCACAGGAATAATCAGTGGGAGCTTAATCCACTCACAAACACCCTTCAGGAATTAGCAATGACAGGTTGATCTAGAGAAAACCACAAGGTTCTGCCAATTGACCCAAGTCTGCAGAAGTGGCAAGAAGCTGCCAGAATATTACCAGAAATTTTTTGGTGCATTTCCTTCTATGAAGTCATGACAAACTAAGACCAATAAAGAATGGTACGGAATACCAATACCATACAGTGTCATCAGCAAAGAGCAGTGTCAGCTAAACCCAATGATGACCAGCAAAGAATGGCAAGGTGTACCAATACCATACAGCATTGTCCATTGTCCATTGAGTTATACATGTATCTTTTCCAAACATCACATGCTTTCTCAAGCATCTGTTCAACTAAAACATCACACGTCCTTGTTTCAGGTTGCCTCCAGAAAAAACATCACATGTCTGTTCTTAGCAAAACAACCTCCTACATGTCATCTTCAGCAAAAACATCTGCTCATAATACAGTTTCCAGAAAAACATGACATGAGACAACTGAGTCTCCAGAGAAACCAAAAATTTCTACCGTAGCATGGACTCAATATAATTGATATAGCTTTTGGATAATAGCACATGGCAAAGAATCATATATTTAGAGAGCTGTTAAAGATATATGTCATTTAGTGATTCAGTTAATGATAATACACAGAAATCCAATAATTACAACATTCAGGAGTCAGGCTATGAAAATGACTCAAGAGAATTGTCTCAATAGCAGAGCATTTGTGAGATCCAATCCGAAAAAAAAAAAACCTAATATATTTTTAAGACATTGAAACATAAAAATCACAGTTTCATGTTTTAATCTACTACTCTGTTGATGTTGGTGGCCTCTCTACTTATTTGATTTATAGGTACTTACCAGCAGTTGTGGTTGTACTCCCACTAAGGAGCACAGTTTAAAATCGAGATGCAACACTTAGTGCCAATCTTAAGCCATTTATATGCACACACACAGTATTAGAACAAGTTCTGGAAGGGGGGGAATAAAATTAAGGTTGTAGTCCTCAGGCAATAATCTCAACATTTTTAATAGATGTTAATAACACTACTTTAGGGAATTTTTAAAAGAGTTTTCCTTTTTTGTTTATTTTTGTTTGTCATTTTCTTTTCTCTGATTACATGGATTTCCTAAAATTGCTACACTAAACCAACTGTAGTTCTGACAATTGGAAAACAAACCTGCTTTCCTTTGGAAGAGAAAATGACTGAAGAGTACAGTCCATTGTTAACTTCCTCAATGTCTTCATGTCCCTTTGTCTTACAGAGCAGCACAGTGAACAATCTGCATAATTATGCAGCAAACAAGGTCTGCACTGCATTAGGAAGTTGTCTTGATCAAGAGTGTTTTCCCTTTTCTAGCTAGTTATGACTTCTCAGTAGAATAAATAGAGTATATATCACCCAAGAGCATATTTTCAAGAACATATCCAGTCCACATACTATTATTCAAGCCAAATATTTAATGTATAAAAGTATATTAAATAACCATCAGTACCACAGTAGTAAGTTAAATGCTAAAATAATTTGCACGTGCACATGTATGTAACATAGCCATCCATAACTATGTTACCCTAGTATTTAAAATGCATAGTCTATGACTAGGCAAGAAGGGCTTAGCTGCACTTTAGAGACAGTATTAGATAAAACACCTTTACGGCTTTGCTGAGGACACAGTTAATTGATTAGATGAGATCCATTAATTCAAAATTTGTGATCAATTTAATGAGCAAGTCTCTGAATGAAATTAAGTAGAAATATTGAAGAGAAATACATCAAATCATTTTAACAAGGAAAGGCTCACAATAATCTTCCTAGAATTAGGAGAAATAGAGCTCTTTGAGAGAGAGAGAGAGAGAGAGAGAGAGAGAGAGAGAGAGAGAGAGAGAGAGAGAGAGATTCTTGAAGTCCACATCCTTGAGGGCATAGCCACAATTTATTATAGTGCTAACATATTATAAGACAAAAAAACAATTAAACAAGTATATATCACTTAATCACTTAAAAGTCAACAATGTGGTTTTAAGAAATATTTTTAAATGGAAGGATCTGAGCCACAGGAAGCCCCATAAAACTTTAAAGAAAGGCTTGGATGGTGGGTCCTGAATGGGAAAGGGAGTTTCTAATTTCAGAAGACTTAATGTGTGTTGCAAATTAATTCTTACATTTTTATTAAAAGTTATAGATCATTCAGAAGGTAGAAACACCCTCTTCCTGGTGTCAGTGTTAATTTATTTTCTTAATGATGCTTAATAGTCCAATAACTCACACAGCTAAATGAGCCCTACAACTTTAATAGCTTAAAAATGAGATTATGCTATTCCAAGCCCACACTAAATATCCAAAAGGAAAACCAAAATTGCATGATCTTAATTATTTAATTTTATAACTATATTGTTACAATACACATTCACAACAAACAAAACTGTTTCTCTAGGGAATTTCTCCTGTTTTCATTTATTTTAAGACCTGGTATTATGCACCTGAAGGTGTTTCCATGAGTAAATGAGATTTTTATTATAAACAGCAACCATTCAGAATGCTAGGTAAATAGCTTTGCAATCACAATAGAGAAAACCGATTTCAAACATATTCAAGCAGGGGAGTCTAGTTCTTAAGTCTTGGAGATGATTACAATGTGCCTTGTATGAAAGTAATGTTCATAAAGAGTAAGACTTCTGGGCTCTTTACTGCAGTTGTCTATCATGAGGCCCTGAAATCCTGATAAAACAAAGAACAACCAAGAAAGCCAAAACCACTCCTGCCCTTGAGTCTTTAAGCCAAGAAGCCATTTCCCGGTGGATTTTCTTATTCTTTGTAATCTGATGAGACTCAAAACACTTGATGAAAGGGCCCTATAGTAGTAAATATTTTAGGCTCTAGATCTTTGAAATCCTGTTATTCATCTCTACCCTTTCATTGTGAAAGTAATTCCAGGCATATCATAAATAACCTGTCAAAGCTGTATGCATGCTAATCTTCACATAGAACACTAATTCATAAGGATATTCACCAATGTTTTTCTCTATAACATTTGTAGTATAAAATTTTATTTTTAATAAGGTTTTATTTTAAATTTCAGCTTCCTATCTTTATTTCAGATTGCAGAAGTGCCTACCCTTAAGTCACCACATGATTTTTGCAAATGGACTAAAAACGTAGTTCACTTAAATAATTGCAAAATTATACTAAAATTGATAAGAAAATGATTACAGCCATTCCTGGCGTGTGGAGCTCCAGAATTGGAAATTCTGTTTGTTTGTTTTTTTAATTTTACTGACAAATATATATTTTATATAATATATTCTGATCATGGTTTCTCCTTCCCCAAGACCTCCCAGATCTTCCTTATCTGCCATCCATTCAAGTACACACTTTTTTTCTCTGTCTCATTAGAAAATAAACAGGCAGCAAACCAAAAATAAAACAAACAGATGAACCAAGAAAAAAACAGAATAAGACAATAACAAACAAATGGAGGTTGGACAAAGAAAAAGCAAAAAAACACAGACTTAATTACATGTAGCCCGGTGTGCACAAAATTCCCTTGGAAACACAAAATCAGGAAACGTGTTATATAAACAAAATACAAGAAATTTTTTTAAAAAAAATAGTTTTATGAGACAAAAGCCTCCAAAAATTCACTTGAGTTCAGTTTGCGAACTATTACTCTGGGCTTGGGGCTTGCACTTGAGTGTGGTTTGTGAGACTCCTTTGCAGAAACCAAATTTATCCTCTGTGAGCAGTTGTCTAACTCAAACTGTGTCTTCATCCTTTCTTTATCTCTTTGAGTCCCATTAGCGCTGCCTGTCAACAAGCAGAGCATGTTAGACAACCCGTGGTCATAACCATCTAAATGGGCTAAGCATATATCACCAAGAAGCCATCAACTATTACAAGCTCCTCAGTTAAGGGAAACATTATTGTACCCACCACCTCATGGAGCAGAACTTATACACAATTAGAAAGTGGTGGGTGATCCCCACACGGCATTTGTGTGCAATTACACCACTGTGTGTACCTTGCCAGGCCAATTGGATTGTAGCTCACAGAGTTCGCAGCCAAGTGAGAATAATGAATGTTCTCCTTTGGTGATATGGATACCATCCTCTAGCCTTACAAAATCTATCCAGTAATGATGTAGCTTCTCCATGTTTTATGACTTGAGTTTACGGTATATTCATCGAAATAGCTTTACCATCAAGTTTTGGAGGGTAACCAAGAAAAATAACAATATTTTGTAATATTTAGGGATCTAGAGTAACATACTGGCCAACGGCTATGGTAGCTGTAACCTACTCATTACTAAGCACAGAAAGAGCTTTCTGAATCAGGTTCTGCTAGTACAAGCATTATGATGAAAAATTAACCAAATGGGACCACATGAAACTATTTCTTTACAGCAAATGACATCGTCAGTTGAGTAAAGAGGCAGCCTGCAGAATGGGACTTACTTTTCCTATCTTTTTTTCCTCCAAGCTGCACTTATCACAGAAGTTTAGAATCTAATTCAAGAAGAAAATCCAATTAATATTGGGGCATGGAACTAAGAAATCCCACAATATAAATGTCTGAGAAACTTTTATTTTTATGAAATACAACAGCTTTAGCCATTAGGGAAAAACAAATGAAAATTACTTTGAGATTTCATCTTACCCCATCAGATGGCTTGGAAGAAAAGACAAATGCTAGCATGATGGATATGGGAAATGGGACCATTTACTCACCACTGATATGGGTGTAATATTTTACAACCACTGTGAAAATCAATGTGGCCATGCCTCTGATGGTATTTTTAAAACATTTTACATTTTGAAAAGTTCTATATAAATAATCATTGATATATGAGTATTTGCTCTAACCTTTAGTTTGTAGGTAGGATTACATTGGTATCTTATTTCTGACCATCAAATACTGCCTACAGCTCCCACCACAATGCTAATAAGGACTCTTATAGACTGCCTTAATTCTATGTTTTGAAAGGATATATACATTCTCAAAGGAATATAATTTAGAATTCAGAATTAAAGTTTTCTTGGAATGAATTTTAGAAAAACACTAATGTCCACCTGGGTTCATCTTATCTGAAAATTGGCATATTACTAAGTAGTAAGTTTGAGAAACAGAGTTTAAAATCCGTAAATATGCATGTATGTATATTATCTATCTATAGACTTCTCTTTCTTCTCCTACCTATCTTCTATCATCTATCCTTATATTATAAAAATACATATTTTATATATAATTAATATAGCCACCATCATCTATCTATCTTTCAATCTATTTATCATATATCATATGTGCTGGGTGAGGTAAAATCCAGGCTTAAAACCCCTGCCAAGTTACTGCTTTAATGAACACATTAGTCCTGACATAGGTTCCAACTTGTTATCTGTGTTTCTAGGGCCTTCTGGTAGCTTCTAGAACCATTTTATTTCCCATCTGGAACTCTACTGTATACTGTTCAATCAGAATTTCTTAGGATAGGGCAAGACATTTTGTATTGTTAAGTAATAATATATATATATGATATCTTGTTGTTCAAGATAACCACAAGAATGCCTAGAACTTGTACATATAACACATTGTCCTAAATTCCAAATATTTAGACTTAAATTGATGAAAAAAATATTTACAAGTACATGATACAACTAAAGAAAATAAAACCTTGCATTCAAATCTTTGAAACTTTGGCCCTCCCCACTCTGAATCAAAATTGATTTCCTACCTCATCTAATTTGTCCTCTCTTCACTTATGAGCTTATTATCCTCCATTCCCACCCCCACCAAAACTTGAACCCAACAAATAGAACAGTTAATGACCAAGAAACTTATCTAGTTACCAAGTTCTTCAGAATTGAACTCATACCAAAGTATCACAAGTATGTTAGAACTTTAGAAAGCACTGCTAGAACAAGGAAGTAGGCTTCAGACATAAAAAAGACTTTGGGCTAGGACAGGGAAGTTAGCTCAGATATTTTGGTCATCCTGATAAGCCCGTAGAATCCATGATCACTGGAGTGTTCACAGAACTTTATTCCCTTGCTTGTTTTTGACTATTTGTGTTTATTGTCTTGTTTGTTCCTTGACTATTTGCATCTATTGTATTGCTAGTTCTTCAACCTAGAACTAACTGTAATACTTGCATGTAATTAAAATGATATAAAAGCAAAAAGGAGGAGGAGGGATGGGATAGGGGTTCTAGGGAGGGGAAATGGGGAAAGGGGAAGGCATGTGAAATGTAAATAAAATATCCAAGAAAAAAAAGAAAAAAAAGAAAGCACTGCTATATGGCTGATTCTGGGACTTCTAAGGCCCTGCTCTACTGATCTCTGTGATCTCTGTGATTCTCTTGAGAGATACTGTCTCCAGTGTTAATACATTATTGCTATTGAGGTTTTAAGATGACAACTCTCAACCCAAGCATGTGCTTTCAGAGTTCAAAGTCATGTGTGGTTTGGAATGCAAGTGTGAGATCTGCAGAGTAGAAGGAACCCATTTTCTTAGAAAATTCAAATAAGGGAAATGGTTCTTGAAAGCTAGAGAGTTATTTGTTAAGTTACCAGCACTCTTACTGCCCTCACTTGTAATATGAGAAATTTGTCATTTATGTGACATTAGTATTTAATTTAATTTAATTTAATTTAATTTAATTTAATTTAACCCAGTGTTTCTCTTGAGTTCTACTAATTCTTTGATCAAGGAAGGGACAAGAATAAGAAAAAAAGTTCAAACATGATAGTTAAACAGCTAAAGAAAGATATCTCTTCTTCTGGCTTCATGGCAGGGTTTACGCCAAGTCCTTGGCTCTCTTCCTTTTGTTTAATGGTTTAATTACAAAAATTCAGAAAGATTCTTTGGGTTATATGACCTCTAGAAATTCTCATTTTTCATATATTATTTCATAGTAAAATTATTAAGCAAGACTATGTGAAATATTTCAATGTTTATTTTTATGACAGGGTAAAATAAGTTTAATTTGATTTGTATTTTTATCATTGGTAGTCTATCTTCTACTGAAGCACTGATTTTTTCTTTTGTCTAATGTGTCCATGTCCTATTCTGATTTTTAAGCCATTTTCTGTTGTGTATACAGGTTTAAAATTGATATGCATGAGATCTAATATCCAATAAAGTGGAGATACCCTACCGACTATATTCTAATGCATGACGATGTGAATGAATCAGCTGATGAGAAAAAGCAAGACAATTTTGAGTGACCAAAACCTAGACTTTGTTTTCATCAGCACTGCACTCTCAGAAGCCAGTGCCTGTGTAAACGCAGGCAAATTTTTAAAACTTTTTAAATATGTAAAAGAATTGCGGTATACATTTTAACAACTCTTGAACTTGCTATGGCCCTAAATAAGCACGCACTTGTAAGTACTACTCCCTAAATAAGAGAAAAGCAAAGACCATTTAATCTCAAGCCTAACAAACTTACTAATGACAACAACCCCCTCGAAAATCTTTTTTTACCTTTTACTGAGATTTTAAAAATGTCTACTACCAAACAGAAGAAGACATTTTAGAATGAAGAAAGTGACCGTAATCTATGGACACTTGGGGAAAACTACGCAACCAAATTAATTCCAATACTTTCACTCTTCGCAATTATGGAAGATACACATATCTTTATATTCAAAATGTCATTGACAGGAGCGTGTTGTTGTCAAAAATAAAAGCACTTCCCGTTTATATCTTATGATCTATATTTGGTGTCTGAGTATACACACCATCTAGACAGCACCATATGCAAACTTGATTGAATCCCACAGATTTCTTCTCTCCTTTTTAAAACTGTAACCTTTTTTTTTCTTCCATTGAGTTAAGAGTTTTCAGTAATACAACCAATGTTTTTAGAAATGCAAATTTTTTCATGTAAAAGTCTATTCTTCAGTAAACCTTCCCACACATCCTAAAAAGTTGAGATTAAACCTGATCAAGGTTGTTTCTTAATACTGCAACCTTGATATATAGAAAGCCTGGGCAGAAAGTGATTTGGAAACACCTTAAAAACAAGCGAGTCAACGAGCATGCCAGGGCTGTTCTAACCAACATGTGAAGTCCTTTAATCTACGAACAGTCACTGAGAATATGTCATACATGTTTTACTAAAATAGTGAAAGCATGCATAGTGCCCTAGCTTCTTTCCTGTTGATGTGAGAAAACACTGACCAGAAGCAACTTGGGAGGAAAAGATTATTTTTGTTTCATTGTAATACATCGTTTAGGAAAGCCAAGGCATAGGCTGAATATCAGAGATGCTGGAGTAATACATATTTTTTGCTTCCCCTAGCTTGTTCAGTTACCATTACTCTGTGGTCCTAGCTCTGCTACCAAAGATGACATGATCCATGGTGGACTGGATCGTGCTACATTCATGATCAATGAAGGCAGAACTCTACAGATATACACACAGTTCTATGTGGTTGGATTAAGGAAAGTCCTAGTTGATACTCCCTCTTCCAAGGAACATCTAGGTTTGTGTCAATGTGACAAAAATTAATGAGCACAAGCACTGATTGCGAAAGGAAACATGGAAAAAAATGTTTATAACACAATTCCATTCAAATAAAATTATAACGAATGTTCCATATACTTTTCGGTCTTCATTGTGAAAATGTTTATGCAGCTAAGTAGAAATGTGTGTGTGTGTTGGCATAAATCTTAATAAATATGTGCGCACAAACATAATTATATTTCCATTATAGTTTGTGTTCAGTATTTATATTAGACACTGTTACACAGTTTTCCAGCGTACTGAAACTACAAATCAGCATTTTAAAAGATTAAAAATATTTCCTAATATAAATTTCACTCAAATCTGCCCCTGTTTTGGAACATTTATGGTTTTTTTTTTTTTTAGTTTTCTCCTTTTTTAACTATTTCAAGAAACATTTCAGTGAGCATCCCAGTATAGAGAACTTTGATTCAGTTACTATTCTTGGAGACTATTTCCTAAAATGGTAATTAGCCTTGTAATTACTTTCTAAAGGAAATCAACTTTCACGATGTCTTTTTTGAGCAGTTACTTTCAAACAATTATCCATTTTTACTTCATTAACCTTGATAAATTGGTTCTCAAATTCATATCTTGGTAGTACAATAATTTTTAAATGGTTTGGAGAACAAAACTTAGCATTTTGATTTTTCTTTTTCTGCCACCACTATATTTGAATGATTTTATGTGTATTACTTGGTAATACTATCTCTTGTAACACTTATGTCTTTCGATTTTTTGGAAAAAATAAAGGAAGCATTTTTATAATTTTTTATGACTGCTAATAAATATAAAAGCTTGCAGACATGTTGCTTTAATTTTTTGTTAGAATTTCATTTACAAGTACTTGTGCTTTCATTTATTCTTGTTTAGTAATCCATCATATGTGACAATTTCCTTGTTTTAATACGTAATATGTGTATGTGTACATATGCATGTGCACATATCCAAATGCACAGGTCTGAGAGTTACTTGACCATGTGTATAAGTGGATGAGCAGAGTCCAGAGGACTTCTGTCTTCTGCTTTATCTCTTTTCATCTAATTCCTGTAAAACAGAGTCTCTCAGTGAACCTGAAGCTCCCAGTTTCTGCTTGGCTGGCTGTCCAGCAAGCTCACGGGAACGTCTGGTCTGTTCCCAATAGTGGAATTTCAAGCACACACGGAAACAGAGAATGCTAACTCAGACCCTAATGTTCCCCTAGCAAGCACTCTCAACAACCAACCCATCCCTCTACTCCCTATATACTACTCTTAGTAGGTCCCCAACTCACAATGTAAATATCCTTATTACATGAAATTCACCTCCAACTGTGGGAAACCACATTCGGTGGAGAGATCTCACAGTTGTTTACATTCTAGCTTCAGCAGGTGCTTTGGTTTCTAAATGAAGTTGGAAAAGCCACCATCCAGGCAGGAAACTGAATGACAGCGCCATCAAAGCCTATTGATTTCTTGAATGTGGACTTGTAGACTCAACATCTGTTGTAAAATATCTCCTAGCATATGTGTCTGTTCCAGTCTTCTTTATGAGCCACTTGGTGATTTATGAAGAGTGAAGGATGTTTACATCACAGCAGCAAAATTAGCATATGTTAAAC
This sequence comes from Grammomys surdaster, assembly GCF_004785775.1. Lineage (NCBI taxonomy): Eukaryota > Metazoa > Chordata > Mammalia > Rodentia > Muridae > Grammomys > Grammomys surdaster. Next base: position 18,410,714 of record NW_021604622.1, read on the forward strand.
ATCCAACTTTCCAGCCTTTTATCTTAATGCAAAGAAGAGAGCAGAAAAGTCTTTCCAAATAGACATGGTCTCTCCCTTCTGTGTCTTTATTTTTGGTGTGTTTTATACTTATGATGCTGATTTATTTAGATCTTCAACTGGGTACTAAAGCCTTCATTGCGTATGTTTCCATTTGTTCCAGAGCCCATCTGGATTGCTTCCATCACTTGCTTATTAAAAGTGCCTTCTGCCTAGAGGCTGTAATTACAGATGCATGCCTGGAGGGGTGGTCTTGAGCCTACGTTGCAGGTGACCTTCAACAGTGAAGGATACCACCTTAAAATCAGAGACCGGGTAGAGAGAGAAACTAATAAACTTCTTCACAAAATTTCTCTCACAGGATCTGTATGGCAAAGGCCTGGTGTCGTTGTTGGAAGCAGTGAAGCGTCACCATGTTGAACAACTTCAGATTTTCACAGTAACTGCTCATCAACTCTTTCTCTGGTTCTTTCATGGTTGGTAGATGATAACGCATTGTTTCTTTGTTGCTTTGGTCCTGGTGCTACTCCACTTTTTACAGTACACTCAACTCTGCCCAAACCACCATAAATATTCCTTCCTTGCAAGTACCTCGATGACTTCCAGAAGATTCCAGCTGCTTTCCTCATAGTTTCTGGTCCAATGCAACATGGTGTGTTCCAATTTCTAAGTTTTAGGTACTAAATTATATGCATAGTGAGAATGGGGAGAGTCTAGTGGGTAGCCATGAAAGAAAATTAATTTCTCAAGGTTGTACAATATTCAACTGTGCCATAAGTCAATTTTTTAAATTTGTGTTGAACTTTTTTTCTATCTTCTAACTGTTCGTCAATTTAGGAAATAAACGTATATAATTCATGTATACCTATAGTCTATGAATTCTTATGAATGATTTTAATGGTTAACCTAGAAAAATCAGCTATACTTATTTAACAAACTGCAAAGTCAATGAGTAACACAGCCAATATTCTGAACTTAAAGATCTAGGATCATTACAAAAACGCCTTTGATCCCTGGATCATATGATTATACTGATGTATAAATCGCCCTTTCCTATGTTTAATCTCATTATGTTACTGATTTTTTGCTGTGTTCAGTTTCTATTATTATTGTTATTATTGTTGTTTAGTTACTTTACACCTTGATCAAAGCTTATCCTCCTTCCTCTTCCCTGTTCCTCCTTCTTACTTTACCTCATCTCATTTACCTCCCTTTCCTTCTCAGAAAAGAGAAAGCCTCCCACAGATATCAAAGAGCCTTGGCATATCAAGTTGCAGAAAGACTAGGCTCACCTTCTCCTTTTTGAGGCTAGACAAGGCATCCCAGGTAAAAGAAAGGGATTCAAAGATCGCTTTTGTAGATTCTGACTACAATCAGTGTAGCCAGAGACAGCCCCTGCTCCTGCTTTAGGAGTCCCACGTCTTCAAAGATTCAGCCACACTATTGTTACATGTGTATGTGGGCCTAAGTTCATCTCATGCTCTATAATTGGTAGTTCAATCTTCATGAGACCTTAGGGGCCCAGGTTAGTTGATTCTGTATTTTTGTTTGTTTGTTATTGTGTGCAAAGAATGATTAGCTCATGCATGGGCGTGGGCATGGAAATGGGTGTGGTCATGGGCATGGGTTCTTGAATTTTGTTGGGCTGTTGTGATTCCCACGGCTCCAAAGAGACTAGAGCAAGGGACTCTTGACTGAGTTCAGGGGGGGGGGAGGGAAGGGGGGGTGTTCTCATTCAGTCTGAAGTTCCGCGGATGTGCAGAGCTCTTGGATTGGGGATTCCGGGCCAGGAGGTGGACAGGGACCAACGGGTCTCAAGCCCTTGGGCTCTCAGATGCCACTGAGAGGCCAGGGAAGGACTGAGACTGGGGGCGTGTGGACACGAAATTGACCGACCCACAGGTGAGAGAAATGGAGCGGGGGGAGAAGAAAGAGGCCCCGGCAGCACCCCACAGGAGAGACTCAGTTACTGTACTCACTTAGCAGATTTGGTGGCCAGGCTAGCTTGCTTGAAGAGGTGGTCCCTGTGGCTGGAATCCAGAGAGGTCCTCCAGGCGGGAAGTTTGGCACTGTGGCTGTGGATACAGCAGCTTATTAAAGGCCCTGTCCACATTTTCCCACAGCGGGCCACAAAGACACAAGAAAGTCCATGGTTCCAAAAGGGTTACCAAGAGTGGGCCTTCTGTTTTATTAACTTGACCATGTGGCTTATAAGCCTTTGAAAGTTTTTTAATGGATGAATAAGGAAGAGATTGGTGGTGTGGGCCTAGAGTATCAAAGTGAAGTCTTAGAGAATCAAAGCTTATGGACCACTCTGGTATGAGTATCGAAGACCATAATATTGAAAGATACACAGGTAGTAAAGGCAAAGCTCATGAGATTGGATAGAGAAACATGGGTGTCACTGGGAACTGGGGTGGATACTACTTGTTCTTCATTCTTGCAAACAGTTGTGGTTCCTTATGCAAGAGTCTCCAACACTTGAGTAAACTGAATTTCAAATTAAATTAATGACCTGATTTGCTTAGTGAAAGAAATTTTAAGACAACATAACATGTGGGCTGGGATGTGGTGCCACTCAGAGCTCTTAGCCAGCTTTACACTGAGAGTAACAAGTGGAAAAGACAAGCATAAAATGTGTTTAACTTGCCTACAATAGAGAGTTCAAGTGAGCTTGAAGACACAGTGATGGATGCTGCTGTGGATGTAACATTAACTTTTAGAGGAATCATCATCATTCAGTAGAAACCTAGATCTTTGCACTGGGGCAATAAAAACTGTCATGATAGTAAGCTTCCCATCCTATTGCAATCATTATCTTGTAAAACCATAGTTCACTAGGAAGAGAACACCTAAACTGAAAGTGGTGATGAGGGGTTCCTTGCTTGTAAAAGCTACCTACAGTACTGTTTCCCTTGTTCAGACATCAATGCACTTAAAGCATACTATAGCTCTGTGATAGAGACTAGCTAGGCTACGTCTTTGGCTGGCTGCAGATCAAGACATCTACTGGAGTTTATATGTACTCAGTCTGCAAGAAGTCCAGGGTCAAGAATGCTTCTTCAAGGGTTCTGGGAAGCTACTGATGATAATCAGTGCACGTTACGATAGACTTACCAGTGAGGAGGCCTTGAGGGATCATTGGGTGAAACTGTGCTGGTGACATCTAAATTCACATGGAGAATTAGGGGTATCAAAAATGCCAAGGCCGTGGAGTATCTGTCAAGGAAAGCTGTGTACGTGGGATGGAGCGGGCCTGAGGGACTGGATGCAGGTGATGTAAGCAGGATAACTGGAGGGACAACATTTCTCCAGGTTTGTAGGCATCAGATGATTCTACCAAATGTCAGACACAAAGATAAAGAAGGTGGTGTTATTTATGTTCAGTTCGTGTCTTGCCCTGACCTGATATTTCCTAAATTTTGATCACATTCCTCCATGTTGGAATAGAAGTGTTTGTTCTAAACAACTGTGTATTTGAAGTGTGTATTTTATATTTTTTTATTTTATGGTTTTCAAAATTCAACATTTCCTGTCATTCCCAGAGGAGAATTCAATGTTGAACTTTTGAACATTTTTAGACTGATAAAATGCTATGGAACTTAATAATGGGATAGACGTATCTTACATTATGAGAAGACCTTGAACCTATAAACTTAGGAGTAGAATATTATGTTTTTAAAGTGATCTTTAAAAATTGAACCAGTGAGATGGATTAGCAGGAAGTGCTGCTTGCTTCCAACCTATAATCTTAATTTGATGCCAAATCCTCAGGATTGATCATTTATATAGTTTTAAACTTTATACAAGATACAATTAACTATGTAACTCAACAAACTATGTATCATACTATTGTGTTACTAGAGTTTGACCTCTTACTTATGTAAAAATATAACCACAACACAAAAATAAACAAACAGAAACACTGCTTAAGAACTGAAAACAACAGACATAGACTTGTAACATTTGTATCACTGAGACTCAGAGGTAACCATTCCCTTTAAAGTAGGTCATATGTCATAGGCTCCCATGAAAGGAACAAAACTTTTCCTTTCAAGTCTTATCAATGTTAAAACTTCTTCATGTATAAGAATATTCTAGCTTAATATTTCTAAATCTAGGAGGCATATTGTTGAGAAAGCATAAAATCTACAATTATATTTGCATGGGAGCAACTATAATGGATTTCACTGCTTCAAAATTGAAGGCTGATCTACCTGTGAGTACCATGAAAGCTTGCTAATAGCTCTGCAAGTGACTAAGTGAAATTCATTATTTCTTCCCTGAGGTACAATCACAGGAGACAGAACACGACCCTTCACATTTCTGTAATGAGCACAGGCATAGAAAACTTTGTTTGATGAAATGGTGAATAATCTGCAAGCCCACAACTCAGTTTTATATTAACGTGTCAAAAATGTGTCCCATAAAAGTACAATACATTCTTTAGCCTTTTTATTAATCCCAATTTATATATCAAGAAATTAAGCATGCTCATAATTGCACATAAATTGAGATGTGCTGTTTTAAGGTCATTTGTTTGCATAAAATTTATTATAATAAAATTAGAAAGGCATGAAAACAATTCAGGATATGCTCCCATATGCCTAGCAGATTCTAATCCACTCAGTTAAATAATTAGTCTCAGTTTGTAAGACACACAGTAGTGAATCTTTTTTTTTTTTTGGCCAATGTACCATTTTAGATGCACAAAGATGCATTAATAGTGTCATAAAACATGCATGGCTAACAACTCTGTGCAAAGCTTTATTATCATAATTTGCATAGACAATGAACAGAATATGTGAGAAGAACGGATGCAATCATTGCCAGCTCTTGGGAGCTGAGGTTTCCTAAAGCACAGCAAATGGAAATAATCATTTGTGGGATGTCTGGATTTCAGCTTACCCAGATAGACTATTAATTACATTGTCAGTGACTGTAAACATAAAAAAATACATTAAAGTGAGTATCCTCATAAAAATAAAGGTTGATAGTATGTGCCTTCTGATTATTGGTGTGGATATTAATACATGCACCTCACATAAAATTTGAAATAAATTCCATAAATACAAATATTATAGAGCTTTTACAGTTCAGAAAACTATTAAGAAATGTCAGCTCCCCAATGTACTGGCCTTTTATTTTGCAGAAGTTATTGTCTTTCAAAGATTTTGTACAGCAAGGGGCCAGGAGGGTGGCTCCTTGGGTAAAATACTTGAAAGCATGAAGAACAAGTTCAGATGCCCAGAATCTACATACCCAGAAATATTGGGTGGGCACTGTCACCCATGTATAATTTTACCACTCAGCAGAGATGGAAAGCTCTTGTATCAGTTGGGAAATTTGCTTCTCAAATAAGATAGAGAGTGAGGGATCAAAATCCCTGGCTTCAATCTCATGTCTCTACACACATGCACATATACATTACACATATACTCTCTCTCTCGCTCTCTCTCTCTCTCTCTCTCATGCTCACATGTCCCCTCTCTCTTTCTCACTCATGTACACACACAAACACACAAATAACACAGCCCAAACAGTACACACATCCATATGAAAAACAATCAATAAAGTACAAAATAATTAGCATTACACATGGAAGGTACTTAAATTATATGTAAGAGACAAACCAGCAAATATAGATATAAACTATTTTCAATCTTTGGGGCTTTGGCATCAAGCTATGGAGGAAGACTTGGATAAGTTTATCTAGAAACTATTTTCTTCTCAACACCTTAATAACCATAGTAGACATTGAACAAGAACAAAAATTACTGCTAGACCTTAAGTAGAGCCCCATTCCTCTTTCAACTATGTTAATGTCGAAGAATTCATTTTGCTGAAACTCTAAGTCAGACGTGTTTACATTTATGATTTAGTTTCTGGCTTGATAACCACTGGGAAGGTAGTTAAAGGAAAATCAAACCCAGTGTCCACACAATTTGACAATTGGTGGTTGACAATCAGAGCAGTCTTGTGAGCATTGTGGAAGAGGCTGAAGGTGTCTGTTAGAACATAAAATAAGCAGATACCATGATGAACTGGGCAATCACAGAGGCATGCTGAGAAACAGGTGATAAGCAAGGCGGGGTCTAGAGAGATGGAGCTACAGGTAAAGGCACTTGCCTACAATTCTAATGACCTGAGCTTAATCCTAGATTAACTCACAATACAAGGAGGAAAGAGACACCCACAAAAAATAAATTAATTAAATGTCTAAAAATAGAAAGTAAAGAAAGAAATGTTATTAATGCACACAACAAATGATTTCGTCTTTTCAAGTCCCTCTGATGATGAACTGCAGACCTGAAGAGAAACGAGAACATGATGGATGTCATTGCAAACTGAATTAAAAAACTCAGAACCAAGGCAGCAGCACCCGTGTTTTATATCTTCAAACTTCAAGCAAATTCCATACTGAGTAAATCAGAGTCATTGGGAATGTGATAAGCCCAGTAGATGATTCTAACATGCTAATATAATAAACTTATTTAGAAACAAATGAAACAGACATGAAATATTTCTTGGTAATTTCTCCAACATATTTACAATATTTTCAACTATCCAAGGCACTCTTCTTGTGATATCAGGGCTGCTTGGGTCTCATGTGATGACTCAGAGAAGACAGAGCCAATGAAGCACTGAGAAATCAAACACCATAGAGCTTACTAAAGTCAATTTCAAACTCTCAAACATTTATACTTTCTAAAGCTGGTTTGAAAATCCATAGAAATACTAACTTCCCAGCAAAATTATTATGAAAAATAATCAACAACATCACTCAAAAATAGTCAAGCCATAAATATTAAGCCTGCCAATTGCAAGAAAGTATTGAACAGCATTTTATATTGTTAGTCATGTTTGAAATAAGATGGTAGTCATGTTTGAAATAAAATAATGATAAATAAAATATCTAAAAACAGCTTCAGATAGAAAATGAGAAACAATGGCTTACTTCAACTCATGGTTGGAAATTAACTTCTTAATTGTCTAAGGTGCCAGACTTTAATGACATTTCAAAATGTTTACTTGATTATGTGCAGTAGCTGGCTTGTTGGGATATGTGTTTTTCAAAGAATGTCAGAAAAAGTAACTTGCAGCTTATGCCTGTCAATTTCTTCTTTTACTTAGTTACATGCACATATATAGATTTGCAGAACAAACCTAGTTGCCTCTAAGACTGTTGAATGATCTTTGCACACGTTAATACTGGCCACACATCTGAGGATGCTCCAGACATGGGAACTGGATTGATTTTCAGCATGTGTATATATGATCCAAAGAGTCCATTGGCACCTAAAGAAAATGAAACGCAAAAAGAGTATCTTAAAAATCAGCCTTTGAGATCATGACTCAACTAATATTTATTACTTTAAAAATATCGCCATCATGTTATACCAAGGAACTGATGTGTTTACAGTGTGAATTATTAATGAAGATGTGCTATTATTTTATTCTCTTATGCACTGAGAGTAAATTACTAAAGAGCTATCTGAGAATACTGAGAAATTGGGAAGGAAACATGTCTTAGAGATGAATAGTTTGGTGATGAGCTCTTGTTTCTCCTGGGCCAGGTGATGGTTCTTTTATGCACAGTTAGTAATGATTCTGGGAGTTAATTGCTCAGAGAGTTATTTAACTGTGTCTACTGAACACCATTGCATTCCACATCCTACCTACTGAATATGGTCTAGGGACATTTACCAATACTCTTATGGAAATGCTTTAGGAAACTATGTTTTCAGAGAAGCACATGATAAAAATCCAAGTGACAACCTGGATTAACGCCACTGAAGCCAGAAATCTCCTCAGGGTTCCTTTCTGAGGGTAAAAATACATAATTTCTTGGGTCTATATGTTTGAGGGCTTCTGGAGCTAGATGAGAACAAAAGTTACTCTGAACATGGATTTTTGTTAAGAGAGGACCAGCAAAGCTTGCACTGCATGTGTGAGATTTCTTAGGAAGTATCCAGCCTCACTATTTCTGATTATCTCATCAGATATCACAAGCATGAGATTTTCAACTTTAGATAATATTTGAAATTTCTTCACATGTGACTTACAATGTAACTCAAACATGATAGTAACAATCCATTATACTATAATCTTGTAACCAACCAAATAGCAGTTAATAAAGATGTATATCCCAGAGTTTAAATTTTTTGAAAGCTGTTTTTAGAAAATTTTCCCATTATGCTGATTTGTTAATACATAACATTTATGGTATTGACATTGGTATTAATAAATTAAGGTAGAATCAAACAAATAATGCTGTTTAACAGTGAAAATTGAAGAAATAGAAGTACATTAGTGAACATGGATGGATGCTACAAAATAAATTGATTAAAATCATCAAGCTGCAAAAAGTTGTACTAATAAATACTGTTTAATTTCAACCACAATCATCACAAAGAACAGAAACGTGATGATTTCTGGAAGCTGCCTTGTGAAAAGGTATGTGATATTTTGCTGAAGCAGACACTTGAGAGGACACAGGATGTTTCAAACCAGCATCAATATACCCAAACAGACATGGAGTATGCTTATTGATATTGGTTTGTCTTGCTGGTCTTCACTGGGCTTCATTGATGGTCCTCAGTGACAACATTCTTGCACTGGTTCACCTTACTTTCTTCTCTTAGCTTTGCTTGTCTTGACTTTACAGAGAGAAATGCACCAAAAGACTTCTGGTGGTGTTCCTGCTGCTTCTTGCCACTTTGGCGGACTTGCGCCTATCACCAGAGCCTTGGGGTTTCTTCTGGATCAAGACACTGCTTCTGTTTCATGTTTAGTGTTTTGCTAGTGGACTGGACTGCTGACAGTGAAGATTAGAATCACCCCCAAATAACTACTTCTAAACAGGTTCATGTCCTCTTTGCCCTTAGCCATCCTCCTCCCTTACCTTTGGTCAGTGGGATAAGGGAGATTGAAGCATTTAAGAACCCTTATTAAAGTAGGTTTTGAAAAACATAAGTTTACATGAGCATGTCTTTTGGAATTGTTTTGGTGGCACCATTCTGTAATTGGAGGTTCCTGAACAGTATAAGAAAGGACTGAGCTAGCTCTAAGCAAGCAAGCAGAGACCCTGTATTTACTCTCTCTGTTCTTGACTGTACATGTGATACTGTTGTCTCCTGCCTTAACTTTTTCCAAATAAAGGATTGGAACTAGGAATTTTAAGACAAATAACATTACAATCAATGTTGTTCTTTATCAGGGAATATTTTGCCACAACACAGAAATGAATCTAGCACACTTGGCTTCAACGAGTTTTCCTAGTATGTCGTGTCAAAGAAATATAAATAACATAAACACTTGGAAGCTGAAAATTGTGAAAGCTTTAAGAGATGATCATAAAAGGTTAATATGTTTGTATTCAAAAATCCATAAAAATTTTACACACAGTATGGTTTATAACACTCAAAACAACAGTATTAAGTTGGTGCTGTCACCCTGACCCTATGAGAGACACTTTCCCAGACGTTAAATGTTCTCAGCTACAGGAAATAAAAATAATTGAAACACTATTTGGAGAAAGGGTGTATGATCGTATGGTTCTCAAAAGTCTGAATCTTTACACTATCATCTCCTCAAAGGTTGATGTATTGAAAAAATTTATATTTGCCTACACTTACCTTTTCCTATTGCTTTTATTAGGTGCCTTCAGAACACTTCCTTGAATTCCCAAATTGAAATCAGCTATGTGTCATCCTCTGTGGCAGAAGAAAATGTAACCTATTTGCAAACCAAATTACATTTGATTTGACAACATAGCAAATTGTAATGAGACCCATGACCATTGCACCAGACTGATAATAAACCTTTTCCATAGATAACTGTCCAAGAATTCTTTGAGCCTTAGGGAGAAAAATGTATTTTTCTGGCCTGATATATTACTTGCTGTTAAGTTTCTTCTAAATATTTCTTGAGTCACCCCAGAGTTGCAAAGATTCTGATAGCCCACCACCATGTCTAGAGCATTGCATCAAAATACTTCCTGTCCATCATTTCTATCCTCATCCGAATCCTTACTGAATTTCATTTTTTTCTCTGTGATAGTCTAGAACTCATCCCCTTTTCATGATCAGTGTTCATCTCTCCAACTTTCTAACTATTGGGAGTTTGACCATAGTCACTATCAAAGTTATTCTCTGGTCCTCTGCTTGGTCTCAGCATAAATGAAATGTGTCTTATGCTGTAAGTTTTTCTCCTATGCTATGAAACAGAACTAGATTTTCTGATACTTTTCTATGAGAATTTTTCATTTCAGAGCTAGAAATGGTATTAAATTCTGTAACTATAAAAAATGGTATTACCAGTTTATGGCCTGTGTTACTTTGAACAAATTACTTCTAAACTTGTTAATCTAGAAGATAGGTAATATGAGTATATCAGCACCATAATATTTAATAAGAACTGGGTAATCTATGCATAGTAGAGAATCAGCCCAAACCACCATCACTTTATGAAACTGACAACTCACAGAAGATAGATTCCAAAAATATCTTTGCTGAACTTCACGTAAGCACATTTTAATCAATTATTTTTAACTAAGTGAATTATCCTTCTCCAATTTTTCAGTGATATATTTTTCTCTCTGTCTCTCTTTAGAAAAGATAATCATTTTTACTGTGACTACACATAAAAAAAATTACACTGTAATTTCCACCCCAGCAAGAGGCACACCAGTCTCTAATAGGAGGCTTATAATAGAATTCATAATCAATTTTGCTTGCCTTTCTTGGGTTACATCTTCTCTCTACACTGATGTTGTTAAAAGAATAGACAGATAATTAGTCAATAAGCATTTATCTCACCTTTTTCTTTTTTTCTAGTCCCCAAAGCTTCATGCAGTTGCTACCTAGACCCCACTGTCTACATGATTTGATGCTATGCGTTTATACATGTTCAAGAAGAGCAATTGAAAGTGATATTCCAGCTAATTTCAAATCTAAAAGAACTGTTCCAATATGATGACTTTACTTGCTTTATAGGGAATGTGACCTCATTATCCTCTTACTTTCTGTGATTGTATATATGACACATTCTTATTTTTCATAAATGATCCAGAGAGTAAAATAATTCTTATGCATTTTTAAAATTTGAAATGTCTAGAACTAATTCAATGTCCTTGGAGCACCAATTATTATAAAGACAATTACACTGGACATACTTGTTCTTCAGTAAATTCTAAAGCAAGCACATTGAAGTTACAGTCATTGATGTTTTCTTGATAAAAAGTACTCAAGTAAATACATTTGCCGTAATGTATAAACAATGTGAATTCCTTGTAACAAATGACATGCTCACATATTGCTATATTGTAAATCTTGTAAATCCTATAGAAGATTACAGAGCATTTTCTTTCCAGACACAGTTGGTCAAGTTTCAGTGAAAAGTAACCCTTAGGGTTTTCCCCTCATTTAGTTTCTTTAACATGTATCTTACCATGTCTTATATGTGTTTTCCTAACAGAAGAAAAATGCTTGTGCTATAATGATTACAAGAACAACTATGAAAAACATGCTATATGAAAGTATGAAACATATGCAGATGTTTTAGTCACTATATAAATGTACATTAATCCTTACAAGCAAGATAGTATCTCCGTTGGAAGCATTAAATTTTTGTTAAATTTAAAACCAGTCTAGAAAACAAGAACCATAAAAAATATGTACAAACAATTATGTATTATTTAGTTCTAATAACAGATGTCTCCTTACAGGATTCTTCTCTTTTTTTTTTTCATAATTCTAATTCACTGAAGCATATGACTCTTTAAACTGAGAAGCATGAGCCCCAGTCTCCTATATACTTGATTTTAATGAGATGATAAAGTTCTAGCGGTTTTCAGTCTGCAGAGACAGCTCAGTGGGTAAGAAGAGTACTAGTTGTTCTTGCAGAGGACAGAGGTTTGTTTCCCAGCACCAACATGGTGGCTCACAACCATCTGTCGTAATTCCAATTATAAGGGTATCTACTGCTCTCTTCTGACCTCCATGAGTATAAGTCATGCATTTGGTCAACATGCATAGACACAGCCACATTTTAACACATACATACATACATACATACATACATACATACATACATACATACATACACACACAGGCAAACACGCATACAATATAAAAATATACTTTTAAAAACTAAAATAATTATTATTCGAAAGTAAATAAACTGGTTTGTTAGTTCTAGAAAATGAACATGCAGTTTCTAGTTAAATGTCCTTGAAAGATTGTGCTTAGAGTGTTCCTTTCAGAATCTACCTGCTCAGAAAGGAAACAGATTAGCTGGACCTGGAAGAGTCACCAAAAATCGCAATTAAAATTAATAAGATAAAGCCATATAGGAGAAACCAACCTGCCTTATTTCATATGCCACACTAGAAAAATCTGAGGGTTTTTGTGTTTCCTAAAAAAAATAAATTTTGCTAAATTCACAAAACAGTATCATATATAACAAGAGGACATCTGCAAGTCTACGTATAAGCATGTAGTTTAAATTAACACAGAACTGGAACACAAGCAAAGTAAATTATTTAATTTTATTTAGACTATTTTGAACTCCATAACTAATAGTTAGATAAACATAAATAGTAGACATATAAAATGATATAAAAGTGAAAGTATAAAAATTATAGGAAAGAGGAAATTTCTTTTCCTAAGTAATATGTAGTGAAGGCAACTATATTTTCTAGAGTGACTTTGACTTTAGCAGGTTTTCTTTTCTGGCCGAGTTCCAGCCCGAGCTGGTTGGTGAATCTCTTCAATTCCTTTCATGTGAAGGCTCTTCCGAGGTCGATATGTCAAACATACCATAGAGATCGGGAGGAATAAGATAGAGTAAAACTGATGGGGATGAGCCTTTCTCAGCAGTTGATACTGCTGATGAGCTTCATCCTTCATCTTTAGTTGGTCTGGTGTCGGGTTGTGGAAGGATATCTTGATTCTTGGCTGGGCATGGGCTTTGAACCCCGACTCCCATGGAGAAACAGCAGGTGTTCGGCCACGCCCCCCAGAATCCAGGCTCCTACACATGGTCTAGACCTCCATTTAATCTGCTGCAGTCACATAGGGCTACAGGTAGAGAGCATGACTACAGGCTTTAGCCTCCAGAGATTTCTATATTCATGAGTTACCTAAAGGCCAGAGGGCATAGCTAATTAAGTTATTCCTTTTCCCAGCCCCTCCTCTCTTCCCCCTCCCCTATTTAAGTCCTGCCTGCCCTGGCTTAAACGGGGATGCACATCTAGACCATCTATCACGCACCATGAACAATAAAGCCTTGGAACCCCTTTGGACTTTCTCGTGTTATTGGGGCCTGCTGTTGGGGAAAGCTTCCCTGTGTTTCCACCCGGAGATCTGCAGTTTGGAGCACAGGTTAAGACTAAAACTCAATTCTGGAAGGGGCCTTCTAGCAGAAGAAAGTAGAAGCCACCAGAACTATGCTTTCTAAACCTCACACTGCAAGGTGGAAAGGTAAGGGCCTCTCAACAAGAGCCACACTATCCCTAGCACCGTGTGAGTGCATGCCTATGTGCGTAAACATGAGTGTGTGTGTGTGTGTGTGTGTGTGTGTGTGTGTGTGTGTGTGTGTACTGAATCCTGGGAAAGAGGAAAGACAGGTGGGTGGGAGGTTCTCCCTCCAAAGGAGTGTGAAAAAGCTCACAATCTTCCAAGTCATTAGAGAAATGCCACAGAAAAGGTAGAACTACGACTCTGTGACATCCACATTTGAGCAGACATGTTATAAAGACCGGTGGAGGGAAAAGTAAAATTCTCAGCTGACCACCTACAAGGAACAGCGCATAAAGCTTGTGTAATCAATCATGAGGGACAAAGGAAAAAGCGACCAGTCATATTTTTGATATAATCCTTTGATACCCAAACCCAAGTAAGGGCCAACCAGTTAATCACTCAGTCCACATTCACAACGGATGACTTGGAAATGACATTTCCTCACATTTCATAGCTAGTATCTGATATCAGCTGGTCACATATTCTGATGCTGTTTAGTTATGTTTCTAGAAGGAGACCACGAGATTTCTCTGTTATAACACATTCCCCCTCCATTTACGGTTATCGGGCTCTGAAGGGTGCTCTCACACTTTGGCAGTATTCTCCATTAGCTTTTCATCCAGTGATTTTAGGATCCATCACTGAGCCTTGTCTGAATTTACAAGCATTATGAAATCTGCAAAGTAATTATTTTCCTAAGTTTATAATTCCTTCTTCTTCTATTAGTTGCCTTTCTATTCTTGCAAATTTGACCTCTTGAACAACATATAGAATGTATTCATTCTCCATTATTTGATGTGTTGTAACTCATTTTATAGTTATTCCTTTTTCTTTTTAAATTTAATTTTTAAAATATTTTTGAGAGTTTCATATATGACTACTCTGTTTACAACATTTCTACTTACCCTCAAACCTTACAAATCCTTCCATGTCTCCCCAGTTCTTCTTCTTAAACACTGTTATGGATACTGCACACGCACACATACGCACAACCTGCCGAATCAACTCACTGTTGTTTCTATGTTATTTCTTTTAGTGAAAAGATTAGATTCAGAATGTCGGAAACAATTCCAACAGAATGTGTGTTTCTATTTTTAACTTGGAATGATAAATGTATCTCTTGTTTTGTAAAGATAATTTTTAGTATAACAATGTGTCATAAACTTATCTCATTTATGTATCCTATACTTGTCCAGATATTTCTTTAATATCAGATATTTTTAATGTAAATTTTTTCTAGGCAACCAGGCTTCTGAAATGGATGTTCTACAGTGTTATTATATGATTGTTCCTGTGGTTCCTCACTTCTGGTTTTTTTTTTTTTTGGTTTATGGGCAAAGTTAAGAAACAAATTAACACATGTTTGTCACCATCACTCATTCCGTATGTATATGACTTGCACACTGCAGAAATGCTGAGTTCAGATACCAAAATGGGCATTCATTTTCATCAACAGCTTTCTCCTACAATATTGACAGAAATGTTATCAATCTCAATCCTACAAATAATATTGAAGATTTATTTCCTGTTCTAGTAACTATAGGTTATCATTAAATACCAAAATAAGACTGAAGCAGTATAATCAACAGCTATTTTTTTTTTGGCTTCATTTTCTGAGAATTTGTTTTATCTCATTGAGCACTAGGAAGGGTTTCTTTAATGAGAAGGAAATCTAATTTTATATCACTATTTTTGGGTGTTTAATTTAATTCTTATGCCAATTAGTTGTACAATCTACCCTTTTTAGTGTGGTATGTGTCATGTTACCATTAATCTTCAGAAAAATGGCATTTTAATGCTTGTATTCCAGGACTTAGGCTACTCTTTCTTTAATAACCTCCTACTTCACAGAGTTCTAAGAGGAAATATAGACTTTTATGTGAGCACTTGTTCCCTGACAAAGGCTGAAACGAGTGTATGTTTATAGATAGAAAGATAAATACATAGAAGACAATTTGACAATATGACTACTTAGCAAAGTGACAGTAGCATGTTCTAATCTAAGGCCTATAACCTTCCAGCCATGGGGTTTCACCAGGATTACAGTACAAGACATGAGGTTTCATGTTGTGGACTGGGCTTGATATTTAATTACAAAACATCATGAAAGAGTAGGGGGAAAATGTAGGAACAGAATGATGGTGTGAAATGGCATGACATGCACACATCGGGTCTCGACACTGCTATAGAACTCCTAAACTCACGAGAGCAGTGGCTACCTTCCCATACCTGCAGTATATCAATCCAATCAAAATTCTGGCAGAGTTGGAGCAGTTCTTTCCAGTCCCACCCCCTTAGTGAAGAGCCATTTGCAGTTGATAGCTGCTGAGAGAAGAGCATTCGTCCTTTTAAATGTGTGGCCACTGGTAGATTTTTCATGATCTAAGGAGAGGTCCTACACTACATACATGTGAGCACTAGCTGGATTTAGGGAAATATTAATCATAACAACAACAATATAACAGAAAACATGAAGTTGGAGCTTCTGGACACTTGGAGGAATTGAGGCACAAATGAGAGAGGGACTTATATGCTCACGTTTCATTATAGACATGCATGGAATTCTCAAGAATAAAGAAAATTGAAATAAAATAGAAAAATAGTCATTTATTGATTACTTTGGCCATTTGTCATAAGATTAAATCTAAGGGTCATTTCATATAAATTGATAGAAGCTATCTTTCTTATAATGAGGAGTATATAGTGGACAAATTTGGAAATAGTGGAAATCCATCATGAGAGAAAAAAAGGTCTGGATTGCAGCCTTGTAGCAGTATTAAAATTGCCAGGGCTAGTGTCTGATCAAAGAGAAGATTAAAAACACATGGGGAGATATTGGTAGTGATGAAAGAGATCAGATGCACTGTCAGAGATTTTATTGGAAATTTTTATTGAGGGGTTCAGAGCAGTGAAAGAAAGAATAGAAGAATCTTTTCTAAAGTTTCAAGAAAATTGAAACCTTTCACAACTGAAGTTCTCTGAAGGATAAAAAGCAATAATATTAACAGTTAATATTAAATTATAGAAAATACATTTAGAGAAGAAATAGTTTAATTGTATTAGAACATTTATATACTATCATAAAACATCAGTGATGTACAGTATTTTTAGTAGCCTTTAATATGTGTGTGATATTTCTACATAAAACTATACATAAAGGAAAAGACAACCAAAATGTTTAAGATTGTTTCTAATATGAATAAAAATTTGGACTACAGGTTTCTATGTTATCTCTTTTAAATGTCTTCATATAATAAACTTAAACTTAACCTCCTTTTTTATAATTAATTTCCTGTCTTTCCTTGGAGTTTCTTCAGGGGTGATAAAATGATAGTCACTATGCTACTGATTTCTAAAACAAACATTTTGCTCCCAGAAGCTACACATGAAATATCCTTGACACTCTTCTATTAGTCCCAAATCTTTTGGCTTGAAGGCTATTGTTTGTTTCAAGTGATTTGTTCTCATCACAAAACTATGGTAGCAGTCATTAGACTGAAGAGTTTGTTGAGAACGTGAACGGCTCGGCTTTACAAAATGTTATAACAGTTCTTCAAGTTTGATTGGATTTAGAGTATCAATTGTTTCTGAAAATCAGTACAAGACCCTGCAAAACTGTCAGCCTCCCAAATTCCTTCTCTGGGGAGATGATTGTGATATTGGCTATGGATATGTACTTCAAGGTGTTTCCTGGCCACCTCCCAAGACTGCTTCACTTGCCTTTTAGCTTACTTCTGCCCAGTGGACACAGCTTAAAAGGAATGGTGTGAATTTTCTTCACTCACCAACTGGGGCTCTTATCAACCCTGCAAAGTGAAAAGACAGCGAGGGCGCTGTGTCGCTTTATGCTTGAGTGTTCGAGAGTTTGAATATTTTTTGTTAAGATTGATTCACTTTAGTCTTAATTAAGTTGCCATTTATCCCATTCGAGAAAATAGAACAATTATTTTCTAGAATCTTTGCTAAGGTCAATAGATTTGTTGCATTCTGGTTGCTCTCTTGCAGCATTTAGGCACTCCATAGGTATACTAAGACACTGATATTTCAACCACAAAGCAAAACAAATCATTCGTTCTTTATCATCAGACTCGCCAGTATGTGGTTGGCTCTCAGAAATAACTACAAGGGTGCTTGTTTACTGATTACCTCTTTCAAAAGAACTAATTTCAGCCTTGGCAATTATGTAAGAATTTGCATTCTGAAATTTGGCAGAGTATTGGTTCAAAATGTTTGCTGAATGAATAGATGATTTAGTTACTAGATGAATAAATAAATGGAAAAAATCATTTCAAATATTTTTGCCACAATATTATATAAGATAAATATTAACTTCTATACTTAATTCTTAAATATTTTGTTAAAATGTGCTTTTGTGCTGTCATTTGCTAACATAGCCTAGGCTTATTTTTAAGGAAAATTATGCAAATCATACTTAATCATCCTATAACACAGTCCTAAATGAAACATTCCCAGTAATTTACAATGAATTTGAAGTGTTGTCATTAAAACCAGCTCCCATGATCATCCCATCATTCTGGCTTATTCATTCATTGCAATTTTTGATGTTTTTGTAGTAATTAAAGGGTATGAGATTGTTTATAGTATGTGGAAATGCTCTTAGATACAATAATTTATTTCTGCTATTTTTATTTGCCTCAAAACAAGACATGCAAACAAATTCTCTGTAGATAATTACAGTCAGTGTCATTTAAGAGTCATACTGATATCTAATTCAGTAATGTTGGTAAATGCTCAAAGAATGATTGATTGGACCTTTACTTTGTCAATCATATGTAATTTTATGAGCAAAGTTAATCTTAGCACCTGAGTCACTAAACTATAAAGAAATACATTTAACCCCTGATAAGTACTGCTTTGCTAGGTCCAATGTAAGTTTACTATATTCTTCTCATCAAAAAGCTTTTTAACACAGAGAGAGAGAGAGAGAGAGAGAGAGAGAGAGAGAGAGAGAGAGAGA
>NW_021604622.1:18429242-18447883 GCF_004785775.1 Grammomys surdaster
AGAGAGAGAGAGAGAGAGAGAGAGAGAGAGAGAGAGAGAGAGAGAGAGAGACAGACAGACAGATAGACAGAAAGACAAAGCAGAAAGACAGAGACAGACAGAGACAGACAGACAGAGAAAGACAGAGAAAGAGGGGGGAGGGTAAAAGACTCTCTAGCCTTATGTTTACAAAGTTTGTATTTGCCGGTTCAATGTTACACTTCTTAGGTAATACTTCTTTATATATAAATGATTCATGTGTTGAGGCATATTTAGGACAGAGCACACAATTCTTTTTCAGCCAACAACTGACTCAGAGAGAATCCCTTAGAATAAAAATCTAAAAATTTCAAGAGTGTGTCACCTAGATAGTCTCTCTTAAGTGTTCCAGGGAAATTGTCTTTCAAGAGCTTATTTAAATATTTAAGGTAAGAAAATATTTCCCTAAAGAAATTTGTGAGTGCCAAGTTGCATCTAATATTTAAAGATATTCATAGAAAATCTAAAATTTTATGAAAATCCAATGATATGAAGGCTGTTATCTATGATTCGATAGCAGAAACAACAAATAATAATACACATGGAAAACAAAACATACAAATAGAAGGCAAGTTTAAAACACTGACTCCTTACTTATGGAAAAGTAACAACATTCAAGAGTCAAGAAAATGGAAACAAGAGACTGATGGGTAAAACCAGGAGCTATAATGACTTGTTGCTAGAGAATGTGTCTTGGTAAATGTTCCCTTCAGATGCCCAGGGCATCCAAGAGTGGACTTAAGACAAAGACTCCTATAGACCATTAACTTAGTTTTAACTTTTAGAATAGTGACTATTCTTGTGCATTACCTAATCCTGAACAGGTATTCTATTAACCTAACAGGATTTTGGACACAAGCACTAGCAATAAGCTACTAGAGACTATTCCTATCTAGGTTCACTGTAGATGATGAGATCCTAGACTTAGAACTGATGGTGTATAAAGATAATACTTTGAGTAACGTGGAAGACTTTAAGTGACTTCTGTCTATGGAAGGAAATAAGTCATTAGAACCCAGTGTTCCAGATTATGTTTCCCTCTAAAATTGTCTGAAATAACCCAATCTCCATGTGTCCATTCACATGTCAGCGCACACTTCTTCAGCAAGGAACTGTGAATGTCATACAAGATGAATAATGATCATACATGTGTATTATTATAACCATTGACCAGCCTAAACAGTGAATATAGAAATGCTATTTTATTCATTGTATGTGATGATTCTCAGGAAGTTTTTCTTTTCCCCTGTTATACACACTGGAGAAAGCTGTATGCCTTGTCAGGAGGACATATAAGCAATCATAGTGAGGTTATATAAAAAAGAAACCATGTCATCATGTATGTACCGACCATAGAAACTGGACACTCCAGTTCATGGCAGGAAATAAACCAAAGAAAACCAGTGTTGAAACAACCTGGGATTAGTTTCTATGGCACAGAAATTTCTTTCACTAGATATTTCAAAAATATGTTGGTAATTAAGTTATGGACAAATGTTGCATGAATATGAACATTTCTTGGACTAAACACTAAGTACTGGAAGATGTGTTCCTTTGAATGTCGAGTGGAAGAGGGCAGTATCCAACCCTAGTATTTATTGTCTCTTCTTTTAAATAGGTTGGGCAACATTACTCAAGACAAGTTCCAAGTGGAACATTATGTCCACAATAAGTAAAACTTAAAATTTCAAGTTATTGGAAATCTCTTAATACAATTATCTTGGAAAATTAGATCTCATCTTTGCAGTGTGCATAGGTATCATTATTTAATCCTTGGTTACCTGGATTGGAATAGAGACTTCATATCTGGACATATAAAAACATTCTAGGCTGATTCATTTCTTTAAATGGCCAATCATGAATATAGATGGTATTTTGGTACCATTGATGACTTCATGGTATTTTATAAAGACTAACTACATTAAAATTATGTAAATTTATTAGGCTTGCAAAAAAAGAAATAAAACAATTTATGATTGTTGCTTTATTGGGATTTATCTCAATTTATATCCTTGGATGGCCTAGAACTCACTATGTAGAGTAGGCTGGCCATGAATGCTGAGATCCTCTGCCTCTACCTTCCAAGTGTTGGGAGTAAAGGTGTGAGCCACCATGCCCAGCTTTAATTCTTGTATAGTATATGAGAGTTACACAGAAAAAGAACAGGTGTCACCCAAATTGGCCTCATGCTCTTGGATACTGATACAGTTGTCACCATGCACGCTTATGTCTTAGGATCAACTCTTGAGAAATAGGGAGTTGGTTTGTTTTAAAATATGGTTTAAGCTGTGATTGTATAACTTATAAAACTTATTTGGAGGAAATTGCAAGTCAATTTATAGGCAATCGTTGAGCTAGTTGGTTAAATCAGAACTCCCATATCTTTTCTTCCTATTTACACAAATGGGCGAAGTTGTAATGAGCAATTTAGGATTGAGTCATGCGAAACAGTAAAATAGACTCTAAAGCCTGTTTGTATTCTTCCACTGATCATTGTGAAGAGATGACTATAGAGTATTTAAGGAAAAAAAAAGAATTTAAAACTGATTGACTCATTTCTCTATTTGCATTTTAAACTGTATCTGCTTGCATAGAAATGTATACTCTGGGCAAAAAGGGTACAAGAAATCTGATTTTCTTATTAAGTTATTTAGTTAATTTACATCCAGATCACAGCTTCCACTCCCTCCTCTCCTCCCAGTCCCCCTCTCTTCCTTCCCCTCTCTCCCATTCACCCTCCTACATTTCTTCTCCCATGAATATTAACCAACCTTGGCATATCAAGGAACAGTAGGATTAGGCATATCCTAACAGTAGGATATCTTCATCTATTGAGTCTAGACAAGGCAGCCCAGTTAGGGGAAAGGGATCCAACGGCAAGCAAGATAGTTTGAGAAAGCCCTGGCTACAGCTTATGGAGTCTGACATGAAGAGCCAGCTGGACAACTGTTAACATGTGTATAGAGGGCCGAGGATCATCCCGTGCATGCTCTCTGGTTGGCAGTTCAGTCTCTGTAAGTACCTATGGGCTCAGTAGAGTTGGTTCTGTACATTTTCTTGTGATGTTCTTGACCCCTCTGACTCTTTCAATCCCACATGTCACCAACGAGCCTGAATTTTTTTCCCGTTTCCCTTTTGGAAACCCCCTTATCCCATCCATTCTCTCCTTGCTTCTGTGAGGGTGCTCACCCACCCACCCACCCATTCCTGCCTCAGTGCCCTAGCATTCACCTCCCCTTGGTCCTGTGAGCCTCCACAAGACCAAAGGCTCCCTTCCCAGTGATGCTAGATAAAGCAATGCTCTGTTACATACCCAGCTGGAGCCATGAGGTCCTTCCTGTGTACTCTTTGGCCGGTGGTTTAGTCCCTGAGAGCTTTGAGGGGTCTGGTTGGTTGATATTGTTGTTCTTGCAATCCCCTTCAGCTCCTTTAGTCCTTGCCCTAACTTCTCCATTGGGCTCCCTGCGCTCAGTCCGATGTTTAGCTGCGTGCATCTACATCTGTATTGATCAGGCTCTAACAGACTCTCTCAGGGGACAGTTATACCAGGCTCCTGTCAGCAAGCGCTTTGAGCTTCTTGGCATCAGTAATAGTGTCTGGGTTTGGCGGTTGCATATGGGATGGATCCCTAGTTGGGACAGTATCCGGATGGGAAACAGGGCCAAACTGGACATCTCTTTTTGCCAAATAAAGCTTTTTTATACAAGGAATGGGATACAACTAATCTAGTTATTGGCCCAAAGGGTCCAAAGGGGTCCAAAGGAACAACCAAACAGTCTGGCTATTACTAAGTCAGATTACTCAAGGTAAGACCCTATTGCTGGAGACACAACTCATTGAACATGGAGACTTCACACTTACTGAGTAGTGCCCATGGTACTCAAAGGAACTCTTTGTTCTACCAAAGGAGAAGGGTAAACATCAACCCAGTTACCAACCCTTCTATCTACAACTGTTACCTGCATGCAAGATACACTGCAAGATTCAACAGTGGCACAAAGCTTGTGGCAGTATCCAACCAAGCTCTGGGTTGATAGCAGGCTCACTTTGGGAAATGGAACCAATACCAAAATGCTTGGGTAGCCAAGAACCTGAGATTGGATATCCAGAGACCTAGGAGAAAACCAAAACCAAATATTAATATTCTGCTAAAAGAACATAGCAACAAAATGACTCCTAACAACATTATGCTACCCTCAAAGATCAGTGCTTTGTCCATTCATCATCAGAGAAACAAACACAGAGATCCATCACTAGCCCTTGTGCTGGGAGTGAGAGACCTTGGAACACTGAAATGAGATGTCTCCATCAAATGTCTCCCCTCAGGCCCCAAGGAACTCTAGGCAAGAGGAAGTTTAAATAGTGTAAGAACCAGAGGGGATGGAAGACAGCAAGAAAACAAGGCCTTCTAGACACAACAGGGCTGGCATACATATGTGCTCACAGAGACTCCTTGGATCTATGCCATATGGGGTCCTAGAACTGAGAGAATTGGGTATACTTCCACATCCCTAACTCAGGAGCTCGCTCCATTCGATAATCACTTACAAATGAAAAGTTAGTTTTTTCCAAGGAGTCTCACTCGGGAAACAAACCAGTCCTAAGGTTAGTCTCCCTGCCCAGCTGAAAAAGACCAATACAAAATGATTTCAGAAGCAGCTTATAAGTGATATATTTAATTAGGGATAGATTTCAGTTCAGAGGTTTAGTGTCATCATGGTGGGCAGTGTATAGGCAGAGATAGCACTGGAGAATCTGAGAGTTTTATATCTGGATCCAAAAGCAGCAGGAAGAGAATGAGACACACTTCTTCCAACAAGGCCATACCAATAATGCAATTCTCTATGAATAGATGGAGCCCATTTTCATACACACACACACACACACACACACACACACACACACACACACACGTATATGTAACATCTATTAATGAAAAATAAAGGCCCTGAATTTGAAAAAAAGAATTGGGCATATCCTATCTCTGACTCAATCTGCCAAATCTTTCTCTGATTCATTACTTTTTCTGCCCCTTCCTTAAAGGTCATTGTGTGGGATTAAAGGTGTGTACTAAAGGATTCCAGCCAGAGGGATTAAAAGTAAGCACTAAAAGTTTGTCTGCATTCCATTGGGATCACACAGACCTAGAAGGTCTCTCGATGTGGTCAGAGCAGCCATGTTGCTGGATTAAAACTTTTAACAGTGGTGGACACAGACAGGTTACATAGAAGGAGGGCACAGAGCAGTTATATTGTGGAGGGGGGCAGGCACAGACAGGTTAAACAGGGGGTAGCAAAAAAAAAAAGGTTATAGGAGTTGAGGGCACAGACAAGTTACACAGAAGTAGGGCCCAGATAGGTTAGATAGTAGGCTGCCAAATATATTCAGATCAGAGGAGCAAGACATAGTATTTTCGAGCCAAACAGGGTGACTATTGTATTCAGTATTCTATGATATATATTCAAATTAATTATATTCCCAAAGAAGAATTAGAAAGCTCTTAATAGAAACAAAAGATTAAGACTGCATAGATGGAAGGTTGCTTACCATGGTAAAATCATCATATTTGTGTAATACTTTGTAATATCAAACTGTACCTTATACATATACATAAATAGCTGTGTATGAGGAAATGTTTTCTCTCATGCATTGATAAAGCAAACTATTATTTAAAATGCATCTAAATTATAACTAAACTATTATGATCATTTAAATAAGTTTAAAAATCAATTCTTTTTTAATTCTTTTGATCTAATCCTATCTTTTATTTTCTTTTATCAAAGCCAGTTCCTGGTCTACTTCATTCTGTGATTGTGAGAAACATGATGAGCAAAAGCAACTTAGGAGAGGAAAGGGTTCGTTTCATATTATTCTTCCAGATCAGTCTGTCCTCCAAAGAAGTGAGGAAAGCAAGTCAATCAGAAACTGAAAAGCAACCCATGGAGGAACCCTGCACACCGGCTAGCTCCCTGGCACACGCTCACCCCACAGTCCAGACCTGCTTACCTAAGGGATGGTGCCACCTGTCTTCGATTGGACCTTCTCACATAGATTATCAATCAAGACATTCTATCACAGAAATGAAAACAGGCCAATATGATCAAAGAAATTCTATTATTGGAGTCCCCTTCCAGGTGATTCTAGGTTGTGTCCAGTTGACAATAAAAACTAGCTAACACGCTTCTTGTCCTTTATTGGCTGTATATTTTTAGTTAACAAATTTCTATGTTTTTCTGGATATCTATGTACCATATATGATAAAAAGAACATATATTCCAGCATGGGGACCTCTTAAGTTGTGTTTAATGTTGGACCCTCAACATACATTAAAATGAGGTTAGCATGGGATAGCTAAGAAATAATTCTCCTTATTAGAAATAAGGTCCATACTTCTTTTTGCATGTTACCAATGTACTTAAGTATTTAGTGGCATTGAAACCTAAACCTAATTTAGACAAGTGCACAAATTGTCTGGTGCAGCTCAGTCCTCCTGAGTGGCTCTCCTGTATGGCCAACTAGGCCAGACTTTAGAGTAGCATGTCTGAAGCATCCCTTTTACCTTTACCCTAATCTCATAACTCCTGTTTTTTAAATTTTTGATTAATTTTCCCATTTTGAAATTTAATACAAAGAAAAGCATCTGTTATTCGGGGTAGCTGTAAAAATCCAGAGGCCCTGTCATCAGTGCCAGTGTGAAAAACACTGAGTGGGAGGTTACTTAAACCCAGCTTTTTTAAAAACAAAGGAAACATCATGAATGCATCTAGGCTCCCACTTGCTCCTGTGTTCACATTTGCCATGACCCTCCTCTCAGTCAAGGACAGAGGCATTATTAAATCCTGACATCCCTTTACTTAGACAATACATCTTGATATATTTTGTCAGTATATGACTTGGCCAATCCCTTTGAAAATCAAATGCCTAACAAGTTTTTTTATATAAAGGAAGCCCTTAAGAGTTGACAGCCAGGAGGAATGTTTGGTCATTATTTACAAAGCTCAAGTACCTGAAAGGGATATGTTTAAAACCTTTATTATGCCTTGAACAGCATAGTTTTTATTTGATAGAAACAAGACATCCTTCTTAAGAAAATATCTGTATTGACTAGGATGAAGGCAGCACACTACTGCAGAATGGGCTATGGCTTCACCGTACTTAAACAGAATTGAGTAGGTCTCAGCATGCTGTGAACACATTCGTACCAGCCATCTGAAGGTCCCACCACTGCTGGGCTAGCAGCTGTTCACCACCAGCAAGAATCCTGCTATTACAGAGAAATTGTTTCTGCAGTTCTCCAAGCAATCTTTCTGTAGCACAGGGTTCCAATGCCATAAGGGCTCCTTGGTAGTCTGGGATTGATTGAGCAGAGAACTACTAACTATAAATAGCACCTAGTTAAGTGGAGACATCACACTCACAAAATGGCTATCCTAGAGACCACAGCAGCAGGCATGAAGTAATTCACATATAAATCAAATCATGACGAGCACACAGACACTATGTGCATGTAACAGAAAGCTACTTTTAAACCTATGTGATACACACACAAATACACACAGACACACACAGACACACACACACACACACACACACACGGAGTTTTTTAAATGCTGAGTTTTAATTTTAGCATGCACTTGGTACACATTCTGTAAATCTGAAAGCCGATATATATAATTTTCCTAGGACTTTATGCTACCTTTGCATTATTTAAGTAAATAGGACACGCTCCCCAAGTTTAGTCTACAAATAAGAATGATTAGAGTCCAGGAGGCATTGATTCCCAGATGGCATTACGTGAATCATTTACGTATAGCATGAAAACAGTAGCCGCCCTTCATTTCTTATCTCAGAACTGTCCAGAGCATATTAATGTATATGGAAGCTCTTTTAACCTGTGACTGCAGGAGAGTGACCAGATTGTGTGTCTGGTTCTCACTAAGATTCACCTCATATTCCATTGACTACTTACCTATATGTATGTGTCTGTGTTAACATGTAGTCTACATGTAATCTAAATAATTTTTCAATATCATTTTATTTTTAATAAATGAACTTTTTCTGTTTCTAAAACATATTCTTTCATGCAAAATATATTTATATTCTAGCTAATTGATATGCATGTAAATCCAGACTATCTGCCAATTAATATTTTCACTGATTTCTGTTAAATGTAATCTCTAAAAATTTTTTTTTACAAAAATTATCTTCCTGTTTCTTAACATAATTCTTGACTCAATTGCTATCAGTTTATAATCTACAAATTAGTCCCTATATATTTCTTTTTATAGTTATGCTTAATGTCGAATTGGTATATTTTAATAAACAGCTATGAAAGAGATCATTATTCTCTCTGTTATGTAGCAAACAGATATTGAAACATCCCTTTTCACCCTTTCCTCCCTCTCTCTCTCTCTCTCTCTCTCTCTCTCTCTCTCTCTCACGCACACGCACGCACGCACGGAGAGAGAGAGAGAGAAACAGAGACAAAGATCTGTAAGATTATGATTTTTTTCTTTTCAACATACTCATCCAATCAGTTTTGTCTGTATCATTGCTCTCTCTCTTACATTTATTGCACATGGAGGACAATCTAGAAAATGTAATTTAATTTTTTAATTAAACCTTCATTTCTATTTAATTGCACACTACATGTTCCCTAGCACAGAACCATAATGAGAAGGAAGCAATTTTCAAACGTGCTTAAAGGTCTTACACTGCTCCAAAGTAGGGCTGGTTTCCATAGCAACTGGCATACCACCCTCTATTTATTCCAAATAAACGACAAATCAAAAGTGCAGCTGTAATACCAGGGAATTCTATTTCTCCCAACATGATACAAAGATACCAATGTCCCTACTATCGCAGTTAATGCTTGCTATAACCTAATAAGTGGGAGAAGGGTCTGAAAAATGTCATCTGTGGTTTCAGTTTTCTGCAGTTTGATGACTGTTACTGTAACCTTGATTTGTAACTCTGCAACGTGTCCTTGGGTGAGAAAGCAAAGCAGAAGGCCTTCTTTTCATGATGCTAGATATTTTACACTGCAAATGAGATCTGTGTCTCTTAACCGAGGAAGCAAATCAAATTTCAAATGACATCATCTAATAGCTACTGCTGTTAGATGCCCTCAGCAGGATTATTAATCTGAAAACCCACCATCTGCAAAGTACTAACCTGTCCTGTTAAGCTAAACAAAGACAGGAAGGTTTAGCTGGGCTCTTTGCTGTCTCCATCATGCCTTAGGTAAATGAGTCCTGCCTACGAAATGTGAAAAGGAGCTGTAGGGAGGCCATTCAGCTGGTTGGGTATCTATATGGGTATCAGTTTCTGACTGAGCACAAAAAAAAATCCTTTTCCACATTAAAGTACAGAAATCATTGTACCTTGTATGTGTAAGAACACAGACAATCACACCCATGCACACCAAGTGAATATCAGAGCCAAAACAGCTTGAGAAAAATATATCTGTACCTTTCATATTTGAACACATTCATATATCCTTTCATGAAATAGCAGATATTATTGCAAATTAAGTACTGGTTACTAGGCAGGGAAAGGTCCTTTGCTTCTGTTTATCATGAAAGTTTTAAGTATATACCACCACTGTTAGTATAAGTATTTGATCAGTTATTACCAAAACACATTTTTGTTGTTGTTGTTGTTGTTGTTTTGTCAAATTGAGAATGTCAAGCTACTAATTAAAACACACCCATGGATACATGGATATTGTCCTAAATTTGACCATTATAGATGAAGGCAAGAAAACTCAAGGAGATCCAACCAGTATAGCCTGTCATGACCTTCTGGCTGTACACCGAAAGTATGGCTATGCTAATCATTAATACAGCATTGTGTTTATTTCTCCCGTTACATACTAGCAAAGTTGTTCCTATGACAGTGAAGCAACCAATAGCAGCATTTTCCTGAAGGACTGCTAATCCCCACATGACTTTCTGGCTTCACTGTGGCAGCAGTAGCCTTACTTATATCCTTGATGTAAAGGCAGAGAAAGATGAAAAGTACAGTCCATTTCAAAATTGCCTTGAAAATGTATATGCCAAGATTTAACTGCAAGAGAAAAGATGAAATATTTAGAAAACAGTAGCAATAAATGCTGTCTTTATAAAAAGAGAATGTGCCTAGCCACCTATAGATCTATTTAAACTACTATGGTTATTAATCTATTAAATATTGATTTATTATTAAAACAATATAAAATTTAAATCAATTATCACAGATATAGCAAATAGATGTCCGATTGACTAAACATTACATATTGAATCAAGCATTTAGGAGAAAAAAATGTATCTTTCTTTAAACATTTGAAATCAATGTAATAATATTGCTTTATTTGAGAATATATCAGATTTAGCATAAAACGGACATGATTGTCAGGGAACAAACATTTTGTAAGAACAAAGCTGCAAATGTACATGCTTGAATAAATTATTTACATTCTCATATTATTTATTATTCTCCTCTAACGTTAAGGTTTTTTTTAAAAAAAAAACTGTCTCACAGTGTTACTGTGAAGAAGCATGAGAAAACTTAGCAAAACGTTTAGACAGTACCTGGTACTAAGTGGACAATTAATAAAGGTATTTTCTTCCTGCCCCTTAATCTATCAAGAAAGAAATGGAAACTGTTCACTTTCTGAAGCCCATTCCTCACAACTCTATAGCAAGCTCCTTTCTCAGTATTTTCCATTCTGTTTCACATGGAAGGGTGATTTCCTTTTAAACACACTGCTTTGCATTTTTAGTATATGTAGGGTGTAGAGGAAGTAGATAAGTGTTGATTTTTGAGAAACAAATCTATTACTTGTATCAATTAAATAAATTCCACTATATCTGCTATTTAATCAAATGAGCACTGTTTTAAATGTTTCCCAATGACATAATTGTACTTATACAATAATTGATCTCTCAACCCTGATCAGAGAAGCTTATGACATAATTGTACTTCTGTAATAATTCATCTCTCAACCCTGATCAGAGAAACTCCTTTCGGCAGTAGACAAGTGATTAGCACAGGGACCTACAACTGGTTACAGTACAGAGAATAAAACACTACGCAGTGCTTAATATTAAATTTTGCATCACTATCCCACACACTATCCTCCCGAGGCTCAGAAGTTATTGCAGACCAAGGGAGAGAGAGAGTCTAAGAGATAGGAATCTAGATGCATACAAGGAAATGGTGTCGGCTAGATACAGCAAGGATGCTTCCAGAATGAACTCACAGATATTATAACAGTTCCAACAAGACCTGCCTAAGCTCAATCAAATCCCAGCCTGGAGAGGAGAAATGGGATCGCAGCTCCACCCTTAGCTGAGGGATTATTGGTAATTGAAATCTGCCAAGAGAGGGAGAGTCATTTTCTTTTAGAACTATAGCTTCTGGTGAGTTAACCCCTCTAGTGGAAAACTGCACAGAGATGGTAAAGGTAGATCTGGGAGGAGTTGGGGAATGGATGAATAAGATCAAAACACCTTGAAAGAACTGCAGGCCAATAAGAAATGCTTCAAGCAGGAGAAATAGTATTCCGCAAGGATTAGCCTCCCATTAGGTGATCTAATGCCAAGTTGTCACCCCTCAAATCACACACATACATGTAATGCTAAGGAACTGAGCCAGCTGTGTTTATATAGTTAGGCATATACATATACGTATATGTATATGATATATATGTATATGCGTATATACACACACATGTATATATATTTATGTGTGTGTCAACTGAAAAATTTTATATAAGATGTAATTATATTTTAACTGGATAAAATTTCTCAAAGAACTAATAAAAATTAAAAATTAAGAAACTAAGAAAATCAACTAATGCTTTAAATAAACAGCACAAGCTCTTAATGTTCCCCTCATCAACATCCTCAAATTAATTTTATTGTGATGTTATTAATACACTGTCTTGCAAAGTTGAGTAATGTAGGAAATCTAAAATCTGATCAAAACACCATGAGGTTAATCTAAAAGGTTAACCTCATATGGGGGCTAGGGAGAAAAGGAGAGAGATAAATATTGTTATTAAATTATAAACTCACAAATAAAAAAGAGAAAAAGAAAGAAGTCTACTTTGTTGTCCCCTGTTTTTTCCCTTACAGGAGACATTGGCATTCAACTCTTTAACCACAAATATAGAGTAACACATCGTTTACAAGTTTGTTCATGTGGTCATTTTTATCTCCGTAGTTTTATGTGTCTCATACCCCAAATCCTTGCTGTGGAAAGTGAGTTTTACATGTCTCTTTTCTGACCCAAATCAAATACACACATATATATTTCTACCTTGGCTCAAAATAGTTTATTACAGTTTTGATCAATTGACTATTTAGCATTTACTACTGTCTGTTACTTATTTATCTACTTTATGTTGCTTGAGAGCTTTGATTGTGTAAGTGTGGTGTTTTGATCAGATCCTCCTTTCCAAGTCTTCTCCCTTCCTTCCCTCATCATTTTTCTTCACAAGTTTCATGTTCTCTTTCTTTCTTTTCTTAATTACAGTCTAGTTGGTATGTTTATGGATGTAATATAATCTACTGGACCGGGGTTAGCTTCTTAGAGACCACATTCCTGAAGAAAACTGGCTTCTCCTTTCTGACAGCCATCAATGACTCCAGCTCCTGAGCTCCAGGAGACAGGAGTCCTCCCACCCGCGCTTGTCTATACTGGTGCTCTGGCTAGCTTGATCTTCTCTAGATATCGTGCAAGCACTCACAGCCACTGTGAGTTTGTGTGCTGCTATAGAGTGGTCATGTCTGGTAGATAATGTTTTGAAGCAAACATTCACAATCTCTGGCTATGACAATCACCCCCCTACCCATTTCCCTGATAATCCTGAGTAATGCAGAGAGAGTGTTGGTATATAGTTCCTATTTAGGCTGAATACTTTGTAGTCTCTTATTCTTTATTCCAGTTGTCAATCTCTGTATTAGTTTCCTTCTACTGAAAATGGAAGCTTCTCTGATAGGAGTTTAGTGATTCACTACTCTATATTATGGGATAAGAGGGCAGCTTAGCACTATGACTAATTGCCAAAATAATAGAATTAGATTCTTTCCTAGGCACTATGAACTCAGAAGGCATGCATTTGAGGCCACATTAATAGTATATGGCATTTGTTTCGTAAAATGGGTCATAGATCAAACCAGAAAGTGAATGGTTACTCCTGTAACACACAAATCACTATTATACCAGTAAGTGTACCTTTCTTGGCCAGTCTTTACTGTGACTCACAGGCTGCACAGCTGGGTAAAACTGTTGATTGCTTGTCTTTAATTACTTAATTTATTTATTCACTTTGTATCCTGATCATCACCCTCTGTCTTCTCCTAGCCCCATCCTTACACTCCCCCCACTGCCAATCCTTCTTCACACAGAAGAGGAAGCACCCCATGCGTACTGACCCACCTGGAACATCCAGTCAAAGTAGGACTAAGTGTATTCTCTCCCACTGTGTCCCAACCAGGTAGCACAATTAGAGAAAAGGGATCCAATGGCAGGCAACAGAGCCTCCACTTCACTTTGTAGGAGACACAGATGAAGACCAAGTTGCACATCTGCTACAAATGTTGGCTACTTTTATCCACTGGCAATATGATTAGAACCTTCTAGAAGCCTAGCCAGTATGGTGAAACTTTCAGGTCCACATCAGCTTGATTTCTCATCATCATCAGCTTGATTTTATGACTCGGAATATATTGTCTTCAGGATAGGTCTTGTCTTACCATCAAGTTTTGGAAGGTAGCCAAAAGAAACATCAATGGTCTTAAATATTTGGAAGGCTTCACAGGACCCCCATGAGTTACAGCTCAAAATTATGTAACCCATAAATGTCACCAGGAATTGTATTTGATACTCTATGATATATGGGATATTCATTGTCCCCTTTATAGGGTAACAGTCTGAGCTTTTATATATGGCTATACACACATACGTACATACACACACACACACACATACACACACGTATGAAGTTTCTTCAGTAGTAAATCTCAATATAAGTTTTAAATAGGTCTTGATTATTAATAACTGCTGCTTATACGTCATTCTTTACTCTGTCTCCTGTCCTTCATTCTAGCTAACCATTACTGTTTATTATTTGCCTTTTCTTCTTCACATCACCTTCATTCTATCTCTTAATAAAATAAAATGCATACATTAAGTTTCTCACATAATGTCCTAGGATCCCAGTAACTACAAACATAAAAATGACTCAAAAAATGGGTAACAAGCCATTGATGACAAGCTGCTCACATAAAAGATCTGTTTCTGAAGGTCAAAATTAGAAAGCAACGGAATAATTATCAACCAACCAACTTACTCCGTATGTGGTAGAATATTACTCTGCCACAGGTCTAATGTATATAAAAACAATGATGCACCTTATACCAAGTACACAAACTGAAAAATCACAGGTATGAAATACTTTGACTCCACTAAATCAAACACCAATTTTAAATTAAAAGCAAAAGCATACATAACAGCAGACTAGTGTCTTTGTAGAGCCATGGTCAAGGAGAAAGAGTGGTTACAAAGATACATGTTAAAGTCTTTTAGAATAATAAAGACTTGGTAGATCTCAATGAACTTTACATTTAACATCTAATATTCAAGGACAGACAGAATTTATGTTCTTCTCTGTTTTCAGGGCTCAACCTGTCACTCGTAATTCTATTCTAATGTGAATACAGATACTTTATGCATTTGATTTTCAAAATGGGAAACTGATAACAAAGTTTAGTTGACATAATATGCCATGGTGATAATACCAAGGAAAGAATGCTTATATTCACAGCACCGTGACAAATGCATTTTCGTAGAAACTCACTTTTTGATGTTTCAAAGGAAGAGTTTGATAATAATGGGAAGGAATACTTAGAAGAAAGTATTCCAGAATTTAAAAGAGAAAAGATATTGAGTTCTTGCACATTCATTTTCTCACAGACCATCACAGCCTCTGAAACAATAACATAGGCAGACAATGTGGCTCAGCAGATAAAGGGGTTTGCCACAATGCCTGGCAAGTTGAGTTTGCTCTCCAGAGTCTAAATGGTAGAAGGAGATAAGAGACTACCACGAGTGTCCTTTTTGCCCCTGTACACAGACAAAATGCCACAAGTACATATGGGCACACAAAATAAATAAATAAAAGTCTACTTTTAAACATTTAGGGAATTAAAATAAAGGGGAAAAAACACCAAACTGTTAAATTGTACACAGTGTTAGCTTCTTAAGTGATGAGATGAGAATATTATTTTTAGTAGGTAAAATATTAATAATATTAAGGTTTAGTCATTGCTGTCACAACCACTGCAAAAGGACATTGTAGATAAAATGCTTTATACACAGCAGGTAATACTTTTCTAAAGTAAAGAAAATTTACACCATGCTTAATCTGAGCAGACACTACAGGGGTGCCATTGAGTCTGCCTTGAGGGTGGATCAAACTGATGTTTGTGATTTTGCAGTTAGGATTTTTTGCCTTTCCCTTCAGATTTACTTAAAGTTTTAATTAGCGTGTTAAAGCTTTATTAGCACTAAGTTCTTACCCACAGAGCTCAATTAATTTCAAATTTTTGAGAACCCATGATGTAAGAAAAATGTGGCATTTATAATCTGCAATATGATGGTGACATAAACAAGTATTGACACAGAGATGAGAGAGGAAAAATGAAATTCTAGCCAATACATGAAATTACACCATTGAACACAGCATGCAAAGTTCTTAATATCCAAAACTCATCCTATATTAATTGTATTATCAACATGATGCCCTGTGAGTCCTCAAAATAGGTTTAAAAGCACATACAAAGACACTTCTTTTCAGGCAAGAAAAAAAATATATTAGTGACCTTTAGTTCATCCTTTAAAGAATCCATACTCAAAGTTTGAGCAAAACATTACAAGACAATATAAATTTGCTCTCTGAGAATAGAATACAAAGCTCCTTTAAATTTATTTTTTTGTTGTTTATATAATCAGCATTTTGTGCCTTCACACTAACAATGTTGGGTCATTAAAATACAATATAATTTTAATATAAATTTTAAAGCAAACATTGATCGTGAAAGTAAAATTATGTAAAACCAATACTTGTTTTATCTCCTCTACCACCTGAAAATACTGTTTCAGGTCCATTGAATCACATACATGGCGATCAACTTATGGACCGCAGCTCCTTTTTCTCTTAGAGATAGTGATGTGGACTTTCAGGTAGATTTCCAAAACCAGGCAGCTGTTAAGTGTAACAGAGGAAAGTCTGGAGTCAGAAATCAAACCCTCACGATCTTGCTCTGAAAGCCTCATTTCTGTCTGTGTTTATGTCAAAGGCCATTCAGGTGAAGGAACACAACCACTGCAAGAACTTCTGAGAACCAGCAATGTTAGTTGTGTCCTGAACTCCATGATCTTCAAACCCTAATCCAACTGTAATTTACTTCTTTGTTAGGATGCAAACAACTTCTATTCATGTTCTAATAAGTATTATCATGTGTATTAACAAACATTTTCAGCTCTCAGAATAGGTTTGATAATTAATAATTTTAAAATACATGTTTACATTGATGTTTAATCATGTCTTCGAAAATTAAGCAATCTATCTCTTTGTGCTACATTCCATTGTTCACTTGTTAGACAGATTAGAAATTTATATAAAACATTATTTTTATATTGCTACACACTTGAAAGCAGTTAACAGCTAAGTAAAGTTCTTTTACAAATTTGGTAAGCCTGTGCTTTTATTGGATTAATGTACCTTTTCATTTGTTCTGGAAGATCTAAATAATTTAATTTCCTTTATGTAACCTGGATAATGACCATATCCTTGAACTGATTATAGTATTTTGAGGATAATAAGGCTTAGAGCAGAAAATGCCATTACCTGAAAAGAGAAAGGTTGAGACAATAACTACTTCCAAGTTCTAGCTGAACATGTGATAACATCTCCTGTGGAATTACACCCACAAGAACATGAAGAATTCTCCTGCTGTAAAATCTAAACCATTCACTCTTCTGCAGGAGAGCTCCCATTTTAAATATTTAAGTGTCTAGTGATTATATTCTAAAGAGCTCAGGAAAGTTTTCCATTTCTTATATATTTTCTTATTTAAGAAAAATAAAGTGCACTATATATTTGGAAAAAAAATGTCTACATAAAACTCAACAGGATACAACAGAACGAACATTTTTAATAATATAGTACTCAGTTGACTACACTTCTATTAGTCAATTTCTGGTCTTTATCCTATTCTATAATACTAGTCCAAAATGACTATTTTTGCTCCAATAACATACTGTCTTGATAATAGGGATTTTATAGTAAGCCTTAGAGCTGGGCAATATGAATACTTAGCCTACTGTGTTGAAGGTTTTTCTCAGATACTCTTACTTTGTTCATTTCCATTTTCATGTATATTTTAGAATTTGTTCTATATAGCTACACTGTATACACTATACAAAATTCAGCTAGTATTTTGCCTGGAAATACATTAAATATCTAGATAAATTTTGGAAAGAAGAGCATTATTAAATTTTCCATGAAAATAGAAACAATTTGGCAAAACTAAATGAATCCATGAAAACAGAAAAAGAGAAAATTCAACAGACTTTTAATTAAACTTTCCATTGTTTAAAAGCTGCAGAATATTTCACAGCTTTGTATTTACATCCTTGATGTTCGAGGCATTATTGAGATATATTTTCCATGAGCCAAAATTTGGTAACTTTCTTATTTTGAGTTATTTTTTGTTGCCCATTATTTTATTTGGTGATTTTTTTAGTTCTTTAACAATTTTGTATAATATATGCTTATTATATTTCTCTCCTCCCTCTATTTCTTCTAGATCCACCCCACCTTGCCTACTCAACCAACTTTCTGTTCTCTTTTATTGTTTAATCTATCATGCACAAGATGTGCTGCCCACATACATTTGCATGTGTGGCATTCCATTAGAACCCTGTTGGCAGTGTATTAGGGGGGATATACTTAAAGACAACTGACACCTGGGTTCCCAGCAGCTGTCAATCAAAAACAACTACCTAGCTAGGGGTGGGACTTCACATCCATCTCTCCTCTCTATGCTGGGATATCTAGCTTTAGCTTGTACAAATCTTGTTTAAGTCCTTACACCCCTATAAGTTTATATGTTCACCTGTCCTGCTGTGTCTGGTAAATGCTGTCTTAGTATTTTATAAACCTTAAATTTATTTAGAATTTAGAGTGAGAGTTATTAAATTCCTCAGAACTAGACATTTTATCTATTTAGTTCAACTAAATCAAAATATATTGTGTTATGATTTTCTTTTAGGCAAAAAGTAGAAATCATATAAAATTAAGAATTTTGAATCTTCATGTGGTTCAAAAATACAGCAAATTGTTTTGCATTCACTCAAATCATAGAAAGTGAAAATAAAAGATGAGAGAAACCTTCTCTTTCCTGAAGTAAACCAATGCCAAACATCAGTGAGCAAAATTCCAATGAAGACAACAGACTTTCTAACAGAAATAAAATTTTAACATATATTGAGGTTGATCTTAGGGTTTCTAGAGCTGTGATGAAAGAGAGAGAGAGAGAGAGAGAGAGAGAGAGAGAGAGAGAGAGAGAGAG
>NW_021604622.1:18447893-18448585 GCF_004785775.1 Grammomys surdaster
GAGAGAGAGAGAGAGAGAGAGAGAGAGAGAGAGAGAGAGAGAGAGAGGAAAAGAAAAGAAAAGAAAAGAGAAAGGAAAGAAAGAAAAAGAAAATCCATGATGAAAAGCTACATGGGGAGGAAAGTGTTTACTTCTACTTATAATTGTAGGTCTTCATAAAAGGAAGTCATGACAGAAATTCGAGGCAGGAAGTTAGAGATACAGGCCATAGGGGAAGGAATAGGACCATCTGTGCAACTGTGGTACCGTTATGGCTGGGACCACTCACATCAGCCAGTAATAAAGAAAATGTCTTGTGCCATGCTTATAGACAATCTAATGAAAGTGTTTTATCATTTGAAGTCCCTCTTCCCAGATCACATTAGCTTATGTTAGGTTGACAAAACACTGGGTCAGTATGTGGTCAATCTTTTAATTTTATCATTATACAAGAACACTAGAATAGAAAGTCAAATTACTTTTCTGATAAACAAACAGAGATAAGAAAACAATTTATCCAAATTATTTCATGCTGATAATGTATAGGTTTACCCACAAACATCCCACTGTTATATTACTTTAGTATCTTCATTTTCCATACTTCCAACAGAACTCAACCATTTATCAGGCTTGATTTTCTGCATTATCTTAATCATAGTTTTATAGATAGATAGATAGATAGATAGATAGATAGATAGATAGATAGATAGATA
>NW_021604622.1:18448595-18454153 GCF_004785775.1 Grammomys surdaster
ATAGATAGATAGATAGATAGATAGATAGATAGATAGATAGATAGATAGATCTTACTTTCAATATTTTTACCACAGGAAAATATTGCAGTTATATCAATTTAAACATCACCATTCACTTAGCATATCCAGGATACATGTTAAAATGATTAAGCAAACTTTACTAACACACAACAAAATTGCTAACTAGAACAAATTAAATTTTTGATCTCTAAGAAGTTTGAATGTTTGCTGAAAGCAAAATGGCTGTTCACTGGGGCATCTTGGGTAATGGAATGGAATTGTCTGCTTGACGCTCATCATCTCATTTCATCCACTTCTATAATCTCAAAATTTTGAAAAATCCTTACTGTTAATCATTTCTTCTTAATTGGTCTTTTACATTCTATTAGCAATGTCACAAACCTTTATATATGAAAACTTTACATTTGGTTTAATGCTTTGAAGAGGAAGAGATTAATCGTGGGAATTCAATGGAGAGTATATCACATAACGTTGCCCCTGAGATGGAAAGGGAGAAAAGAATTTATGATGGTGTAGAAGAGATATTGTGGGAGCATGTTTTGAGAACAAGAGTTCAAAAGCATAGCAACCTTGCCACATTGATGTGACAAACTGGTGACTTGACATTCATTATCCCCACCCTTTGAAACCATTTTCACCCATTTCTTCTTTAAAATTTCTGTATTTCAGTCTTTAATTGTTTCAAGTCAAAAAAATGACCAGTCATGTAAGACGTTCCCACTGGTGCCATAGGAGACGACATTATGCCAGGGACCAACCACTTTCTGAAAATATTCATGATCTTGTCTGCAAGAGTAAACCCATACGTAAGACCATTTTCAGGGTTAAGAACTCGTGGCTAAATAGCTCATAAGCCAAAGAGGAGAATCAAATGAACTAATTTCTGCCAAGTGAACAAAATATTAATCTAACTCCAAATGACTTATCCTTTATACTCACAGGTCAGTGTAGATCTTATCCCTCACCCGATAATCTTCTTTTAGTGGTAGATGTCAATAAACACAGTGACCTACAGCTGACCACGGTGAAAAGAGGGCTTCTCCATTCTCAGCCCTATGGGACAAGTACATCATACCCCCTTTCCGCAAGTCTCGGGATCATTGTGGAAAAGAGCACAGAACAATTTAAGAGCCAGAGGCACTGGAAGACACAGCGAAATCGTATTTTTAGGACATAACAGGGTAGCTTTGCACACATGAATTGCCTGAGATTGTGGTGGCATGCACTGAATCTGCACAGGTTCAAGCCGGACAAAATCCCCACATTAGAAAAGGAAGATAATCATGAAATTGTACCCTTAGCTGGGTATCTATTAACTGTTGAGTGCTGGAGAAGTAATAGATGGTTTTCCTCAGGTGGGTGGCCTCTTAGGGACTATCCATGCTCTAGGAGATGGTCCAATACCCATATACATACTGGCAGTACTTGGTGAACTCTGTGAGCCAAGAGAAAAGGAAAATGTGAAGTTGAAGCAGTCATGCTGAAGCTGGAAGAAGGAGGTGAGGGGAGAGAATCAAGGGTGAACTAGTTCCAATCACACTGTATACGTGCACAAAATCCTCAAATCGAAAAATCGTAGGAAATTATTGTAAAAGTGTAGATAGATCAAGGATCATCAAGAAACCATGTGTAAGAAAGAAATATTCTTATCTAATGACAACTGCAAAAACATAGTGAAAAGAAGAAGAGTTGAGATTAGACACATGCATAAAATTTAGGATCCATATTATATACGATATTGTAACTGCATTTGTGTAGTATTTAACATAAATGAAGAAACTACTGAAAGATTACCTGGGGAAACGTGTTCATCAAGACAGTATTGTTAAAATAGCACTTTATAGAATGCCTTGCATAGAGCAGAGACTTGAATTATTTTGCTAAATAATCAATAAATAAACTAACAAACAAACTGTATTTCAGAACAGTAAATGCATCAGAACTCAACAAATGTTTTGTATAAGAAAATTTGAAGAATATTGACAATAGCAAATGTTGAATTCTATATATCTAAAGAGCCTAACTTAACAAACTATACATTATCAATGTTTGACATTTATCACTTTATGCCAAGGCCATGTGTTAAATAATTTTTTGCCTTTATTGTTGAACTTATATTCATAGTCTAGAGAAAAGAAATTGTGAATATATAATCTGAATGATTCTAGACTTATGTTCTGCAGTTTCCCAGTAAATTAGTAGCCCACTAGGAACATACAGCTGTTAAGCAATCACATACAAAGAAAATATGAAATGTTTTCAAAATTGCATTTAGACTCAGAATTAATTATTTGAATAATTAATTTGAATTCATTAATTGTTAATGAATCCAGCTCTATCTTTAGATATAGGGATTTTTATAGGTCTAAAAGAATGATATAGGAAACTTTGTAGCTACAAATATTGTGTTATTAAGTGCTGTGAAGTATAAAATTAATTAGCAATTAAGCACTTTGACATTCAGCCTCAGTATCTGAATTTGAATTTCATTATAATACTGGGTATTTACCAAGCAAAATGATCTAAGTACTTTGAACTAATCTGCTAACTATGTCAGAAAATACCTTGGAATGCAGAGGTTTTATTTGTTCCTGATAGCTTAATTTCTAATCAAAATAATACTGATGAAATTTGACAAAGAAATAGCATAGTTTATGTTTTTAATATTAAATGAAGTCAAGTCTACAATTTGTGACTTCAGGAACTTGAATTCAATGCCTAGAAATTCCGATAGAGTCTTTCAATGCTTGTAACCTGAAACTAGAAGCAGTCTTTAAGAGCTTTAATGTCAGGCATTATCAGCTTAGTCAACTATAATGAGAAAAATTATCTCCATTAACTTTTAGAATCCCCAGCTGTTCCTTCTAAAGGTAGTTTTAAAGTTTAATAGTTTGTCAGTGTGATTTTGATCTTATATTGGCATAATGTTTTCTTATAATAAACTAATCTATGTTATAAATATTTATAACATTTGCAAATAAAGAAATCCATCACAATTTAAACCTAATATTTATTTATGAAATTATTTCCATGCATTTTGTTAGCTTATACAATATTTATGTACTCAGTACATAACACAGTTTTATTCCCTGTGCCAAGAGCTATGTGGAAAGTAATATCACATGTCATTGCCTAAGAAAGTTTGTACTAAAGTAGAAAATAATAAACTCTAGAAGTGGAATGATTATGATAGTGCATTTAATTTGAACAATAGAATTGGTATAAATATTTACAACATCTGCATATTTTAATACTCTTTCAACAGTGTCTTCCGGAAGCCTCTATTTACTTCCCACGTGGGATCCTCATTCTATTTTCTGCTGCTTATCTTCTGCAAACCCTATTAGTACATTTGTTTAGTAATGACAACAAAATCAAGAATGGAATAATTCAACATCTAGCCTCAAACATGGCCAGGAGTGTCTTTTTTGATATTTCACAGTGGTTGTCATGTATGTAGAATATCCAACAAACAAACAAAATAGTAAGCAACCCTCAGATTGTGGTGTCTTGGGAAGGGGCATGGTATGCATGTAGCAATTTCTTCTTATAGCATATAGATGCTTAGATGAAACTCTGTTCATCAAGCTTAAAAAGCGTAATTCCATGCTTACCTCTCTCATCTGCCTTTAAAAGGGCTTTAAGAAAATAAAGCTTAAATGTTTCAAACACATTTAAATTGAATTATCTAAAACTGTTGCCTCAAATCCACTGAGATGGATAAATTATGAACAACCATTCAACATTTATTCTGTGAAACGAAATTCAATAATGTATATAATATCTATGTGCTGTAGATGCTTGAAGAAAGCCACATAAATAATAAATGTTTTAAGCTCACTCAACATCTATAAAGTATCCAGTCTTTAATCATCATGTAAGATTGTATAGTTAAATGCTGTTATGGTCATTCTTAGTTATTCAAGACAGACTAATCCCAGAGTTCACTCCTAACACTATACTTAGAAAACAAAACAATACAGTATAATTTAAGACCATGGTTTTCAACATTCCTAATATTGTAAGACTTTAATACAGTTCCTCACATTGTGGTGACCCCCCCAGCCATGAAATTATTTTTAGTGCTATTTCATAACTGTAATTTTCCTACTGCTATAAATTGGAATGTAGTGAGCTGATGACATGGATCCAGGGGAACTGGCCCCAATGGCATGAGGGCAGGGGGGGCTGGCAGGTTGACCAACTCAGCTACACAGGCCCACATTCAGGGCTTTGAGTTGGCCCACCCCAACATCTACTCCATCTATTAAGTGCTGGAGAGCATGAATGGGCTGATGTTGCTGTTCCAAAGCTTCAGGATCTCCATGACACAGGGAAACAACAGGATCTCCTTGAGGAGTCAATTCAGTATTGATGGTGTAGCAAAAGCCAGAGGCCTTGAGCAAGACAAATGACTCCTTGCAATTGGGTAAAAGGGTGTCCTATGTAACACACCTTGACACAGTGACAAGTTCTAACAAACAGAAAAGCTTTAGAACTGACTTTAGGAAATCTATTCAATTACACTTCGTGGGTACCAGGGAATGGCAAGGCATTTATTAGATTCACTACAGAGGCACATAATAAAATTATAACATTATTCTTGAGCATTCAAACAGCTTATATGTGAATCCTTTCTATCAACTTGTCGGTTGTTAGAGTACGAAAAATTTACTTAAACTCACAGTGCCTCGACTTATTAATGCAACAGAAGTTTAAATTATAGTCCTATTTGATGTCATCTGATACTCCATCTTTAGTCCCACTATGCCCACATCTACAGGTCAAGTGTCCATCGACTGAACTCTCCATATGAGACCTATTCTCATTCAAGCAACCATACACGCCATGTCGCCGTGGTTGGCCTAAAACTTATTATGTACACCACGATGGCCTGGTACTCACAGAGATATGCATGCCTCTGTTTCTGCCTTTTGAGTGCTTGAATTAAAGGCATTCCTCATGGTAA
Organism: Grammomys surdaster; assembly: GCF_004785775.1. NCBI lineage: Eukaryota > Metazoa > Chordata > Mammalia > Rodentia > Muridae > Grammomys > Grammomys surdaster. The sequence goes on from NW_021604622.1 coordinate 18,453,586, forward strand.
CCACACTCATTAGCTCCTCTATTTTTTCCTCAAGTGGTTGCATTTTCTGAAGATTCTATAGTAATTCAATATCAAAATGTGTTTATTCACTGTGTGGTTGCAGGGGGTTGGCTGTGAACTGTTACAGATTGGTTCAAGTCTAGTAAGACAGAAACACACCTACACTATAAATTACATCATGCAGGTTTATTACTTAGATAGGTAGGAAGAGACAACAGTCCACCATTAGCCTTTCTTTAGATATCAGGAAAACTAATTTGATCATATGGAATCTTCCATAATTGCACTATAGTTTGGGAACACCAGAGAAAAACCTGCCCAGCATACACTGAGTCACAGGATATACTGGGCTAAAGCATCAAAGGATATAGGAAAACATTCTGATCATCTTCTTTTTTTATCCAAGATATTGCATTGTCTTAAGATTTTAGAGTAATTTAATTTTAAAATTTATCGATTCACTCTATGTTGGAACGGGTGCTTTCCATACCTATCCATGCAGTTCTCTCTCTCTCTCTCTCTCTCTCTCTCTCTCTCTCTCTCTCTCTCTCTCTCTCTCTCTCTCTCT
>NW_021604622.1:18454163-18466522 GCF_004785775.1 Grammomys surdaster
TCTCTCTCTCTCTCTCTCTCTCTCTCTCTCTCTCTCTCTCTCTCTCTGTGTGTGTGTGTGAGTTTGTATGTGTGTGTGTGTGTTTGTATGCATATGTATATGTGTGAGTGTATGTGTCTGTGTGTGTGTGTCTGTGTGTGTGCTATTTCTATAATTGTCAAGACAGATCCTCCCTCACTGGCTTACAAGTCAGTTTATTGGGAGCACATTAAGCTAGGAGCTAAGCTTCCAACAGGCCTTAGGTCTCAGTCTGTTTCCGCCTCCCCAGTGCTACAATTCTAAGAACATGTCACTATTGTTAATGGTTTGTATATGCTCGGTCCAGGGAGTGGTACTATTAGAAGAAGGTGTGGCCCTGTTGGAGTAAGTGTGTCCCTGTGACTGGGGGCTATAAGACCCTCATCCTAGCTGCCTGGAAGCCAGTATTCTGCAAGCACCCTTCAGCTGGAGATGTAGAATCCTCAGTTCCTCTTATATCATGCCTGCCTGGATGCTGCCATGTACCTGTCTTGATAATAATGGACTGAACCTCTTGAATGTGTAAGCCAGCCCCAATTAAATGTTGTGTTTATAAGAGTTGCCTTGGTCATGGTGTCTGTTCATAGCGGTAAAACCCTAAGACAGCCACTATCCGTGTACTGCATTTTTCTTTTTAATATCCAACTGAGGCCCTCATGCTTACACGGCAAGCCCTCTCCTGGCTGGGCTTCCCTTAAGCCCTACAACATTTATTCCTGAGGACAAAAAGCAAAATCAGAGAGGATAAGTGATGTGACATCATGTTGTAATATTCAGCAACATTGTCTTGTGACGTGACACCATGTTGTAATATTTAGCAATCCTGAGGCTACACAGCAAGTGACAGTAGACCCTTCTTCATCAGCTGGAATGTCAAAACGTATTCTCAAACATTGCTAAGTATCTACATCCATAATTGTAACCCAAATTGAAAACCACAGTCCTGAGGCAAAAGGGAAAACTTGTCACATATCTTTTTAATTCTTTCACCTATAACAAGAGAGCCTTCAGATTCTAACTTACACAGTGGCTGCATCTGTACCTCTTTTTTTCCATTGAGCTTAGACTTCGTATCCGACTGAGTAAGAGCTGTATCTCATTACTACATTTAAGAAACTCATATCCCTTTCTGTTAGCTTGGCTCTGCTGTGTTCAGACACAATGGAGGCTGTCACCAGTTTCATTTACACCTGAGGACCTCGCAAATAACATAATCTTTGGCTCTGTTTTGGTCACCTCATTTTTCCATCAATTTTTCTGCTCATCAGGAGAGGTGGAAATAGCATAATCTCTTCAAAGACTGGTTAATAACTGCTGCTCTCTGACTAGGATGGAGAAGCTTCACAATTGGACCCATGCTGTTTGTTCATTTGCTGAAGGCCCCAGATGAGAATCATTTCCCCTTTTCTCTAAAGTTACCCACAGTTCTAAGGGAGGCTTTATTTAGGCCTCTGTCTAGACATTTTACCCAAGGTTAGTGAAAGACAAAGTGTATAGCTTGATTTTCTCTCACCCTTGCATATCCTAAATAATGGATTACACATTTCTTCTGTTCACACTAAAACCAAGTGATATGTAATCACTTATAACAATTTCAAACAACCTTAGAATACAAGGCATCAGGCATTACAGTATTTAAGTTGACATTAGCACATATATTCCCCTTAGTTTTTATTTATTTAAAGGGATTTAGAGTGGGTTTCATTGTGACATCTCATTCATATACACTACTTTGCTTTGTATTCATCACTCACATCTTCCTTTTTACCTCCTCTCCCAAGATACTTTTAAAAATAGAAAAAAAAAAGGTGGTGTGGAAACATATCTTATCTGGTAGTATGCTTTTTTGGCATGCATAAGGCCTTTAGTTTGAGTCACAGTACCAGTAGCATATAAATTAGATGTGTTGGACCACACCTGTACTTTATGCTGTTCACTATCCCTACTCTTCCATTTTTCTGAACATTTATTGTACCTGTGTATGTGTGTTTGTGTGTGTGTGTTTGTGTGTATGTGTAGTATGTCTTTGTGATGCTATGTGCACATATACAGGTGCCTAAGGAAGCCAGAAGCATGTATCGAATCCCATGGAGGAAAAATGGCAGACAATTGTGAGCAACTGATACGGTTGCAGAGTAATGAACTAGGATACTCTGAAGAGCAGCACATGGTCTTAACCCGTGAGCTATCGGCCCAGTCTCTTTCACTTTTTGCTGTAGGAAAAAAATATATGACTTGTTCAAATAGCAGTTTTGTTTTAGATTTATCAGAAATTTTATGATCATATTTTAATTACATTCTAAAGTAAGAATGTTTGTCATTATAGGTATACCTAATCTAAAAATCCATGCCTTTGCCACTACAATGGAAACACTAGTAAATAACAGGAGAAATTTTTTGTCCAGACTGTCTTACTTTCTCTATTCTACTTGTATGAAGCTACAGAATATTCTTCGAAGAGATAGAGTGCTTTTACTTAAGAAATCAAATGTTGAAGATATTGTCAAAAATATTTGAGGCCTAAATTTTTCTAACAAAAAACTATGCCAAAATACTATATGATTTTTAAAAAACTGAGTGAAATGAGCAGTATATTTATAAATATTTTCTCAAAAAAATGGCACACAAAAAAATTGAGAACACATGCATGTACACAGATCCAGATTCTGTATACAGTTGATTCTTCTTACAAAACTTTCTGATAGACTAGGCTTCCATTCTAAAACCGTTAGGTCATGAAACTCCAGATCAGAATGCTGAGAATGTCCAGTGTAAGTATGATAATATTTTCTCTTACCTTATTATCTCTGGATTAGAATACTCCTTTCTCCAGCTATTGCCAACAAAAACAAAAACAAAAGAAAAAAACAAACAAAAAAGCAGGTAGCTCTTTATTTATGGCATCAAAAAGAAATATCTTCTCATTTAAAACACTGTGAGCATATTCATGGACCTATAAAAAGTTGGAAAGACTCTGACACTATTGCTGATGCCAAGAAGTGCTTGCTGACAGGAGTCTGATATAGCTGTCCTTTGAGAGGCTCTGCCAGCACCTGACTAATACAGATGCAGATAGAGCCAACCATCAGACTGAGCCCAGGGACTCCAATGGAAGAGCTAGAGGAAAGACTGAAGGAGCTGCAGGGGATTACAACCCCATATGAAGAACAACAATGTCAACTAACCAGAATCCCCAGAGCTCCCATGACTGAACCACCAAAGAGTATACATGAATACGTCCATGGCTGCAGCTACATTTGTAGCAGAGGATGGCCTTATCTGTCATCAGTAGTTGGAGAGCCCCTTGGACTTGTGAAGGCTTGATGCCCTGGCATAGGCGGATGCTAGGGGCGGGGAGGCAGGAGTGGGTGGATGGTTCGGGGGAGCACCCACTTAGAGGCAAAGAGAAGGGGAGATGGGATCGGGGGTTTGAGGAGGGGAGACTGGGAAGGGGGACAACATTTGAAATGTAAATAAGTAAAATAACAGCACCAAACTGGGAAGGGCAAACATTGGGAAGATTTCCTGAAGGGGTAAAATGCTTGTTCATCTTCCAGATCATTGTTTAATTTCCCTATCTCTGATTTTTTTCCTGACCATGTCTTTGGTGCAGTCAAAAGGATGCATGTCCAAAGAGTTGATAGGACTTTATCAAAATCATTATTTTAATAACTTACATAATATACAATTGTTAAACAGATTTGGTTGTTGTAACATAAAAAGTTGCACACATTTATAGTGTAACCTTTGATGCAGACACATGAAATGTAGATTTAAATCTACGTTCCATTGCTATCTATAAAATTTTGTATCTTTTATGTACTTGTTGGTTATTTTTATATTTTCTTAGAGAAATATTCAAATCTACTATTTGAATATTGATATTGAAGATATCTTTGTTGTCCAGTTGTAAGAGCACTTTATATATTATATATTATTTATATAATATGTTTCTTACTGGTAAATGACTTGAAAGTGTTTTTCTTCTATTTAATTTTATATATATATATATATATATATATATATATATATATATATATTTCATTCAAGCATGAACTTACATTTTGGTGAAACTTATTCAATAATATAAATTATTTATTTTGGTCTTTGTAATTTTGATGTTATATACAAAAACTCAAGACTAAATGCAAGCATGGAAATCTGCTCTCATATTTCAGTGGGTTTAACTTTTATATTCAAGGTCATGATCTGATTTGAGTCAGTACATGAATGTCACATGAGGAAGAACTCCAATGTCATTATCTTACATGCAGTCATCAAAAATCCCAGAAATATTCAGTGTTACCTTCATTCTGTTTTCTTTGGATATTTTTTAAATTTTAGATGGTCAAATGTGGAAAGTTATGATTTTCTTAGACCCTACATTAGCTGGCATTGATGTGTGTGTGTGTGTGTGTGTGTGTGTGTGTGTGCGCGCGTGCGCGTGTGTGTTATATTGATTATTGTATTTCAGTGAGTTCTGAAATCATAATTTATAAGTCCTAAAAGTTTGTTAGTATTTTTCAAGTTTTTTGTGTCAAGTCTTCATCCAATGTACTACATTAAATTAATCTGAGCCATCAAATGATTCTCAACTATGTTGCAGAAACAGGCCTATGATTGATATACGACGGGGAGTAACAACTCTCTGTCTTAAGTCTTTCTTTATCTATGTCAATCCATGCCCTAAAGAATGTATTCACCATTGTGATCTGTTTTAAGTAGCCTTTCTTTCCTACACATTTTAACTTTATGGTTGCTGAGATGTTGGTATTTGAGATGAGGAAAGAGGGTGGATTCTAACTCACAGTCACTGTCTATATCTGATAGTTCACCTCCCCATGACGTCATGACATCATGCTTCAGTGCTAATTCCCTTGACATTATCAAGTTTGGAATGTTCCTTTCCCTCTGTGTCTACATCATAAGACTTATTTCCCTGGTAAAATTTCACTTTAAACTATGAAAAGGTCAAAATAATCCAGGAGCTAAGCCCATTCTAAGATTTATCCTGTCTTCCTTAGGTTTCCTTGGGGATCTTGATGGGTTAGTGGATAGTTAGTACCCACAATCTATGTTTATACATTCTTACTTTAACTGTGGATTCTGATGCTGTGTTAGTATCAGTATCATTTAAAACATTGTTATCCTTTTAGAGTGATTTTTTTCCCTTAACAGAGAAGGATATGACTATCCTTCTCTGACAGACACAGAGCCTTCTTCTAATAGTATTAATAATTTTTTATCTCCATCCCAAATGCTATCCACCTACACATTTTTATGTTAAATGTCTCTCATGAGTTATCTCTAATATTTAACTTATGTATTATAAGTCCTATAGTATTTTTAATTGAGATATGATAAAGAAATATACTAAAGACTTTAATATTTCAGTATATTATTTCAAAATGAAATAACCCAGATATCCCTATTTATAGGTCAAGGGCATGCAGTAGCTAGAAATCTAAATAAATATTTCCCATAAAAATATTTTCAATTAGTATTGATATTAAGTTTAAAAAGGGATATAGCCATTTTACCTGATTACAATATCTATTCATTTTTACTGCTTTGGTTTTCATTTTTATTTATTTTTCTTTCATTCTGACCTGTTTCCCTCCTTCTACTGCTCCCAGTCCCCACCACCACTTCCTCTTTCCCCAAGATCTACTTCTCCTCTGTTTCCTTCAGAAAAGAGCAGGCCTCCCAAGGGTATCAACTTAACATGACATAAATTACAATAAGCCTAGGCATGTTCTCATTCTTTAGGTGGTATCAATTTTTCTTTCCTGTCAAAGAAATACAGCCACAGTGTTAGAAAGTTTAACATCACTGCAGCTACAAAACTTGACAAAAACAAGTTAAGGTAGACAAGGACCCACAGCCACATAACTTTTAAAATAGTAGCCACCCTGTAGGAGAAATTTCAGATTCAAAACAGAGCTAGCATTTCATAGTGAGTACTCTCATCTTCATAAACCTATTGTTACTTCTGGAATTATAGTTAGCATGTATTTATTTGGCAAGTGTTATAAAATAACTATTGTTCAACAAAGCACTGTAATTAGTTTGCGGTCATTGACTAACAGTATCTTTTTTATCATATAGAAGCCTAAGCTAATAACTTCTATTAGAGGACAGTTATGCTAGGTTCCTGTCATGCATGTCCTTTTGGAACTGGCTTACCTCACTCAGGATGATATTATCTAGTTTCAACGATTCACCTATGAAATTCATAATTTCCTTGTTTTTAATACCTGAATAATATTCCATTGTGTAGATATACCACATTTTCTGTATCCATTCTTCAGTTGAGAGACATCTATGTTGTCTCTTGCAGTTTCTGGATCTAAAACACTGCTTTGAACATACTATCCTCTGAGAAGCTCCACCCAGAAGCCAATGGAAAGAGATGTAGAGATTCATTCTTGAACAGGAGATGGGGCCTGGGGAGTCTTATGGAAGACTTGGAAGAAAGATTGAGGGACCCAAAGAGGACAGGGACTCCACAGGAAGATTAACAGAGTCAACTAATCTGGACCCTTGAGGATGACCAGAGGCTGAATCACCAACCAAAGAGTTAGAATGGGCTGCATAGGCCCCCTGCACATATGTAGCAGAGGAGCAGCTTGGTCTTCATGTGGGTCCCTCAACAACCAGAGCAGGTTCAACAACCTTGAACCTGCTGCCTGCCTGCTTGCCTCTGGATTCCGCACCCCAAAATGGACAGCCTTGTCTGGCCTCAACGGGAGAAGATACTCCTAGACCCACAGGAATTTGATGTGCAGGGGAGGAGGGTGATATCTAGAGGAGGGCTTCCCCTTCTCAAAAGCGAAGGGAAGGTGGAATGGAGGCGGGACTTGTGTGAGGGGGTACTGGATGGAGAGGAAGGGCTGATAATGGATTGTAAAGTGAATAAATAAATAAATTTAATGAAAATAAGTTCTATCAGTGAAATACCTGCTGAAATATAACATATTGATGCTTAAAGAAAAAATGAATTGCATGACAGAATCACAGGCTGCGTGTTGTGTTTTCATATTATTCACATACTGCATTCATTATTCCTAACATTTTAAAGGATTCCTAGAACTGTTGAGTGCTGTATTCTTACCTGAAGCTTCACACAACCATTAGCAATTCTATCGATTATCATGAAGAAATTCATGAGTCCAGTGTCGTTTTGATAAAGAAGGGAGTTTGCCTTCTGCACACAGGTTTTTGCACAGATTTATCTGTATATTTCTTCTTTGGCAAAAACAAGTAATCTGGATGGTGCTTTAAAATAGCTTTTCTGCATCCTAACAGAAGTGGAAATATGAGAATTTTAAATAGATTTATATGCTACCTTGGTGAATGTAATAATGAAGTTCCTCAGTCAATTTATGAAAGTAAATTGGGTTATTCACTTCATAACAAATGATATTCCCAGGAATAAATATGCAAGTATTTCAATGGGGGAGAAAATGATTTTGAAGCAGTTGAGCGACTCTTTCTTCGGCTAACATTCTTCTAGTGATAGTAATAAAATGAAACTCCATATATGTAAATTTTCATCTGCTTTAAAATAGCAGTAGCTAGGGAGATGATTTAATGGGGGAAGTATTTGAGGTACAAGAAGAAGGACCTGAATTTGAATACAGAGCTTTCATTTAAAAAGCCAGAAAGAACCGTGAGTGTCTGCAACCTTAATGTTGGGAGGCAGAGAACAGAATTTTCTGAATCTCCCTATCAAGCTAGTTTAGTTGACCAGATCTCTGTTCAAAGAATTTCACACTAATGATGATGATGACAATGATAATGTTGATGATGATGAGGAGGAGAATAAATAGCATTAAGAAATAAAACAGCTTGCAATAGGAGAGAAATGAACTTGACCTCTGGCCTCCACATGAGCCTACATATGGGCACTTACATACACAAATGTGTGTGTGTGTGTATGCACGTGTGTGCGTGTGTGCGCGTGTGCACACATGTGTGTGTGTGTAGAAATAAATTGCTTGAGCAATGGTTACATGACTAAAAGTAGTTCCTCTATTATGAAGCAATGGCCACATTTAAATGGAAAAGAAAGGACTACAGATGCATAGCTTGTCAGATAAACAATTGTCCTTTTATAATATTGGAGTATGTTCCACCATTCACTCTCAACCTAATGTGACAGGATATTCATCATTTTCACACACTGAGCTGAGGAGCTACTCTGAAAGAGGAAGACTTACATCCACATGACTAATGTTTTGCTGCTTGATGCTCACTGAGGAAAATCTAAAGAATGGCTTTGTAAAATGTATGTGTGTGTGTGTGTGTGTGTGTGTGCATGTGCGTATGTGTGTGCGCACGCGCTGTATATTATTATAAAGCCAGAGTCATCTTAACAACTTCACATAAACATCACAGCTTTTGGAAGATTGTATCAACCAGGCACATGACACTAAAGTCCTCAAAGTAACACAATAGTTTCAGGTAACAAGTTCAAAAACTACAGTAAAACAGCAAAAAAAAAAAATTCAAATTATTCTGGTTCTGAAGGCAGTATTGTCTTTGTTACAGATGTTGCAGATAATGCTAGCATTATTGATGAGTGACAAAGAGTGACTTCCTGCCCATCCATTCCATAGCAGTATGAGTCACCAAGAGAGCCAGCAAAAACCACCCAAAGCTCTATGTGTTGGGCAGATAATCAGCTAATATGAAACTAATGTCTTTTCACTGAAAACTAGGCAGAACTATGGTCTGAGGCTGTCCTGCTTAAGAAATTCTAAAGCTTAACACCAAATATTTCATAATTTCAAATTCCCTTAAACCCAATAAACTCTAAAATTGTTATTATCTTTCCAGTGATGCTTTTAAATTAGACAAGGCATAATAACAATTGAGCAAGTATCATGCTGCTATTCCAACTTTAAAAAAAAATCTTAGCAACTATCCTCATGTGAGTCAAATTTTCCTATCATGACATCACTGCATTTGTGAGCAAGCCTCGTGGTCATCATGGTTATATCCCTTTAAGATTCACACTTTATCTTATATGATATTGAGTATTGTAGCATACAACTAATGCACCAACTGTGTCAGGGTTTCCAACAGCAATTTGAACACAGAATTTGTCCAATTTAGGAACATAGTGGTGAATCCTTTCAATGTCCATCCCCCTCAAAAAAAAAAAAAAAAACGGGCACAGCAAGTGTCCAGGGAGCTACAAAGAAAGGTGAGACACCACTTACAGCTGGTCACGGGTGCCAGGAAGGGTAATTTGAGAAGCTGCACATGTTGCAGTGATTGTCCAAAGCAGAGCAGACTGTCCAAATAGGTAATCAATCTGTTGGGGCCAGGCAGAGGGAAGGTTTCCAAGACACGATGCCAATGGCAGAGAAATCCAGGACAGCAGACTGGAAAGAGGCTCCAAAGCAGATGGTGTAGCCACCTGGACTAATTCTCTGAGTCAATTAGCAAGTATGAGTGGGGACTATTTGATTATTTCTCCAGGCCGCAGAAGATAAAATGCCTGACTTAAGAATACATTTTGGGTTTCAAGATCACTGGTAGAGAATTGTTCATTTATCTCTTTACAATCTGAACTACATCCATATACCATCACTACATCTACCTCACCTGCAAGCCACTGAGGATGACCTTTATGTTTCTGAACAAGAAACCTCTGGTGTCTCTTCGTTTCGTAATCATGCAAGAGTAGTGCAATGTTGACGCCCTCCCTCAATTTTGGATAGCAAGTCCTTAGGAAATTAAAATGAGATGACCCTAATCATCATCATTAGTACAGGTTCCAATCTATTAATCTACAGTTTATCAACTATTGTGTCATGAGCTAATTCTCTCTCAAGCCACAGTTCTAACCCTCTATCATTCTGAATTCCTAGGAATTCCTGACCTTTACTGTTTATCATGTCACCGTCTCTGTGTGACCATCAGTATCACTAAATCACCCATCTTCTATCTCTGTATACACACTGCATTTGAGGTGTTCTTCAGGTTTAGGTGTCTGTATGTTCTCTCATATCTGAGATCAAGACCATAGCTCAGGCTTCCGGTCCCAGCTTGGTCCATCTCTCATAGGAAACTGCCCTTCTTTTCTGCTCAAACTCACTTTTGCGTTAGACCTGGTCTAGCTTTTCACTTACCTTTCCTATCAATTTTCCTCTGGTTTCTCATTTCTCAATAAATTCTGCTCCAGGATAAAACCAGAGTTCTCCTCCCTAAATCCTCTCTTGTCAGGTTACTCAAAGGCTTTCTTTTTTTACTATTATTTTTATTTAATTTTATTCTTTAGTCCAGACTTTTCCCCCTCCCTCCAACTATTCCACATCTCCACTCCTGCACTCCAACAGACCTCCTCTCTCCCTGGGGCCCCAAGTCTCTCGAGGGTTAGGTGCAACTTCTATGACTCGGGGCAGACCTGGCAGTCCTCTGCTGTATATGTTTTGGGGGCCTCATATCAGCTGATGTATGCTGTCTGGTTGGTGTCTCAGTGTCTGAGAGATCCCTGGGGTCCAGGTTAGTTGAGACTGTTGTTCTTTCCATAGGGTCACCCTGCTCCTCAGCTTCTTCCAGTTTTTCCTTAATTCAACCACGGGGATCAGCAGTTTTTGTGCATTGGCTGGGTGGAAATATCTGCATCTGACTCTTTCAGCTGCTTGTTGGGTCTTTCAGAGGGCAGTCATGATAGGACCCCATTTTTGTAAGCACACCATAGCCTCAGTAATAGTGTCAGAGCTTGGGACCTCCCCCACTCAAAGGCTTTCTATCCACCAAAGCCTATGTTCACATTTCAATCTTATGTTCCTTTCTGATGCTGTATGCCACTGCCACTGATGAATCCACTCCACCTGTGCAAGTCACTGCCTCAGTGATGTGACTCCACTTATTCCTCCATACAAGTCTTCACTTCTTAAAACCTTTCTGCTCCTATAACTCTCACCATGCATGCACTGCTATTGCCTCCAGAAGTCTGTCCTTAATCCATTTCTTTTTCTAGAGAGTGAGTATTAAAGATCTAATGTGTGCCTTTATACATGACAGCGGTTTCATTCACCATGGAGCTACACATGATGCAGTCTCCAACTATTTATATCAGTTAAAGACTGACTGTTGCATATATCATTTTAACAAAATAAGATGTTTGGTATTTCAGATAGAATTCACCACATTATGGGGAGAAATTTGCTTAAATATATGGAAGATGATTTAAACTTTACCTGCCTCAGAAAGCACTTGCACGAAGACATGCAGCAAAGAGTTTTTACAAAATATATGAAGATCGTGGAACAATAAACTCAGTGTAGGGAATCACCATAAAGAATCTGAATCTTGCACCCAAACTTTTCTAAAGAGTTCCAGGCACGTGTTACATTAACCACCATCATAAGGCTGATGCGTGCTCACCTCAGTGTACCAAAGCTCATCTTACCGATTGTGGAAACCTTGGTATTTATTCTCTCCTTTTCTGCCTCTATCAGTAGTATCTATAAGTTGTCTAGTTTTCAAGGCAGAAAATCTCCTATAACCAACTCATAAGAAATAGCAAACGGGTCTTAAAATTACAGCTTAAATATTTGACTTTTGTCCATCTTGCCTTTACACCACAACAACTGAGCCTCATAGCAGTTTGTCTGAACATCATAACCCAAAAAAGTGTCCCTGGTTATGAATTCTTTCTATACGATAGCTGTAGCAGTTAGAACTTGGACTCACCTGCCTCCTTGTATAACAAGCCTCATAGCAGTTTGTCTGAACATCATAACCCAAAAAAGTGTCCTTGGTTATGAATTCTTTATATATGATAGCTGTAGCAGTTAGAACTTGGACTCACCTGCCTCCTTGTATAACTTTCTACTAAAGCAATCATAGATAACTGCTTCACCATAAAACTATAATAGCGTATCTGCTAACTAAATCATCAACCAAGAAAACAGTAGGCAACTCTAAACAAACAAAAAAAAAATCCATGGAGTTCCGTGGAGAACTCTGCATTAGTCACCTTTATATGTCATTTAAAAAACTGGGATAAAAACAACCAACGGAAGAAAGGGTTTGTTTTGGTCTATAATTTCAGACATATAAAGTTCATTATGATGGTGAAGGGAGACAGCAGTCATGGAAAACATGACAGCAGTTCAGGAAGCTACTTGTTCACATTCTCATCCATTTATACGAAGGAGAGAGACGAAAAAGAGGAGGAGAAGGAAGAAGAGGAGGATGAGGAGAAGAGGAGGAGGAGATGAAGAAAAAGAGGAAGAGGAGGAGGAGGAGGAGGAAGAGGAAGAGGAAGAGGAAGAGGAAGAGGAGGAAGAGGAGGAAGAGGAGGAAGAGGAGGAAGAGGA
>NW_021604622.1:18466532-18517935 GCF_004785775.1 Grammomys surdaster
GAGGAAGAGGAGGAAGAGGAGGAAGAGGAGGAAGAGGAGGAAGAGGAGGAAGAGGAGGAAGAGGAGGAAGAAGAGGAAGAAGAGGAAGAAGAGGAAGAAGAAGAAGAAATAATAAAGATAGTCTATAAACCCCCAGAAACATACCTCAACTAGCAAGGTTTAACTTCCTAAAGGTTCCATAACCTTCCTAAGAGTGCCTCCAATGGGAAACTAGGTAGGTGTTCAGCACATGAACCCAACATTACATTTCCAATTCAAATCACCACAAAGCCCATCTGTCATCTCAACTTATCAGTGAGAGTCTAAATACTAGCACATAGGTGTGCATGCATGCATAACCACACACACATGCACATCAGCTTGCTGAGGCTTCCCCTATCACAGTTGCTTAACTGTAAAACTCACTGCAAGAATCTGGGAATCTGTAGCTTCATCTGGGAACAGCAGACTGTTAAGGATTTTGTATTTGCAGAGTTTTAAGAAACACCGTTCTACAGGTCTTATCATCACAAATCACTGGAACCTCTTGACTTACATCTGTCTCCTGCATGCTCTGTTTCTCTGATTTTTTCTTTTCACCCAAACCTTCTCCCACAATCTGTGCTCATTTAGGTCTCTTGAAGGATTATAAAGTGGGTATCTTCTTAGGATGCTTCACATGACACACTAGGAGTTAGGCCACTCATACCTCCAGGTCTGTAGAGTAGAAAGTTGAAGCTATCTATAACTTCTTTCAAATATTACCATCTTTGCCCCTTAAAAAGTTAATACTTGTGAGGAAGAAGAGGCAACATCGTACAACTTGAGGATAGCACTAAGTCAAGAACATTTCTGTGCTAGAAGAGATCAAAGAACTACTTGAGAAAGGGACAAAGGCGTGACAATGGCACATGAAAAAAATGTAGAATCAGAAGTATATGTTTTCTAAAAACTACAATCCAGAGTATAAGTGAAAGAATTATCATTTGAAACATGGTGGGATACACCATATTGTAACAAGAAAGGGCAAGATATCATCTAAGTATAGACATACTTGCATTTGCGTGATTTGGTAGAAAACTGATAGAATTCTCATTTAGTAACTTTTGTTTTGGAAATGTGGATTCTTATCCATTCTAGACAAGTACTGTCCTGCTGAGATGTATACATCCAGCCCCTTTGAAGATTTTCTTTTTATTCAAGAAGAAAATAGGCCTTTTCAGAGACTAAAGCAGTCTCTTAGAGTGTGCAGCTTTAAAGTTATTTCTCTGCTTTGTGTGAAAGCAATGTGACTAAAATGTACAAGATTGAAGGTGAGCCTATGTTAGCATTAGTTTGGATGTATGTGTCCATGTTTCTCTGACAGGTCTCCCATTTCATGGGTTCAGAATCAGGGAAGGCAGGCATATAGATTCACTCAATAAGATGACAGGAGCCCATGAGGCACACGTTTCTAGGTGGTAACTACAGTTGAAAGAGTGTAAGAATTCATGATAGACTGATCCAAGCATTACCAGGGCATCTAACCACAACTTATGGACCTGAGATGAGTGTGGATATGTTCAGCACTTCTGTGGAATTTTTATAATTTAGACCACAGCTGAAGCTAGATTGAACTCCAAATATGCTGTGTCCCCAGAAAATTGTATTTACTCAGCTCCAACACCAATGAGTCCTGAAAAGGCCTGGAGGCTTTCTATTTCCAGCTGTCAATCATCTCTGCAGGTGATCATTCATCAGATGGAAAAGATTTAGAGGAAGCTTCTCTAAGTGTTCCAGTCACTCTGGGACAAGTTTCACCCTTAATGAAACACTGACAGAGTGAGAACATAATCCTGAAGATGTTTGCCGAAGCCTGAACTTTGAGATTTATGAAAGAATTCATGTATTTAAAGGATAAAAGAAATATTATTTTTGGTGTTCCTCCTAACACTTACCATTGATTAGCCAATACTAATTGCTTAGATGATCTTACCAACCTCAGAGCTCTGATTTTCACACCAGTCCTACAACCAGTTATAAAAATTATATACACTTAGCACTTGGTGGGTGTGGTCTTCATCATATACACCTTAGCTTGTGGTGGGTGTGCCTCTGTCTTCATCACACCGTAATTATTCCATCCCCACTGACCACAATATGCCCACTTTACAGATTTCTAAATTTCTTTAGACTCATATATTAAGCAGGGTGTTGATCTCCACCACCCTGTCTTGCTCTGGTAAGACGTGAGCCGGGCTTCATGGGCTCTAACATGTAACTGCAACCCAATAATATATTAAATCGTGCCAACATCATTGCAAATGGGTTAATTTCCTGACTAATGATTTCCACAGTGTATTTAAAGACGTGAAACCATGAGATCAGTCATTGAGCATCACAGTGAAGTGACCAAGAAGAGCAGCTGCTGATAAACTCCTTATGCTTCATTCTGCATTGAGATGATGTGGAAAGCTTCTCCATAAGACCTCTGTCAATTTTGTTTGACAGCACTGAACAAAGCTTTACTTTTTGTTAAGCAAGTTCCTCATATCTGCTACTCCAACTACTCCTAGCCTATGATATTGTGTAAAACCCATGCAAATTGTAAATTAAACATAAAGTCATATCATTAAGTTGTGATGGCTTGTTTTCTAATGTCTTTCCAAATAGATTGCCTTCCTTGACAATTGGGAGACAAGGTTCATGTATGTATGCATTTCTAGGATTGAAATAATATTAGTCATTAATAAACTTATAAATAGTAATAAATTAATGAAATAAATGTTGATGTCTTATCGTAGTTAAAATATATAACAAGGAAGCCTAATAGAGAAGTCCAATGGGTCAAAGCCCACTCAATGAAAGATAGTAATGAATTAACTATTTAAAGTGAAGCACATAACTATAAACCAACACTGGGAAAGGATGCTAGGCAAGGGAAACCTGAAATTAATGCAGAAACTAATGCCAGACATCAACCTCCTTCCTGATGACGCCCAGTTTTCTGAACATAAGGTGTCTACTACATGACACATAAGGATAAGAACCTTCACTTATCCTTTGTTATTGTTTACTTCCTGGTAGACCTTTAAATTCCATATGTCAAAATCCTAACTGCAGAGTGTGGTTCTATTATGAGATAGGGACTTTGGAAAGCTGTCCGATTATAAGTGTTGTGCCCTCATGAATAAGATCAGTCCTTATGTAAAACCTTGAGAGAAAGGCTTATCTACTACTGCTGTGTGAGGACACAGAAAAGGCTATCTATGAGGAATAGGCCCTATTGTTCATAAATTACTAAGTACAGAATATTTTTCTATAGCAGCTTAACTCAACTACGACAATGATAATCCCCAAACCAAAATGATTCTAGTTCAGTCTCTCACCCAGTGTATGCTCACCTATTGAATGAAAATGATACATTTCCCTGTGGCTTTACTTTCATTGTGACTATCATTGTATTTGTATCAAATAGCAACCTGAAACACATGAACTCTATTTACAAATCATTATCAGAAATGTATTATAAGTAATTCACACCTGAAAACTAACAACAATTCATTGCTCTAATATCATAATAATAATCATGGTTGATGCCTTATATTGGAGATCCTCCACATATGCTAAACCAGCACATGGTGCTTTGTTCTCAATCTTCATAAAGTAGAATTTTGAGATTTCTTTAAGACATTCAGGGAAATAACCTGAGGCCAAACATGTGTTTTTAACAGAACAAATGCAAGAAAACAAATTCAGGATCAAATCTATAATTTCATGCTCTCAGATTTTCAAAAGGAAGACTAAGAGTTTAATTTGCAATGTTTAGTCCCGAGAGAGAGGGTTGCTGTGGAACACACTGAACTGTTTTTCTTCTTCCCATTTACTGCTGGCATTCATTTCCCTTCCCCTTGCTTTAACTGTTGTATTTCATTTCAAATTGCTTCCACGGTTACTAAAAATGAATATAGAGCAGGAAGAAAATAATGACAATTTTTTTCCAGTTGTTAGATGAGATTTCCAGGGCTCCTGTCATTTTCAGGCACAAGATATCCTTTGGCTAATTTTAGAAAAAGCATGTAGCTAATCATTAAAGTAATTGAGGCTTTTCTTAATGATTCAGAAATTGTCCTTCTGGTTTTATATCCTTCTCAATGCCAAAGTGTCCCCAAGTCTTCTAAATACAGTCAGTGTACTCAAGAGTAGTATCTTCACTCTAATTCCAAGAACAAAATTTATTGGTAGGAAACTTGACTTCAGTGAAGAGCTAAAGATTTGTGTCTATTCCTGAATCAAGACACATATGATAACATAGTTCAACATCCTTTTATGAACTAAGTTTACCCCAAACACAAAGCCAGTAAAAGACATTAAGAGTCCTCAGAAGGAAGTATGAGAGAACAGTGGTTAGATTGGTAACTCCAGTTACATGCCTGGATTGGTTCTAGGAAAATGTGTTGCTGCAGCTGAATACTCTACCATTCATTCTGCTTCCTGTTTGGAAAAAATGGCTTGAAATTGTGAGAATTAACCAGTAAGTCCAACCCAAAAGGCCAAGGCAGGATGTCCTGAGGCTTCCAAACAAAGGCTGTGTGACCTGTGTTGTGTGTTGTCTGGATCCTGGACCACACAGGAGCAATCCAAAGAACTTCTATTCCCACTGAATTATCTGCTTTGTCCAAAAATGCAGTTGGAAATCTAAATGGGGAACTGATGTTTGGTAAGTTTCTCAGTAATCAATACAGGTACTGGTGGAATATCTCTAGAAAATTGTGACTTCTCTTTTATATTTGGGCTTCTTTCAGAATTTATTTTGAAGCAAGTTCTCATTTGCATTCAGATATAAGTACATAAGTTACATATCCATTTCTGTTTTCTAGGAAATCAGACATAGACTCTAGCCTATGTGCTGCATGCTAGAAAATTTTATCTATAATGTTCCTGTGTTGCTTAAAGTGAGTAAATTCTCTTTGACAACTGAGAGCAAGATTGTGTTGTCCATCAAGAACAAACCAAAGATGTTTTTGTGCCCTTGCAGAATACCACCTTCATACGGCTTCTTTTAATGAGAATGTGTTCCTTAACATAACACCACAATTTTCCTGTCATGGAGAAAGTATTATTTTAAGTCAACCACATGGTGATTATATTAAACAAAATATTGTTTCTTGGGGTTAACAAAATGAAATCCTTACACCAGCATTGTCGTGACTTGATAGATAACTTGAATAATTCTGACACATACGATATTCAAGATTCCCAGCCCAACTGTTCTTAAGCTAAGTGCACGCTATTATCTTTTCATAGATTCTGACCACTGTGTTCTTTTAGGAATGCTGCATAGCACAGCTGCATATTTTAAACATTATATGTTCTAATTAGATTTAAGTTAAATCAAATACCTGGACCCTGTTGGGGACTGGGCTGCTTCCTTAATTACAATGAATATTTATGTTACTACATATTCCCAAGCCACATTTTTATTTATGAACTCATTCAGTTGCAACATAGGTTTGCTTTGCACATTCCTCTCCCAGAGAGTGGTTAAGAAAACATAAACTATCCTCCACAAAATCAAGATATGAGCTCACATTTTTATGAGATTAGAAGTTGTGGCCAAGGAAGAATCATCTTTAAGATTAATTTTGTTTGTATCCAACATTTTATGAAGCTACAAGAATCCTGTTATGAGGCAGGGGCTGGCCTCCATCATGCTGATCAACTGATTACCCAACAGCCCTGCAAATCACCTATCAGTTAGAGTCTGAGAGGAGGATCCCTGACCGGATGCTATGACACAATTATTCTCTATGGCTCTAGGAAATACTAATTCTGAATTTCTGAAGAGACCCCAACAGCAAAAGATGTTAGACATTCAGAAAGGTATTTGGCCAAGCTCTCTAGGCAGAAGCACAAGTGGGGGCAGACTTATAAAGGGAAACCCAGTCTTTCCAACCACTTGATTTAGGCCCAATTAAGCCTGCAGATAGTGTCTGCCTTTCAAATCTAAAAACAAATGTGTGTTATTTAGGATTTGTCACAGGTACTATAAAGTACTTTCACAAAGAATTTGTGAGAGAGGTCCCAATTAAATATTTCAATTGCCATTAACTCCCACTAAAATTAAGAAATAGACCCTTTCTTGATTAGCATTTTTGATTCCATTAAAACAATTTTAGAAGTCACAAAAACAGACAAATATTCAAGCTTCTTGTTGTCTTTGTTGTAGTTTGGTTTGGTGTTGTTGCATTGTGTTGGTGAAGATTATGAATTATAAACAGTCTAAACCACTGTTCACTCATTCTCATCTTAAATTTATAGTAAAATTATTTCATTTTCTGGTTTGGCATTTGAAGAAAATGTAAAAATGTGTTTTGTTGGTTACCTCCCAACACCACTCATGATTTAGGTATCTTTCTAGTCAAATACATATATATATATAAAATTTAAAAGTTCTGTATAATTGATGAGAGTTGTCTGATAGTTACAATTTCAAGGGAAAATATCACTGATTTCATCTAAAAATTAAAACTTGTGAACGAAATATTTGAACATTGAATTTAGACTTAAATTCATAGTCATGAAAGAAAGTAAATAAAATAATTGTGTATATGCTATTATAATATCTTTCTGTAAGTTTTTACTTGAATTTGAGTCCTAATTTCTCCAGCTCATCAGTATTTTCTCCAGCTCACCAGTCAGTCATATTTGAAAAATGTCTTGAAGATAATTGAATTTTAGACATCTCTCTGGAAACAAGCATTAGAACATGTACTGGGTTTTTTCCAGAACAGACAGGTTAATTTCCACCTTACCTCACAGAGACAGTTGTCACAGGAGCTGCAACACCTTCTCTTTTAGGGTTTGTAGACTTTATCTTCTGATCAGCCCCTGGAGAGGCTTTTATCTTGAAGTTGGAAGCATACACTAAGCCATGGAATCCTTTATTTTATTTGTTGCCTTTACTCCCTGTCTTAGTCAGGGTTTCTATTCCTTCACAAATATCATGACCAAGAAGCAAGTTGGGGAGGAAAGGGTTTACTTAGCTTACACTTCCACATTGGTGTTCAACACCAAGGGAAGTCAGGACTGGAACTCAAGCAGGTCAGGAAGCAGAAGCTGAGGTAGAGGCCATGGAGGGGTGTTACTGGCTTGCTTTCCCTGGCTTGCTCAGCTTGCTTTCTTATAGAAGCCAATACTATCAACCTAGGGATGGCACCACCACACAAGGGGCTCTCCCACCTTGATCACTAATTGAGAAAATGTCTTACAGCTGGATCTCATGGAGGCATTTTCTCAACTGAAGCTCCTTTCTCTGTGATAACTCCAACTCTTGTCAAGTTGGAAAACCAGCCAGTACAATTGACCCCTTGTCAATTTGACACACAAACACATCACTATTAAGCCTCAACCCTTACTTTCTTATTCATCGCCAAGGTCTAAATAACTTTAAAAGTCTCACAGTCATTGCAAATTCTTACATATTACAATTTCAATCTCTTTAAAATATCTAATCTCTTAAAATTTGAAATCTTTTTACAATTAAAAGTCTCTTAATTATGGGCTCCACTAAAATACTTTCTTCCTTCAAGAGAGAAAAATTATCAGGGCACAGTCACAATCAAAAGCAAAATAAAACTTCAACTGTCCAATATCTGGGATCCACTCACAATCTTCTGGGCTCCTCCAAGGGCTTGGGTCACTTCTCCAGCCCTGTACTTATTAGCACACATGTTGTTTTCTTGGCTCTAGCTACCTGTACTCCACTACTGCTGCTGTTCTTGGAGGTCATCTCATGGTACTGGCATCTCCAAAATACTGCTGTCTTCCACTGCAACTAGGCTTCATCAATAGCCTCTCTTCATAGTGCCAAGCCTCAACTCCTTTGTATGACCCCTTCTTCAGTCCTGTGTCATCAATTGCAACTGAGGCTGCACCTTCACCAATGGTCTTCTGTGGCCTCTCACAGTGTCAAGCCTCAGCTGATCTTCATGACCCCTCCCTACCTCCAAAACCAGTACCACCTGGGTGACTCTTACACATTACCAAGTCCAGCCACAGCACTAGATACAACCTTGGCGAGCTCTGCAACACAGTCTCTGTGCTCTCAGAAAACACTTCCCAGAACATTTCACCTCAGTGATGTTGGTCTTTTCTTAGTCACCACTAATTTCTTAGCTCCAGATAACCAGCATCAATCGTCTCAGTAATGCAAAGGTTTCTATTTAATAGTTCTGGTATCTTGTTCATCACAGCTGATTCTTCTGCCCCAGCTAACCAAAACCACAGAATTCTTCACAATCAAAATAGCAACTTCCCTGGTAAGAGTCTTTAATCTTCCCTCTAAAATTTCACAAGCCAGGCCTCCATCTTCTGCACTGTCCTCAACATTATCTTCCAAGCTCCTACAGAACATATAACATAGCTCTTAACATCCAATGACTCTTCTAGGAAAAAGTTCCAAAGTCCTTGCACAGTCCTCCCCAAAACATGGTCAGGTTATCACAGGAGTACCCCACCGTGCTGGTACCAATTTCTCTTAGTCAGGGTTTCTACTCCTGCACAAACATTATGACCAAGAAGCAAGTTGGGGAGGAAAGGTTTTATTCAGCTTACACTTCCACATTGATGTTCATCACCAAAGAAAGTCAAGACTGGAATTCAAGCAGGTCAGGAAGCAGGAGCTGATGCAGAGGCCATAGAGGGATGTTACTGGCTTGCATCCCCTGGCTTTCTCAGCTTGCTTTCTTATAGAACCCAAGACTACCAGCCCAGGGATAGCACCACCCACAAGGGGCCCTCCCACCCTTGATCACTAATTGAGAAAATGCCTTACTGCTGAATCTCATGGAGGCATTTTCTCAACTGAAGCTCCTTTCTGTGATAACTCCAGCTTGTGTCAGTTGACACAAAACCAGCCAGTACAGCCCCTCTCCCCCTTTACATATTCTCATGTAAAGGATATTTAATAAGAATTCCCAACCCTCCTTCCCTAACTTCCAAGAGCCAGGATTAAAACTGTTAACCACCACACCTGATAGAAATCTTTCAAGGGGTAATTAATGAATATCTTAGTGGGATATAGGGTAAGAATTTTAACCAGAGAATGGGCAGCAAAGCAAGTCAAAGAGTGTGAGACCCAAGCTGGTCCTGAGCTGTTTTATCTTAAGCCAGATCCATCAAATACTCTCCCTGCCCCAGCCTTCAGCCTTGCCTGCACCAAAGTACCTGGCATATAATTCTGGCCTCTTCGCTTTTCAGAATTCCAAATTCTGACTTGACATAATGTCTATGCTAATGTTGAGTTATCTGAGGAACAAATTTTGGAAGCCTTGTGAGATCAGTCATGCTGTCACATTCCACATTCATTTATGCAATCCTACTGTAGAAATCTATGGAATGACACTCTTTGTGGTAGAAACCACAAGATTTCAGCTTTCACCACAGGCTCTCATTCATGTATATGCCTCAGTTTGAGTCTAAAGCTATTCAGAATATATAGCTGTAGAATAAGAATTCTGTTTCAGATCCACAGACAGCCCATCTTTCTCTCCACAGAGAGAGGAACCAGAGTAAAACAAAGCACGTCAAGCTTAGACATCATCTGTTCTTTATTAACAATGTATAAAGAAAAAAAGGAACTTATTCCAAAGAAATCAACTAGATGAGTATTAACGATTCACTATTAACATGAAAGTTTTGATTTCTGTAAAATGCAAATACAGCTAGGAGAAACAAAGCCAATACAAGTTACTAAACTGATAATAATAATTTCTATTTTCTCAAAAACAAAAACTTTGGTTTAAGATCTAGAGAAGAGATTACAATGCCTAGACAAATAAAACCCCAAGCAGAACAAACATAATAGAAGTTTATTATTCAGAATTACCATTTTAGAGGTTTATCTGATAGAACTCACGCCAGAAAGATTGTTTTCAAACTAAACCCATTTCATTAAACACTGTATAAGAATTGAAGCTTTCAAATTAATGAAATAATGGTATTTTCTTTCAGAACATTTGCCCTCCTATAAACTTGATTAACTATTTCAATATTTTTTCCATTTCTAATACATTTTCTGTCTTTTGAATCATATATTTTCCTAACAAACTAGATTTACTAAATAAATTATTCATCTCAAAATCATACTAAACAAAACTCCCCCATAATAAAGAAGAACAAAGCTTGCAAATATTCTATAAAGAGAATGTGCACTTATGAATTAAATTAAAACATATTAGTGATTTGAAGTTGTTATGTTACTATGACACCAATACTAATGTCAGTATTATGACATTCTTGCCCTTAAGTTTAACATATTTTTCCCAATTTTATGTAAATTTGCTACTAGGCTGTTCCAATGTTACAGCCTTTTAAAATTATTTATAATCATATTTGAGTGCCTAGGAAAATGACTGCTGATAAGCAAAAATTCTCCTCTGTAACAACAAATGTGCATGCAAGGTTGCCTTTTGTTTCTGCTGTAAGAAAGCAGTAATGGTAATCCAACAACCTCTCACTTAAGAAGTTCAAGGACTCTCCAGCAGAATAGAAAAGAAATTAACTTAGGATTTCCAGGTCCACATATATATCATGGAAGTAAAGACTGGAGGTATTGTTGAGAACAGAGTATCTTTTTATTTTTACCAACAACAACCCCTCTTGCCTGAAAAATTTTTATACGACTCCAAGTAATATAGATATGTAAATAAGTATTCAAATTAAACACATACTGATAATAGATCAGTAAAAATACTTTAACGCATCTACTTAGAATACATACAATTTTAAATTTTACTCACAATGGAATGTGTTCAAATACTGATGAGATGAATGTTCTTGGTTATTTTTACACAAAGAATTAAATCATAAATGGATATTTATTTTTTTAGAGTTGTTTAATACTAGTATTTTATCCTTCCTTTCTTTAAAATGATGTTCCAAGAAGAATTTCTTTAAGAAGAGGAGAAAAGAAAAAAGAAGAGAGAAGAGAAGAAAAGAAAAGGAAAAAGTCCACAACTTTAAGCCTGGATTAAAAATCTCAAAAATTGGAGCATTATCAAACCAAACTAAGCTTGTGTGTGTGTTCCTGTTCTAGTATCTACCTCAAAATATAACTAATCTAGCATTTGTAAATCTGCCTTAATGTTAATTTTTATTGGAGTTTAAAATTTTACAGTTAAATTTAATCATAAAAATTGAGCTCATATCTCTCCCCTCACCTCCACATTCCCTGAACCCTTCCCACTTTGTGTATCCATGTGTTGTAGATTCTTTTCGATTGCTCAGGTAGTATCTCATAGTTTAAATTACCCCCATAATTTAACTAATTAGAAACCTCTTGATGAGAATTAAGATCACTTAAATGTTAATTATAAAACTGCACTAAAATTCCTCTGAGTAGATATTTGAGTGCATTTGTTAGATTAATTCCTAGATGCAGGACTTCCTAGCCAAAGGCTCTTTAATTTTGAGAAAGCAAATTGGGAAACTAAATTTCCAAATAGCATATCCAACTTCAGTACTTCTAAGTGTGGATGAATGTGGCTATTTTTGTTTGATTTTCTAACATGTAAATTTTTATCTTAATGCTTAAGTTAGCTGGTCTTAAATTTCTTTTTTCTTAATTGGATATTTTATTTATTTACATTTCAAATATTATCTCCTTTGCCAGTTTCCCCTCCAGAAACCCCCTATCCCATCCCATCCTCCCTCCCCCTGCTTCTGTGAGGGTGCTCACCCACCTGCCACCCTTCCCTGGCATTCCCCTACACTGGGGCATCGAGACTGCCCAGGACCAAGGGCCTCTCCTCCCATAAATGTCTGACAAGGCCATCCTCTTGCTACATATGCGGCTGGAACCATTGGTCCCTCCATGTGTACTCTTTGGTTGGTGATTTAGTTCCTGGGAGCTCTGGAGGGTCTGGTTGGTTGATATTGCCTTAAATTTTTAATAAGATTTAGTTTCTTTTTACATGTGAACATCTGTCTCTTGTCTCTGAAGCCTGTCATCGTGTGTTCGTCTGGGTTTCTCTTGAATCATTGAGCATCCTAGTACTTTTGGACAAATAAGTCATAAGCACTGTAAAAGAAAAATAAGTAATGAATATCCTGCATTCTGAAACCACTTTTAATATGTCAAACTTCACTATATAATTGAACATAATGCCATTTAGTACATCCTATCAGATTGGTGTTCGGTGCTGTAGCTTGAACCCAGCATCACGCACACTGTGGTTAAGCACTTTGTCACTTAGTTCATCCCCAGCTTCAGCCAATAACTTTTCTAAAGTAAGACCTTTTTATTCTTCGAAGGTTCCATACATTTTTATGATGGCTATTCATTATATCCTTCCACTCCTACCTCCTTCAAATCTCCCCTCAGGCCCCTGACACCATCACCTCCAACTTCCTGTCTTCTGTTTATTTATATATTTTTTTACTAATAATCTGTGAATCCAATTAGCGCTGCTTATATGCACACAGGCGTGAGACCTAGCACACAAGCCAGAGGTGTTCTCAATAAAGAGAGTCCCTCGCTCCCTCCTCAGCAGCCATCAACTTCCAATAGCTCCTCCCGTCCCTGCAAAGAAATAAAATACATGAGTTTTATCCAGAAGGTGGTGAGATACAATAGATTACAGGAGGCTCAGTGGTTCAGAGAACTCAGATTCCCACGGGTGGTAGCCTACATCCAGCACAGATAAGCACTCAGCAGGAAGCATCATGAGTTAGTACTAAGGATAACAAAACAGATGTGTGTCTCAAACATAGTTTAATCCTCTTGGATAAAATATCATGAAATAAAAGCCCAGGCAATGAGTACAGAGCTGAAAGTTCCTTGGGATAGCCTGCAAGAATAATCGGTAACAATCAGTTGAGGTGTTACCACAGGTGACTATGAGATATACAGATCACAACTGACGTCAAAACGGAAGTATTTCATGCAAAAATCAGAAAACCTATCTCCTAGTAAGAATGTGTGCAGCAACTCCAACTCATCAGCTAAATAAAAGTCTTAGTAAAGTTGATCTTTGTGTAGGTACAAAATTTTCTCACATTGCTCATCTGCTGGCTATGTCTTTTTTCCCTTATGCTAGAACTATTAATGTTGGCATTTCTGCTATACCACTCATTTGAACTAGTTGCTTTTTTAAGTTTGTGTTGTGGTACTTTTAATATAGGCTACCTCTCTAGTTCTGTGTCTTTTGATAACAACTATGCTGAACATTTTTTTTAAATATCTCCCGTGTGTTTGAAGTAAAAGATAATTTTCTATTGCGCAAGGATGTGTGTGTTTCCTGACTCGGTGATTATTGAAATCCTTGGATAAATTCATATTTGAATATAGACAATTTGCCCTTTTGCACTGATCTTCTTCTTGCGCATCTAATTTCCATCGTTCTACGATTTGGAATACTTAGCATTTGCCTTTCTATTCTCTGTGTTCCGTGACCTCAGTTACAAGCCTAGATTTTTCCTGGGAAACTCCCTAAGGCCTATCTACAGTTTTTCAGAGGAAATATGAAATTGTGTCCTTTCTACCTGTACTTTGTTGTTTACCTATGTTCTCAAGCATTAAATATTTTTCATTTATTTATAATCTGGAGATCGTGGTGTAATTTATAGCCCATTTTGGAGACTGTTAACTAGTTTTCATTAGTATCTAAATGCAGGATGTTATGATTGAAGATTGTCTTTAGATTTTCATGTTTATTTTGAATTTTGTTTGAATTAATTTTACATAGGAGTTATAGTTCACGGTTTGTTTCTAGGAATCTCTTGGGGGAATAGATGCCTCTTTAGGCAGTAACTTCACAGATATACTTTTTCCTGAGTGTCACTGAAAGGAACAAGACCACATGTGTTCTGAACTAAATTGTCCTGGTGCCTTATAGAAAAACCCTGTGTGAATGTAGTAAAGTAAACTTTAAATGTACCTGAGTAGCCCCAGTGACTGCAGTTTTACACAAATGAATGAATGAATGACAGAAACTCAGTTCCTGCTCAGACCACTGGCGTTCATGTCCATACAGAAACGAATTAAGGATCTGGGTGTCACACAGACATCAAAATAGGAAGGCCACTGCCAGCAGAATCCGCTGTCTGTATTAAATTCTCTATTTCTTCGTTATTCAGAGTAAAATGCCTCTAATGATGTAATTGTATTAGTCTCAGATACTATATCATTTGACGGAGTTTTACTGTGCACTCTACTTTGAAACCTTCCAAATACAACTACATCTTTTAGTTGGTCGAAGATTGACATGATGCCTTCTAAGATAGTATATATAATGAATAGATTACTATAAATGCAACAAGAAAAAAAGTCAGGGTAACTTATCCTTAATTTGAGCTTTTCCATGAGACTCACAGCCAGCTCACAGTTTTGCCCTTCAGAGTGTCCTGGGAGACAGACAGTCCATTCTATCCTGTCACTTTGTCATCTCCCTTGATGACTGATGACAGCAGCCCTCATCTTTGCTCCATTGAGTCTCTAGCCTGGGATGACACAGACAATAATAAACTCTTTGGAAATATACAAGAAGATTTTGCAGTCTTTATTTTTTCTCTGAGCGCCTTGTGTCTTAAACCCACTCTTAATGTGTTTAATAATTCACAAGGTAAACATGCACTGTTCTAACTCCTACTGTTTTTAAATTCCCGTGTGACCTTTGCAAAGATAAAGGCTTATGTTATTACCCTGGGTCATGTAAGATAGAAGAAGTGAAAAGGCCTGGTAAAATCTTAGACTGTGAGAATTTTGATTGTTAATGACTTCCTTTCTGAAACACCTCCAAAACTAAATCTGTGCTTTAAAAGTAGAGAAAGTTAGGGGTTGGGGAGATTGCTGAGTGGTTCGAGCACTTGCTGTTCTTGTTGAGGATCCAGACTTGGATCTGGTCCCCATATAACAGTTGATACTGTCTGAACCCCAGTTCCAGGAGATTCAATACCTTCTTTTAACCTTGATAGGCACTGCACACAGAGTATAGTCATATATACATACATCCAAATTCATACATGTAAACTCAAATAGAGATTAGGCATTGTTGTTATTTCAATGTGAATTTCAAACATTCACCATTAGGAACAGTGTAATGAGATTCATAGAAATTCATGGCTACTTAAATTTGTTTTAAATTATCCTTACAGAATTGGACATTATCTTCCATGCACCAAAACTTCTAAGAGTTTGGTATTTAAGCTCAAATTTCAATTATACTTGACAAAAATAGCTTTCAACACATTATAGTTCATTTCGGTGATGTTATATGAAGTACTTTTTTGAGCTTCCTGTGGTAAGTGGTGTATGTTTGTGTGTGTGTGTGTGTGTGTGTGTGTGCATGCATGCGTGCGTGTTTATGTAGGTGTACTTAATAGAAATGTTTTCTAGTGTTATTTTTAGATGCACAAAATTTATTTGTTTTAATTTCTCAACTTTTGGAATGGTACAATACTGGATGATATATATGTGTGGATGTATATATGTGCTTGTGTGTATTATATTTTAGCATTTTCTGAGTTTTATGCATAAAATATTGTAGATATTATTTAAATATATTTTATTAAATAATGCCATTCTTATATAGACAGGCTAAGATCAGAGTAAGGAATCATAATTGGCAAGAGACAGAAAATGTACAAATTCAATACACTTACTAATAAAGTATTTCCTTAAAACAAGCTAATATATATAAATCTATTAAAAATATTTTGTAATGTAATTGTATATATTTCATGTTAGTGACATAAGATATTAAAATAACACATGTTCCTCTGGAATTAGCTCATTGTTTTGTCTGACTACTTATGACAATCCACATGCTCTAGTCATATAAATCAGTTATGTCTAAAACACCATTGCGATGATGTAAATGCTACATTTGTCTAAAATTAAAAATAACAAACAAAGAATGTCTTTGCAAAATACAATAATGAGAGGAAAATTTAAACAGTATACTTTATAGAAAAGTGAGATTTCTAAAATATAAAATGACGATTTGCATTTAAAATAGAGAATTAAGTGAATAAGAAGAATGAAGCCTTAGTTTTGCCAAAGCATTATTGTTATCTATATGCACACACCTGAAAACACATACACACATACATGTGTATATATGTAAAATACACATTATACTATATTATATATTATACCTAATTATAATTATATGTCTGTATCATATAGATATATATCTCTATAGTATATTAGTATGTATTAAATATAGTGTATATATATATAGTATATTAGTATGTATTAAATATAATATATATATAGTATATGTGGCATATATAATAGTATATATTAAATATAGTAGATATAATATAATATATAATATTATGTTATATATTTATATTAATTATAATTATATATAATAAAACATAATATATAATATTATATATTATATTATATTATATTATACTATATATATCAGTCTTGTGTCACAAAAAAATTATTATCACAGACATCTATTCCATATTTATCTTTGAGCTCTATTTCTTATCCCTCAATTCTTGTGTCAACATTAGATAACCTTAAATTAAACATTAAATCGCAGCATACTATCTCCACCATCTCCATATGGTGCTGTCATCATAGTCTCAATGCACTCTCAAGCTTTTGCAAATACTCTGTTGTTTAATCTTAAACCAGTAAACTTAGCCTACATTATAATAGGGTCCTTTCTCATTAAATAAGCATCCCATCCAAGCAAGGGGATTCCCTTTTTCAACATGTCAAGAAAAGATTGGCAGAAGTTCTGCTTTTCCTGAAATTTTAACTAGATAATTTCACAAATAAATTCTATGAACAATTGAATTAACCATCATAATGACAACACTTTCTAGAAGAATATGTATATTCATTGAACGGTTTTATTGAGAATCTACTCTACGTCTTACTTTATGGTTGACAAAAAATAAAATTATGACTAAATTAGGCATACCCTCTACTGTCAGAAAAACTATTGTGTATGGTGCAAATTAAATAAATTGAGCAAGAGCTAAAGAGATGGCGCTTAACAGAGGTTATTGCTCATGCAGAGGACCCAACTTTCATTGCTAACTCTGGTGTTCCGTGTCTCATAATCTCCTGTAACTCCAACTCCAGTGTATCTGTTAGCTCCTATGGATACATTTTCTCATGTGTACATATATCCATACTAACGTACACAGAGAGACAAATGGAAAAAATAAATCTTTATTAAAATAGGAACAATAATTAGATAATCATGCTTTGATGATGCTTATATTTGATCTTGATATCTGGTGCTTATATATATAACATTATATTTGATGCTTGATATATTTGATGCTTTGATATTAAATGTGGCTAACTGAACTCTAGGAGGCTGTTGTTGTCTCATTGGTTGGGAAACTACCCATCTTAGTTTGACAAAGCTCGAAAGAAATGATTCAATGAGAAACAGGAAAAGAAATAAAAAAATGGGTGGAGAAAGGCCTGGCAAGACCACCATACATACACCTAACTTCTGGGTGGCTGTATTCCAATTACTGGAATGCTAAATAGTCCTGTCCTCTTCACAATCAAAAATTCAGTGTTGGCACTTCTCTGCCAAGTAGAGTAAATATCTACAAATAATAATGAAGGCTATAACTTCACTGATGAAACTGCCCATGTTAAAAGCCTTTCAGACTCTGGGGAGACCAGGATTTCTAGAGGACAACAGAGAAACAAATAATAGATTCAAATATGAGCCACAGGTACAGGGCTCAAAATGACACAACTGACTGTGTACACTCTGTCTACTGTCACAGAAGATGTCTAAAAACACACCAAGAACAATATGAAGTGTAAGCTGAATAAACCTTTTCCTCCCCAACTTGCTTCTTGGTCATGATGTTTTCTGCAGGAATAGAAACCCTGACTAAGACACTTAGGCTTTGTATTTTGTAAGTGAGGCAACTGTAAGATGTTGTGAACTAATCTTTAATAATGAACATGTTTAGCAATTGCTTCAAAGTTTTCCAAAATTTAACCATCAGTTACTGAGCCTGTGAGAGTTTATGCCACACAGCAGTGGACAGAACTCACCTGCATAGCAAGCAGTCTTCAGCTATTTAGTTTCCTTCTAGAACAAGAGAGAAGGGAGGGCAGAAAGCAATGTCTGCTGCTCTTGTTAGCAGAGTGGGCACCTCAGAATGAGGAGACAATGGAAGACAGGAGAGTGGAAGAGCTGTCGCTTTAAAATGAGAAAAGTATTTTATTATTGAAGCTGACACCCACGGATAAGATGAGGGGTGAAAACTGTAGTAAGATTCCAACATTTCTATGAGTAGAGTCCTCCTGAGTAATGATGAAATCAATTCAGGGACCTGTCCGTTTGCCTCTACTGAGCAATCAGTGACTTAGCCATCACTCAAAAACTAATAGGTTATTGGATTTTGGGGACAATTGATTCCAGGTGACACCTTGAAGCTGACATCCAAAAAAAAAAAAGCCTTCTATGATTGATGTTCGCAGTGACCTTGAATTCAGCAAGCACGGTTGACAATTTCAGTTGTTCACAGCCCTGAAGTTTCATCAGTATTCGGTGTTGATGTGTGGTTCCTCTTTCTGAAGCCGCTCCTAATCTACAGGGTTCTTCCTCCTTTTTCATGTTACTGTTTCTCATTCCTGGTGTTTGTTTCACTTGGTTTTGTTTGACTTTTGGAGGGGGTTCCTTTGCTTATTTTTTAATATTAATTTTTGTGGTTTTATGCATTTTAATTGTTTTTATGTGTTTTTGTTTTAAAGAAAGAGATACGACAAAATGGGTGGCTAGAGATGGTGGGGATTGGGAAGCCATTGAAGGGGAAGAAGGAACATGGCCAAATATACTGTATGCAACCTCCTTAATAAAGCTACTTTAAAATATTTTTTCTAAATGAAAGCCACAGCCATTTAACATATTTTCTTTATTTCTCTTCTTTTTTTAAAAATTGAAAACAGATTCCTCTCTCATACAATATATCCCAAACACAGTTTCCCCTCCCTCCCTCTTTCCAGCTTCCCCAACCCAACTCTGGTTTCCCCTGATCCATTTCCCCTCCACTATCCTTCAGGAAAAAGCTAAGCACACAAGAAACACAGACTGCAGAATAGAAGGTAGCTAATTATAAAAAAAAATGTGTGATCAGGTGGCCAGTTTGACAAGTGAGAAAAAAATGTCATGACAACTTCCTCCCTGTTTTACTGTGAATACCTTGATGGAGCCTTTCAGTGTTACTCATCTTTAGGTTACTATGACAAAACACCAGAAACATGATTTTTTAAATGTAGAAAAGTTTATTTTCCTTTCTACTTTTAAAACATGTTTTAGCCACAGCTAGTTGTTTATACTGAGTTAGTCCTGTGACAGCAGAGTTTAAATTTTTTTCCTGAGATGTATAGCTAATTTTCTTCAGAGGTTTTCTTCCATGGTATTATTTTGATGTTAAAGGGAATCAAGGTATTATTTATTCATTATCAAAGCTCAACAATGGCTCTGACTCTTTTATGTGATCTGATAAAAATTGATTCCACAAGGAATGGCTGATAACTTTGAATTGTTCTTTGAAGTAGTTGAACTTAGAGGAAAAAATCATTTTTAAAAACTTTCATTTTTAAATGATTATATTTAGATTAAATAATTTTAAATCTGTATGAAAATTACTGAAAGAGTAAATAATTTATGTATATTCGTCTCTCAGTTTGGCCCATTTTTATTCTGTATTTGCAGAATATATCATATAGGTTATGAGGTGTCTTACGATTTTCTGTTGAAATCCTCAGCTGTACCAAGGTCTCCACCAGGTATCAGGTTACACATCTTAGCTTCATTCCTGACCTTATGCACTGCTTTCTATATACTTCTTGACCTGTAAGCAGATTCCTCCTTAGCATCATTAATAACAAGCCCAAGTGTTACCTCCTGCAATTCTTCCTGTCTGAGTTATACAACCCTCCTGAATTCCCAGAGTATCCTGAGCTTGCTCCAAAACCACACATATTACATCCTGTTGCACTCATTCATTTTCTTGCCTGTCTCCAAAACTGTTTTTAATTAGGCCATGCAGAAATAAGAGAGTCCTCAAAATTATTAGCTTATTTCTTCATATCATGATACCCCTGGAGCCAATATGCAAGTGTATTAATAAAAATTACAATAAACTAAACAATAAATATTAAACATCACGACAGAGCCAGGGGAAGAAACTACATAAAATATTTATATTTATATCTTTACACTTGGCAGTGAAATTAGTGACTGTGGACGAGAAAGGTACAAGCTTTACCAAGAGAACCACAGAACCAGCTAGAAAATTTTCCATTTAAAATCAATGGTGTCATAACATGTTTCATAATGCTATCATTGTGGGAATGGAGGTGAGAGAGGGACTCTCATTACGTTCTGCAGATTTCTCAGGATCCATAAAGCCATGGCTCTCCTGCCTCTGCTTCTTCAATATTAGCATCAGTGGTACCTGGCTCTCCTAACTACAACTGTCCACTGCTAAATATGGCATCAGCAAGGTCTGCTCCTGAATCCTAACGGTTAGAGACGGAGCTTAACCATACAGTAGAGCAACTGAGGCCCCTCTGCTCAGTGAGTGACAAGCATTCACCATAGCCATTGTAAGACCCTTTATCCAAAAAACATTTTATTAACTAGAGATTTAAACAAAATCTCCCAAAATATTGTGGATCTGGACCCTTGAGGAATTTCAAAGCCTAAAAAATTGGCTACTTTAAATATGTAACATGTATAATAATAATATTGTAAAAATTAGTTTTGAAATCGAAGGATAATTACATCATTTCCCCCGTTTATTTTTCTTCCTTCCAACCTTTCCCATAAAACCTGTTCATGGTTTCTTTTTCTTTTATTGTTGTTATAAACTCCCCTACATACACAGATATAAAGTACTCAGTCTGTATGATGTTGCATACACGTGTATGTTGCATACACGGCCCTTCAGTGCCGATCATTTGTTGTTGGGTAACCAGTTGAGGGACTCTTCCATGAGAAACACTGTTTCTCCCCCTCTCAGTATTACTTAGTTGCCTGTACTTCTCTGTCTAGAGCCTTGTCATACACAGAAACCATTACAAAACGCCAGAATTAAACCACAGGAAACAATGACCATGTGGTGCTCAGCCCTCTCTGATAGATCTAAAACACATTTGCTGCACCTAGGATTCAGGGATCATTGTGGAAGACGAGGCTGAAAAATTGTAAGGAATAGGAGGTCTTCTGTGAAATTGTGTCTTCTAGAAATGTCAGAATAGCTTCATCTATGAAGTTTCAACAACGAGACTGTATAAATTAGACCTGAATAAGGGAAAAAAAACCACCAGATATGCTTTGATGTAGAGAGAAATCTCACGGCCCCAAACGTATCATCATCATCACCACCATCATCATCATCACCTACCCTTAAAAAGGTTTACAATGTTCATTTCTGGATGCAAAGTGTGTTGAAGTCACTGCTTGACAAAGTTTCGGTGCTTGGACAGTCCAGACTGACCCTTACTTGCATTTACTCGCCACTCTTGAATCCACCCTTCTCCAGGCCCTGCCCTCAGCTGAGGCTGGTCCCTGACACATTTCAATCAGAGTTTTTGTTTTATTTAAAATGTTTCTCATCTATTAAAAATACTTCTTGAAATAATCAGATTAGTGGTGAAAAGGTGTTGTAAAGAAGGTAAGAGAACTTTGTTCCAGAGACTGTGATCAAAGTAAATACTTTAAATAACAGCATACTTAAATTGGAATTGGAGAACACACCTGTTATCCAGATCTTGAGGTTGGAAGACACAAGTTTCTGACCTGGATCTTGGCATGGAGATCTTGAAGCATAGTGGCCATGAAAAGCTTAGGCCCAGGTAAGGTAGTGCATGCCTTTAATCCTAGGAGACTCAGGCAAGGAGAGCTCTAAGTTCAAGGTCAGCCTTGGACAAAGCAAGTCCCAGATCCAGACAAGCCTTTCCCAAATCCTATAAAACAAAAACTGGTGAAAGGGGCACCAGCACATTTGAAGAGTTTTGTTCTTGCCCTTTTCCTTGTGCCAGACCTTAGGGTTGGAGATGCTGCTGCTCAGTTAGATGAATTAACTGCAATGGGTTTCATTGGGATTTGAGGTAGCAGGGACCAGGTGGCAGCATTGTATCGTCAGAGACAAGGTGATCGCAGTTATTATAATGAGCAGTGTAAACAAAACAATGTTTATGCTGACCTATCCCATAATGGTCAGCACAGGAGAGGTGAAATTTATAATGGCATGAGTCATACAGACCTCTGAGACTGGCT
This sequence comes from Grammomys surdaster, assembly GCF_004785775.1. Taxonomy (NCBI): domain Eukaryota; kingdom Metazoa; phylum Chordata; class Mammalia; order Rodentia; family Muridae; genus Grammomys; species Grammomys surdaster. The sequence goes on from NW_021604622.1 coordinate 18,488,783, forward strand.
AATTAGTCATGGTGTTTCCAGGCATGAAATAGATAGGAAGCCTACTGCATATCTGTTTGATCTGCATAAGCACAAAAATTCTCAAACAAATAAAGGAAAGGTTATGTTGGATCTTGGCAAAAGGCAATCTTGGCCAATCAATTTCCATATTTAAGCCAGTTTTCAGACCCAGAATCCCTTGAATAAAGGGGGTGGTCAGGTTCCCCTGTGGAAGGATCTTGATAAGACACCTAAAAGTTTTAATGTTAGCCTCTCTCCAGTTCTTCCCCAGAGGGATCTATGGCCTTTTACAAGGGTTACTGCACTGAGGGAAAGAAAATAATCAGACTTTCCCAGGTCTATTGGATACAGGTTCTGAAATGATGCTGATCTCAGGAGATCCCAAGAAAGATTCTGACCCTCCAGTTAAAGTTGGGGCTTATGGAGGACAGAGGATTAATAGAGTTTTGGCTGAAGTCTGACTCACAGTAGGTCTAGTAGGTCCCTGAGAACATCCTGTGGCCAGAATGTATAATTGAGATAGATATACTTAGAAGTTGGCAGAATTCTCACATTGGTTCCCTGACCTGTGGAGTGAGGGCTCTTATGGTTGGAAAGGCTAAAATGGGAGCCTTTAGAGTTGCCTCTGCCAAAGAAAATAGTGAATCAAAAACAAAACCGTATTCCTGAAGGAATTTCAGAAATTACTGCCACTATCAAGGGCTTGAAAGATGCAGGGTGGTGGTTCCCACCACATCTCCCTTTAACTCTCCTATCTGGCCACTGCAGAAGACAGATGGATCATGGAGAATTACAGATGACTATCAAAAACTAAATCAGGTAGTAACTCTGATTCCAGCTGCTGTACCAGGTGTAGTTTCATTACTTGAGCAAATTAACACATCTCCTGGTACCTGGTATACAGCTATTGATCTAGCAAATGACTTCTTCTCAGTACCTGTCCATAAGGACCACCAAAAGCAGTTTGCTTTCAGTTGGCAAGGTCATCCATATACCTTTACAGTTTTGCCTCAAGTATATATTAACTCTCCTGCCCTGTGTCATAACTTAGTTAGAAGGAATCGTGATTATTTGTCTTTTCCACAAGATATCACATTGGTGCACTATATGGATGACATTATGCTGATTGGACAAAGTGAACAGGAAGTAGCAACCATTTTGGACTCATTGTTAACACATATGTGTTCAGAGGATGGGAAATAAATCCAACCAGAATTCCAGGACTGTTTACCTCAGTAAAATTCTTAGGAGTCCAGTGGTATGGGGCAGGCAGAGATATTTCTTCTAAAGTGAAAGATAAGCTATTCCACCTAGCCCTTCCAACCACCAAGAAAGAAGCACAACATTCAGTGAATCTATTTGGATTCTGAGACAGCACATTGCTCACTTGGGTATGTTACTCAGGCCCATTTACCAACTAACTCGGAAACCTGCTAACTTTGTGCGGGTTCTGAAACAGGAGAAGGCTCTTCAAATGGTCCAGGCTACTATGCAGGCTGCTCTACCACTTGGACCATATGATCCAACAGACCTGATGGTCCTTGAGGTGTCGATGGCAGATAGAGATGCTGTTTGGAGCCTCTGGCAAGCCCCTGCAGGTGAATCACTTAAGAGACCTTTGAGATTTTGGAGCAAAGCTCTTCCATCATCTATGGACAACTATTCTCCCTTTGAAAATCAGCTCTTGGCCTGCTATTGGGCCTCAGTGGAAACAAAGTTTGACAATAGAACACCAAGTTTCCATGTGACCTGAACTGCCTATCATGAACTGGGTGTTATCAAATTCTCCAAATCATAAAGTAGGACGTGCACAGCAGCAGTCTATTATCAAATGAGAGTGGTATATATATGTTCTGGCCCGAGCAGGTCCTGAAGGCACAAGCAAGTTACATGAAGAAGTTGCTCAAACACTTACGGTTTCTACTCCTGTTATAATGCCATCTGCTGCCAAGCATGCACCTATGGCCTCATGGGGTGTTCTCTATGATTGAATGACTGAAGAAGAGACTAGAACCTGGATTACTGACAGTCCTGCATGTTATGCAGATACCACCCAGGGGTGGACAGCTACAGCATTACGGGTGAAGAAAAATCTTCACAGTGGGCAGAACTTCAGGCAGTACACATGGTATTACAGTTTGTTGGAAGAAGAAATGGCCAGATGTATGATTGTTCACTGTCTCATGGGCTGTAGCCAATGGATTGGCTGGATGGTGAGGGACTTGGAAAGATCATGATTGGAAATTTGATGAGAAAGACATTGTTATGGTATAGTTTCTGACTGAGGAACTCATTTCACACAATGCAATACTATTCAGCTATTAAAAACAAGAACATTATAAATTTTGCAGGCAAATGGATGGAACTTGGCAAATTCGTCCTGAGTGCAGTAACCCAGACCCAAAAGGACATGTATGCTATGTACTCACTTATAAATGGTTATTGGTAATAAAACACAGGATACCCATGCTACACTCCACATGCCCAAAGAAGCTAAATAAGAAGAAAGTCTCAAGTAAGGATACTTGAATCTTATTCAGAAGGGGGAATAAAGGATATTTAAATTTTAAGAATGGCTGATCCTTCATTCCATTTGAAGATAAGTAAATATATTTTTTGGCAAATATTGCAAACAATCATACTTCCCCAAATACTGGAAACAAGTAACTGTTAATCAATTCAGAGAATTTCCTTTAAGATTTGGTGTGTCTCATGAGTCAACAAATAATTGAATAAAATGATAAAGTATTTCTCTAGTCAAGGCCTTAGAGGAAGTAAATATAATGGATAAGGAGTGAATGTTAAATAAAAGAGCTAAACTTCAGTATATCTTATGATTATTAAAGCCTATAATTTAAAACACACTAAAAATAGAACTTCCTAGCGAGCAAAACTTGTATGCGTTTGTTTGTGTGAGAGAGGGGAGAGGGTGAGGGTAATGATCTAGTTATCAATGATAATCCCTAATGTAAAACTTAACAATTATTTTATTTTTTATACTGATCCTCAAAAGAAAAATACCCTATTCAGTATACATATGCAAACAAAATATATCAAGTATTCTGAAGCAAAACTACATGAAGAGCAATGAATATACCTGAATATATAAAGCCATGTAATTCACCAAATTTATCTGATGCATGAGAGAAAAGGCTTGCTTTTGCTTTATTCTTCATATAAGTATGTTCTTACATCTCTTCAGCAACACTTGTGTGAAGTTTTATGATGCTAAGAAAAAATGGACTCAGCACTAAATATTTAACATTTTCCTCAAGATATTGTCTATATTTTGCCATCCCAGTGATTGACAGCTGAGGGATTCATAGTGATTGGCAGAAAACAGTAGGGCCCTCTAGGGGAACTGTTCTTGTGCTGACTGAAAGAATCATACCAGTATTTCTCCCCAACTTCTTTCTCCATAGTCTTTTATTAGTAAACTTGTCCTGCTGCTCGACCTGAGCCAAGAACACACTACAGATTTTCATTCTTCAAAATCAGAAAATAACATATTCCATAAATAGAGAACTCAACACCAGCATCTCCAAAACCACAGGCAAAATCGCTAAAAGCCAGGTCAAATTCTCCAGGTGAAAAACAATGTAGGATATTTTATTCTTTCTTTCTGAGTCAGTGCAAAAATTCTGTCTGTCTCACACATAATAACTGTCCCCTTGTTCTAATTCCTTCTGATATTTGATAACTCTGGACCATAGCCGTTGGCCAACAAACAAACAGCCTGAAAATCTAAATCATCCTTACGTCTCAATTCTTTTAGAATTGTGTCCTTGTTCCATGCTCACCCCTTCTATAATCTGCTTAGTGGAGAGCTCATCAGTTGTATTTCTTTTCCTAGAGATGTCCCCTGCATGCCACCACTCTGTTTACTCCATGGACTGTTCCTAATCCAAATCTACACATGGAAAAATCCATCATTTCAAATATGCTGAGTGCATGAATAATCACAAAACAACCTCTGATTTTGAAATGAACAAACATTTTTAGGCATTGGGCACAGTATTCTATTCCCATTAAGAGGCTAAATATTACATTTGATGGCTCATTGTATACATTTATTTCTAAATATGAATTTATCAGAAAAAAATAAGAAGCAAAAAGTTGGAAAATAAAGAGGACCAACACCACTTGTAAAACTGTGTTGTGCCACATCACATTAAAATATAGATAAAGCCTCTACTTTCTCTTATATACAATCACTAACAATAAACATTTGGCCTTGAGAAATGAGTATCAAACAGGAAGGTATTTTTTCTTAATCTGTAAAATGGCTAGCATTAAATTCATACTATTGAATGAGAGGAAAGGTAATATTCGGAGAGTTCATTTTCTGAACCACTTGCAATGTCTGACATAATGAATTCCATAATCAACCATCTTCCTAGTGTACATTTTGATGCTTGTATAAATAAATGTTCTGGTCTTTGGAAACATAAGCAATTGGATTGATCCTGAGGTAGGATTTAAAATTGATCAGTGGTGATGAAATTTTCCAAAAGAACATTAAATTCAATTATGGAGGTGAGAAAATGAAGCCTTTCTCAAACACAGGCACTGATAGCCTGTTGTGGGATACTTAATCACAATGTGAGCTCCAGGATTGTGTTATCTACTGGAAAAAAAACTATTTCTAGGTGTGGTGTGGCTCAGCCCCAGGACACGCCTTTAATCCAAGAGCTTTCTGTTTATTATAAATAGGATCAAATAAAGTCAACCAAAAGTCAAGAGACAAGGCAAGAAATCAGTTGACAGGGAGTGAGCACAGGACAAAACAATAGAGAGAAAGAGGACATCAGGAGGATTGGTAGCCAGACACAAGAAGCAGAAGTTAGGGACATTTAGTTTGAGGAGTTTTTGAGATGACATGGAGAAGGAGATATCAGAAGAGGAGGAAGGTCACCTGGGTGCTTTCTCTGCCTCTCAGAACTAGTAGGCTTTCACTCCAGCATCTAGTTACTGAGTCTTTATTGGTAAAATTGAACATTTGAGATTTTGTTAAAAAAAAAAAAACAATAGACATTCAAGTTTATAGTGCTATGGAGGCACACCAAAAAATATAAAATATACAGTTTACTTTTTAAATTTTAGTTTATAATTTGCTTTAAGCCTGTTTTACTAAGTCTGATACTTTCTAAAGCTTTATGCTATAGAGAATCAAAGTATCTGTCATTGAACAAATGCATGATGCAGCCTGCAAACCTCTGGCCAGACCATGAATGCAGGAAATAGCAACAGAAGGTGCTTCTCATGCAGCTCCATTTGTTCTAAAGCCTAAAAGTGATGCATGGCTTTGGTAAAGAAGAAAAAAAGGTAAAGAAGTGAAAAAGTAATAGCTACATAAATGAAGAACACAATATAACAAGAACAGACAAAACTAGAACCAAATCTTTCTTTTCCAAGTGAAGCAGAGGTAAATTGCAATTGATGGAAGAAATAAAACATAAACACGTGGTTCCAAACACATCACAGTCAAAGATTTCTGCTTGTCATAAAAACATTTAAATATGTATAAGTCCCTCTACTTTTGTAAGGTTACAGTAAATATGCTAATGATGTTGGTCTTAAGGATACTATGTAATGAAATATTCTAATGACTAAAACTAGCTGCCTTGAAACCATTTTTAAAAGAAAAGACATTATTATTTGATCATTAAATTTATTGAATGTATTTTCAGTTTCAAGCCATGTACTTTGGCTGCCAACATGTTGGTTTTATTAAAGACAAGCTTTAACATGATGGGCAGGAATAAAAGTATTCCAGGACAAAAAGGGTTAGCATGATCAAGCTATATATGCCATTCTTAAAGCTTGACCAAAATAGAAATACTGACCTCCGGCCATGGGTAATTTTATCAGCAGTATCTGCAGTATCAAGCTCAGCAGAACAGCATTATTTAAATTCATAATCTCACTGTGCAAAGTTAAAACATCCAGAGAGGTGCTGGAATTATGCCAAATATACTACAAGTGTCTTTAAGCTTTTTCCTAATTATAATGACTACCACTATAAATTATAGAAGTAACACAAATCCAGTGGTATTTGGCATGACACTTGAGATGGATCCTTATTCTTAAACTCTGAACCTCCTTCCAGGACTCCCATACAGAGTTACTAATTTAACAGGCTGGCAAGCCAAGGATGGGTACGATTCTGCACAGAACCTTACCAACCTAAGACAGAAGTACATTCTTGTCAGAATATCCTAAGTCAGGTCAGTCTTGTTTAAGAAATAAAAAGGGGAAGAGGCAGAGAGCTTTTGGGGCTGCTTGGCAGGAATCTGACATTGGCCAAGGACAAGGAAGTGAGCTGTTTGGCAGGAATCTGACATTAGGATAAAATAAAAAAGTAATTTCAGGCAGTAATCTAAATCTTAGGCTGGAATAAAGAACTACTTTCAGGAAGGAATCTAAATATTAGGCTAGAACAAAGAAGTAGGCTTCAGACATGAAAATGACTTTGGATTAGGACAGGGAAGTAAGCTCAGATATTTTGGTCATCCTGATGAGCCCTTAGAAATAGTGATCATGGGAGTGATCATGGAACTTTGTTTATTGCCTTGCTTGTTCTTTGACTATTTGTTTTTATTGTCTTGCTTGTTCTGTGACTATTTGCCTCTATTATATTGCTAGTTCCTCAACCTAGAACTTACCTTCATATTTGCACATAATTAAAATGATATAAAAGCAAAAAGGAGGAGGGGGTTGGGACTTAGTCCACTATAGTCCTCTGAACAATAATAAACAATTGCTGTGTTTTATAAAATTTCCTGCCAGTAATAACTAATGGATGTGTGAACGATAATGCATTCTGTTCAAAGATGTAGAAACACCCCCACCTGTTTATTTCTATGGAGTATGTGTGAACTTATCAATAATGCAAAAATATTTAAATATATAATATTTACATACATTGCAATAAGAAATACTCTGTATTCATCATTCTCTAAAAACACTGGTTAATGATGCTTGCCTTTCCTTGAGTGTTGATTTAGTTGTTTGCATATTGAGTTGTTTTAGACCCTATCATAAACTCATGACATGTAAGAGGAATCTAGAATGCAGGAAAATTCCTCAGTCAGGTTTTCATAATCCTGTCTCGTCTCTGTTCACTCACTCATTCCTTTCCGCAGGTAAACTCTTCTACTCATTTGTTCTCCAGTGCTCCCAGCTTTTGAAACTTCAGCACGTGTCATACTGTATCTTCAGCCTGTCATCTGTTTCCATTTTCCTGTGACTGTCTAATGCCTGCTTAACCTTAAATATGCAGTTCAAAGATTACCTTCTCCAGAAAGTCTTCGTCTGACACAAGAGTGAATATATATAATTTTCACTGACACAAATGTGAATATATATCATTATTATTTTCAAATACACACTTTATCATCAATTGTATATCATTCTGATTTATTAGTAAGTAGTGTTTACAAGTCATTAATTAAGATAAAATACATCTTGTAGTACTTGTGGAGTATCTCTGGATGTTGTTTAGAAAAGTCTTATAGGAATATATCAGTATAAATCTGCAAGATCAGATGCAAAGGTATGGAGAAACTGTGCCCATCACTAAAATAACCAAAGGAAACACTTGCAGATATCCCTCGGCATTTAAATTAGTACTTTACCATTTGTAGATGCTAAGGACCTACATGTCAACCTGGGAGCTGATAGTTCTTAAAAGCTTGCAATTGTTAGCTGGTTTTGAAACTCCCTTAAACACAAACTGATTTTTTTTCTGAAGATACAAATAACTAACAGCTTCACGAAGTTAGTGAACAAAGGATTGAAGAGATGACCACAAGAAATGAGCATGCTCCCATGAGGATCAGTCTATGTCTACAAAGGGCTCACAGCTGTGAGCCCTTTAATTCACAAGACTAAAAACCAGCAGTAACTATGGGGGCAAAACTCTTTTTGATTTTTCTAGAAATCCCTAATTTAGTCATTCTGACCCAGAAAACTTATTAATAGAATCCCCTTTCTCTCTCCAAAGTGCCCCAGTTTAGATATTAAATTGTACTGTCACTATGGTTATCGTCTGACGGAAATGGATTTCTTCATAACACTGGCTGAAGTTTTAAATTTAGTAGCAGCCAGACCTTCAAATAATAATAGACAAAAATCTCCTTTCTATTCCTCACTTTTTATTTTTATAAAACATTTGTATTTTATAAATACAACCATACATACAGATTTGAGGACATATATTGAATTTTGATGAATGGCATTTCCACTTGTATATTCTTTAGTCACAAAGAGAACAATTCCATTGCCCTCGAAAGTTTCTTCAAGTTTTTTTTTCAGTCTACTCCCTACTTCCTGCAAAGTAAAATTGAAGTGTTATGATATAGATTTTAGGATTGGTCTTTTTCTCAAATAGTTTTATCTTTACACATGCTGGCGTGTACATAAGTACATCATAGATTTCATTGCTGAATCTATCAGTTATGCTCACAAGACAACTTGTTAACCGATTTCCCTGAGGATAGTTAATAGTTACATTGTTTTTATCCAGTTGGGACTACAATAGAGTAAAAATGATATGACTGTCTTGGTTCATATGTTTTTGTTGCCTCAGGAGTTGGATTGTTGTGTCATACTATCAGTATATAAATAATCTTATGAGAAAACCATACCCAGCTGCTTGTTAGGCCTCTCAGAGTACAGCCATGCCAGGCTCCTGTCTGTAAGCATACCATAGCATCAGTAATAGTGTTAGACCTTGGAGCCTTCTGTTGAGATGGATCCCAAGTTGGGCTGGTCACTGGACATCCTTTCCCTCAGTCTCTTCTCTATTTTTGCCCCTGCATTTCTTTAAGACAGGAACAATTCTGGGTCAGAGTTTTTGACTGTGGAATGGCAACACTATCCCTCCACTTGATGCTCTATCTTTCTACTAGAGGTGGACTCTACAAATTCCCTCTCCCCACTGTTGGGCATTTCGAAGATCAGCAGTCTCAACTAACCTGGACCCCTGAGATCTCTCATTTACTGAGCCACCAATCAGTCAGCATACACGAGCTGGTATGAGGTCACTGACACATATACAGCAGAGGACTGTCTGGTCTGGCCTCAGTGAGAGAAGACTCTCCTAACTCTGGAGAAACTTGAGGTCCCAGGGATTGAGGAGGCCTGGTGAGAGGGCATCCTCTTGGAGACAGGAGGGAGGAGGAATGGAATGAGGAACTGTGCGAGGGCAGACCAGGAGGAAGACAATGACAGGATTGTAAAAAAAAAAAATAAAGTAAAAAGAAAGAAACAAAAAAATAAACAACAAAAAATATACCCAGCTCATCTATAAACTTAGTATCTTACAGAGAGACTGAACTGTAAACCCCATTTTTTCTACATTCTACCTCATAGTTGATCCATTCAGTCACTTTAATCTTAGACATTCTATAACAGGTGGCAAGGTAGACAATGATCTTTTGAATATCTTTCATAACTGAAAATCTTTTCCAAAAATACTATATTTTATCATCATTAAGACATTTTGATTTACCCAGGTAACCGATGACATCTTACTTTTAATTTCTTGTAATTTATTTTAATACTTGAAAATATATTTCATTGCAACATATATGGAAATCTGAAAAAATGAAATGATAAACCACACATACATTCTCATTTCCATCATGTCAGAAAATGTCTCCTCTGATTTTATTGTTGCAAATTTTAGCCTTCGTTAATCCACAGACATTTCAAAGGAGACTTCAGAATTCTTTTCATGACCAAGTTGAAATACGTAGAAAGCAAAGTTTAAAAGTTATAAAAAAAAAAAAAAACCAAACTTTAAAGCCATTCCATAATCTTAAGACTCTACGCATTTTACTACTAAATGCTTTAGTTCAGTAAGCTCGGTTTTAAGGAGCATGTCTTATAACACTTGCTAAGGAAAACTGTGTAATAAAAATTCTAAGTCAAAGACACCCAACATTAATTTTGATAAATAGCAGTGAGATCAGAGGAGATCATCAAAATCCTATTTAACAGTAGGTTATCGTAGGTAAGGTAGTTGACTTACAACCTCAGTAGTATCTTTTCTATATTTTTAATATCTGATGTAGCTTTAGGGAACACGTTTGGTGTCAGAAAATAAAATCTTTCATGCTGTGTTAGACTAAAAGAGAATTATCTGATTTCAAGGTAGAATTCAGAGCTTGTATTAACCACCATGGTAGTCGAGGAAGCAAAAGACACAAAGGTGATTTACCTGTAATCAGTTCAATGCCTTGGTGTGCTCAATAGAGCAAATCAAATTATTCAGTATAAATCTATTACAGCTGTGGCTGATTATTACCTGTAGTTGAGTCTCTGTAGTATAACTTTGGGGAAAGATATTCAAAGCCCACCATCAATCATCAATCACCTTATTAGCTGAAATTCATTATCTTGTCAGGCTAGGAGACTCAGATAAAACGCCTTTGATGAATCTTAATGCATCATAACCTCTTTTCTAAGAAAGCAATTAGAAACACAATTTTATACCAAGTAGATGATAAATGTAAGGTTTATTCACTATGTCCACTTTCCAATCTCATTGTCTTCTAAGTTTACATTTAAATGACTAATAAAATATACACTCGGTCTTATCTAAAATGTATTATTTACAAGGCTATTACTGGAACAAATGCAAATATATACATATATGTAAAATCATTGTTATTTTAATCTGATTGACATGAAAGTGTCAATGAAATATTTTGTGAAGAGCCACACATCACCACCAATTCCATCAAGACTAGATACAGTAAGGAACTGTAACTCAATTTAAGCTTGTGGAAAAAAAAATCTTATGAGGGTCTTAACCCACCTTGATTACACAAAGACATACGATTAAAAGGGCAACATCCATATGTTCTGCACATCCACAAAACAGCAACTAAACTCAGACTATGCTATAGTCATTGAATTCAACCAGTTATGGAAAAGTCCAGTCCTCTGTGTGATTACCACTCATTCTCCAGTATACTGAGCTCATCTGGACCACATGCCCTGACAGAAAAGGACTGTAGCATGGCTTTTCTTGTTTTCTGTACATTGTACACCTTATTCTACAATTTATTGATCTCAGTCTTTTCATTAAGCTAGTGCTCTGATTGCTCACTTTGTTAAAGGTAAAGTCAAAACATACTGAAGTATTTGCTTGTTAATTAGGAGGTTAAGTTCACACCACCCATGCTAGTGTCTTATCAGGAGCACTGACACTCAAGTACATATAGTAGACTGACATAGTTCAAGAAGACAGGCTATACAGTTACATGTTGACTTCATCACCATTGTTTGGCAACATTTAGTATAAGCCTGTTTAAATTTCAATGACAGAACCATGGGAAATTGAGGAAATAATTCAAAGGAGAAAAAATTACTCTGCATCTTATTACAAATTCAAATAAAATGAAATACAATCTGAATTGACTAAAGAATCTGGAATAAATAAAAGATATATCCTACCTTGCTGAGTTTTGGTTCATCTTGATGGTTTTAACATCTTTAAGCTTAACTTTGTGAGAGACAGCTGTGTGCTGAAATTGGGAATAGATCACCTATAAGAGAATTCTGAGTAAGACTGTCTAGTCTCAACCAAACTTCTCCTAATTCACTGCTTATAATTGGCTTTATTTTTCTTTATGTTTCAGTACTCTGAACAGACAGTAAGGAATTCCACATGCTAAGCAAGTACATTACCACTTAGTGATATTCCAAGTCCTCTGTATTAGTTAATTTTTATTGCGGTGATGAAATATTATGACCAAAGAGACTTACAGAAGAGTTTATTTGGGTTTATGGCTCCAGAGGGATAAGAATCCTGGTAGGAATGCATTGCACCAGACAAGCAGCAGACAGACACGGTGGCTGAAGCAGCAATCTCAACACACACAACATAAACCACAGACAGGAAGCAGAGTTCCCAGTGGAAATGGTGGGAGGCATTTGAAACCCCCAAACCAACCCCTGTGACATACTTCCTCCAGCCAGGCACAAAATACCTTATTGTATGAATATTCTTGAGTAATTTAATCTCTTTTGTTTAACAGACATTGTCTTAACGCCATAACAAATAGTGATTCTGAAACCCATTCGATTATATGTTGCCTAACCTGTGCAAAGCATTCTTCAGAATTCTTCTAGATTCCTAGAGGAAGAAAGGAAGGTCATAGTTTATTCATGATTTCACAGCCAAAATATCCAATTGTTCTTCATGGTGTAGGCAATGGTTTACCCATTGGAGCCATTCCTGAATAGAATTTGTCTTAATACCTCTGCAGGCATTTTCTTCCTCGCTTCATTTTAAATAACACTGATGAATTAATTCTGGCCAATGACTAATGAGCAGACAAATATATGTTCCCTTTTTTAAGAATGTGAAGTTATTTTACATTGTGTTTTTATTTGAATTCCCTAGCTAGCATATTAGAAGGGTATGCACTTATCCATTTATTGCCCACTAGGACTTAACAGCTCTGCGAATATGGCTTTAATGATGTCATATTGCCTTTCAACATCTACTACACATCATCTGCTTTCTTAATTTTCTTCATTCTGGGTTCTGGGCTCGTATCTATTAGCCATTGACATCAATCAACTATCAATGCCACTCCCTGCTTTTTGTTAACATTTTATTTTGGCTTTGTCACTGATACTATCAGTTTAAAATATGAATGTATTCTCTTGGGATAAAAAAAACTATTCTCTTGGGATAAATTGCAACTAACACAGGTAAATGGCCTAAACTCTGCTGGAATTTATCCCACAGTTTTAGGCTGAATGGTTAGATCTTCACAGGGAAACTTGCTGCAAATCTCAAGAGTCTAATGCTTTGAGACACATGAAACATTAAACCTTCATTACTGTGCACAATGCTGTCTCACATTTCGTCCTGCAATCTTAGTTCCCAATAAACATATTTTGTGGAATTTCAGCCCAAATGGAAATTTGATTTGTCTATATGATACTTACTCATCTGTTCAATCTGGTTTTGAAGGAAACTCCTCTATTTCAATTAAATCAGTGAAAGCTAAATTTTGCCCTTTGAATTTTACTCACCCCATGATCAGACATGTTTTTAAAGGGCTTGCTTTTTCTTTGTATATTTAACAATGAACTTTTTCCTTTGAATATCAAGTACTGTGAGCTAAAGGAAATAGCTCTCTGGAGTAAATGACATATATACATATATATATACATGTATATACATACATAGCTCTCATATACATTATATATATATATGAACCATGTTATATATATGTACACACACACATTTAGCTCTCACTGATTTAATTGAAACAGATGTTTCCCTCAAAACTAGACTAAACAGTAAGTATAATATATATAGACATATCAAGTCTCCTTTTGGGCTGAAATTCCATTGTGTGTGTGTGTGTGCGCGCGCACGTGTGTGTGTGTGTCTATGACAGATAACTGATCTGTCCTTCTCCATACAAATCAATCGAATTACCTTCTCGCTTTCCCTTAGCTATGCTCCAAAGCTGCAAGAACCTTCCAGTCTGTAAATGTGACAGAGAAGGCACAAGGAAGGCACTGGAAGTCTTAATTAAATTGCAGTTGAAAGGTTTTGCATTATAACTGCCAGTGCCTTTCCTAAGGATATCTTTAAAATGTCTCTGGCGGACTAGCTCATTCATTTTATGCCTTTGCTAGCATAAGGCCTGCTCACAGCTGAAATGTAATTAAATAATGATTGGTGGTTTAAAAAGAGGCTGTTTCAGATGTCATTACATCTTAATGTAACACTGAATGAAGATACATGGGAAATGATAGATATCAAGACTCATTTAATCATGCTTTACTTTATTACCAGATTCAAAGGAATATTCTAAGTAAGAAAAAATATCCTCATTTTACATTAACATAAAGGTTTGGTCACAAGTCAAACACCTTATCTCTTTACTAAGAGAAGAAAAATAATCTTTCCTCTGTGCTAAGAACTAAAATCTGTTATCAATAATATATGAGAAATTAAACTTTAAAGCTCTGTGTAAGGTTGAAGCAAATTGGTTTCAACTGTACAATTTATGTTCAGTCAAAGAGTTCTCAAAAACACTTGATCTAATTCCTAAATATTTATATGAGGTTTTACTATTTCAGGACGTTTGTAGGTTTTGTTTTTGCTACTGGTTGTTTCTTATTCAGTGATGTCGGAGCTGAAACCAAAGGACTTCATGTGCACTAGCAAGTGTGCATCCACTGAGATAAAAGCTTGATCTCCTTCCCTACCTTCCCAATTTCTTCCCTTTTTCAATTTTCTCTTTCTATTGGTTTTAGAGACATCTACTCAATAAGTTACCCAGGTTAGCCTTTAACCTACTCTAAACTCAGCAAGCCTTAAACTCATAATCTTACTCTCCCAAAAACCTGTAGTTACATGACTGTACCATGAGGACTCACCTTAGAATATATGTTTGATGACACCATGTTAAACAGAAATTGAATTGTAAATCTATGAGATCATTGTTGCATCATAGGATCCTGGGCCTGGGAATGAGGAGTCTGTATTTGCCTGGTCTTTTCTCAAGACTAAAGCTTTATCATTTGACTATATGTTTTAGTTGTATAGAAGTGCTTGAATGTTTGAAGTCTTCAACTGCTCAAATCCTGAGCAACTGAAGTGTATAAATGTCCTACAATGCTTGCAGTCCAACTACTGAATTTAGATATCACCTCTTTATGAAAAGATTTATGCTTTCCCCCAAGTACAGAAGTTAATGTCTCCCATGAATAAACTCCATGCGGGAAGGCTAGAGATCTGATAAGTCCCTTAGAATAGTTTAAATCAATTTAATTTATTAAATTAAAAAAACTCTAGATATTGTTAATATTGATATTCAAAACTTGTCCTATGTAGCCTATTGGTAAAATATATGCTTTTAAGTATAAGGTATATTATTATTCTTCATAAATATTAAAAAGAAATGTATACACATAGGTACATTTATGCAAAGCTTTTATAGACAGTGTGCTGCTCTCCACGTTGCCACAGGGGGAAATTGTGGCCATTGAATTCATGCTTGGTACCAGATCTGGGACATGTACAACTTTGTGGTAGTATCAAATCTGGTAATGGTGTCTGGTCTGTAGTATATGGGCAGTTCCTAAAGGCTGCACCACTACATAACAGGTTGGCAACCCGCCCTTAGCAACCAGTCCTTAGGAAAAAATGTCTGACCTATACCACAGAATAGATATTACAGGCTCCTTGGAGGCAAATGTTAGAAAGGATGTCCAGTGGCCCTGATGGCTGCTGTGCTCCTCAGCAGTGGAAGTGTCTGTGGCCCCCTGCAAATCCAGTCACTGAAGATCATAATGATGCCCATATATGATTGATGCTGACAGTTTCTGCTCCTCTTCAATGACTGCTATCTCTCCAACTCCATGCTTCTCAGTTATTCTTACGTTGCCCTAATTCTAAGTGTAATAAAGTAAAGAGGGCTATTGCACTCGTGCTATGAAAGGTTGTACACTCTGCTGGGATTCTGTGCCTTTTCTCCAATGTAAGGATAACAACAGTAGGGCTCTCTCTCTCTCCCCCTCTCTCCCTCCCTTCCTTCCTCCCTCCCTCCCTCCCTCCCTCCCTCCCTCCCTCTCTCCTTCCCTCTCTGTGACATACTGTTGATGAAATGGCACAGAAAGGACAAAACCCCTCTGCTTTTCCCTTTTACTTTTGTTGTTGATGGAGATTATTATTTGGACTCCTGAGTTCATTGTAGCAATTGTTTTCACAGGGGTTTGGAGCCTGGGACCTCCTACTCTGCTGTCCTGCTAATGGTAATGAATAATGATTCTTTAATAATTTAGGGAAGAGATTCACTATCGTAATTTCTGTCAAGCTCTTTTTTTTTCTCCCCCAGGCTTGATCATTTTCTTTATGTCTCAGGGCCATCTGAATTTAAATATAAATCTAAAGTGACTTGGGGCCAATAACAAGAGTTAGATAAGAAGTAAGTCCCTACTAATTATCTACAGCGTATAGAAGAGATCTTTTTTCCCCTGAGTTTTTCAGCCCATTATATCTGCTCCAGTAACTGTACCTTGCTTCATACTCTGTGTTGATTCACGTGATGCAAATCATTTTTAAACCTTAACCTTAAGCAAACACCACTCTTAGCAAGCATTTTTTAAATAATGGACTTTTATTGAAGAGTGGATCTGTCACAGCAGGACATTGTAGAGAAGACTAAAATAAAAACTTAAGATGTAATATCCAATTATGTATCCTTTTTCTCAAAACCTATTCACACTGCAAAGAATCTCTCACTTACAGACTTGTACCTGATCTTCCTCTCATAACTTTAGGACCCTGCTCACCTTTCTGAACAAATATCAGCAAGAATTTCGCCTCAGCTTGCCAAGCAAAGCAACAAATATGCACAAAGCCACTGATACTTCCATTAAAACTAACAATGATGATTCTCTACCTGTTTAGAACAACCAAACAAAACAGGATTTGTAGAAGAGGATTCTTTGTCCAGGTAAGCACTTCTATCCACAATGTAGAAGTGGATTCTTTGTCCAGGTAAAAGTGCTTTAATTCACAATGTGTCTTCACCCAAGAGGTAGCCTTTAGGATAAAAAGTGATGACTGTCAAATGTGTTGATTGGAAAGAAAACCTTACAAAATATAATAGCTCTCAATACACAATGGAGACACTTCAGAAATTGCTGCTTCTCTAAACCTAGAAGTTTCTTAGGTGGACCCTGTGTTTAGATCTTCAGTCTTCTCATCCTCACCAAATCTTTCAGTGGTTTTGAAAAGGATACAATTTGAGTGTTCTATGTCCCACTTCTGTCCTATACTTATAGGTTCCATGTGAAAATTAGGACGTTATTAACGGGGACTGTGTTTTCTCTCCGATTAATTTGGTTATTCTTCTAACGATTGAAAAGTTAGATTTGCAGATCAAAAGAAATTCAGTTGCTGCAAGAGGAAACATGTTTTCAGGGAGAATTTTATAATTTCAGATCCAAGTTGGAACAGAGGACATTTAGTCCTAGAGGGGAAAAGACTTCAGTAGATTTAAGTGTGGAAGGGAACTAGGACCTTCTACAAACAAAAATCTGGAAGGTAAAGTGGGCCACATAGCTAGATAGTCTATCATTCAAATACTCAAATCCTATGTGGACCCAGAAAGCTGCAACTGTTACGGTAAATACAGTATCTTCAAGTCCATGGGAGTCCTCCTGGCCACAGCGTTAATTGCTAGCATCTACTCTTGATTGCTAGGGCACTTAATGACACAATTTTCATCACAGAATTAAGGAATCATGCAAGATACTCCTTGTTTTGCTCATCCCAAGAAAAATGTATACATATTATTATTATTAAATCAACTACTTTGTGGACCCGCATTTTGATATTAACATTTATTGGATAAAGTTCAGCTGTTTGCAAGATCTTATAAAGCAGAAGAATAATAATCAAAAATTTCCTCTTACATTTTGTAACTCAAGCCACAATAAAACACCTATCTTCTAAGCCAACACTATATAATAATAAAATATTTATTTCATAGCTAGAACAAAGAAGACTATGTCACCTGAGGAAGACATCATTGTACTTATTTCTTGTGATAATAAGTATACTTTATATGTGATCAAACAGTACTAAAGCCTGGGAGGAATGAGCAGCTTAGGAGCCTGCCTCCTCCGCTGGACAGAAAGCCAATGAAAGGCCAAAGAAAAGGGATGCACACAGAGAAAGAGCCACAAGTCCCAGATGATTGCTGTATCCAGGGTGTACTGCATATTACGTAGATTTGTACAAAACACTGAAGACAAAGAGCAAATTATACAGGATGCTGAGAAATACTTGTGAAAGTGAGCACTGCTGAAGGATTCTGCTAATCTTCTTGAAGCTTCTGTTTCCCTGGGAATAAATTTTCTTAAAGTAGTAAGAGAGGAACCGATACAACAAGGTACTGTGCGAAGATTTCTGAGGTTGCCGGCCCTGTAAACCCAACCATCTTGCATTGTTGACTCCTCCTGAAATGCAGTCTTTCCATCTAAACCCCTGAGGATGATGCTGAGAGCTGGGGGTCATTGAGAGGTAATTAGGTCATGAGATGACTGCCCACACAAAAGGGACTGTATATTGTTCATCATTCTGCCAAGTGAAAATACAATAAGCAAGTGATCAGTAAAGAGTTTCTGATAAAATAATTGGTTCTATGAGTGCCTTCTTACAGAATTACAGCCTTCACAAATATGAGAAATAGATGTTGTTTACAACGCATCTGAGCTTTGAAACTTTATTCTAATCACCTGGATTTAGACTCAAAGCCTCTCTCTAATTCAGCTGAATGTAATAAGAGAGTAGTAGATATTTAGGGTTAGAGGTTAAAAATGAGTAAAGTGGATTGATTAAGTTTCTTAAGTAGTGAAGACAATCTGCATATAAAGTGCAACTATTGGGGGTAAAGAGATGTCTCATCAGCTAAAGGTGCTTGCCTGCTGTTCCTCCAGAGTTCTGGAGTCCAGTTCCCAGCATCTATGCTAAGACTCACAACTGACTGTAACTCTTGCTCCCTGGGATCTGAAATCTGCTTCCAACTTCAAGGAACAGGTGGACACACACATACACACACAGAGACACACACACACACAGACACATACACAGACACTTACATACACACAGACACACACACAGACATACACACATACACACACAGAAACACACACACAGACACACAGAGACACACACACAAAATACATAATGAAACAAATATTTTTATAAAAACAAAATGCATGTGTTTTTACTGGATTTGATTGATTTGGTTGATTACAGAGTTCAACAAATAGACAATGGATGGATATCACTGAGAAAATAAAATGCAAAAGTGTGAGAATTATATTAGCCAATGTAAGGTTAAAATATAAGAAGAAAGGATCAATTTTTTTTCTTTTGTTGAAAATACAATTATCTTATCTTAAATAACAAGTTTCTTTCCTTTAATAATGTCTTAGGTCACGTCTTATATTTGCATATTTGTATAAATTATTATGTGGAAAAACAAGTTTTCTTCTGGCGTTTCCATACATACTTAGTTTTGCTTGACTCTCTTCCCTGTTCATGATCCTTCCTCCCCTACCCTACCCTCCTCCCTGTTTGCAACTTCTACCCCGTGTTCCACCTTCCACTTTCATAACACAAGTGCTATTCCATCTCTGCCCCTCCCTGAAAGCCTCTTCCCCCACTCTGACTTTATGAGCCCCTTTTCCTGTATCCTGGCCCCTCCACACAATTCAATATGAATAAACATATATAAAAAAATGTAAGCTAAGATTCATATAGGATACATAACTGTATTTGACTCTCCGAGCCTAGGATAACTGACTAAATATAATATTTTCCAGTTCCATCAATTTTCCTTCAATTTTTATTTTTCTTTAAGGCTTGACTAAGACTGTATTGTTTATGTGTTGGTAGATGTTTAGGTTAAACCACCCTCTTCTATTATAACAAAGCAACAATAAACAAGGACATACAAGTAACCCTGGTCAGAGTCTTTGATTATTTACCCTGAAATGAGTAGCAAGTTAGTGGGCTCAAAGAGGATTTTTACTTTAAGTTCCTGAGAAGCCATACACTGAGTTCTATAATGGCTGCACCAGTTTTCCTCCCAATCTATGGACCATCTGTTCACTCAGCTGATAAGTTTTTTTCGGATGTGCAATAATTTTCAGATTTTGTATAATCTCATTTGTAAATTCTTGGAATTGTTTGCTGTGCTACTGAAGTTTTACACAGAAAATCTTTGTCTATTCCAATATCCTAAAGTGTTTATCTATAGTTTCCATTAGAGATTTTGAGCAGTAAATAGAGCTATAAATGTTATTGTTCGAACATATGATAGAGATATTGTTGAACTTGGAGAAAATGATAAATTATTTTCTGTGGTGATTGAATTAGCTAACCTAATTCTAGCTGTTTTGGCTACAAAACAACTAGAAAAGAAGCGAGAAAAGATACCTTATAACCTGAGGAAAAACTTTGTGGATAGGAGAATGGCCATTCTAAGTAGGCTGGAATTAGAATACATCAAAATTGACAGCTTTGGCTTTTGAAATACACTTGAAATAAAACGGGGCAAAAAATAAAGACAAGTAAAAGTCAAGGTTTTTTGAGCATACATTTGATTGTGTGTAGAAAGCCGTGGCTTGTGCTGACAGCATTCGCCATTAAAAGATGGCGCTGGCATCCGGTGCTCCTCCAAGTAAACAAGTAAACCACACATGTGCTATGGTAAAAAAGCGCCAAGTCACAGCCCATCCCGGGGTGTTTTGGCGGGTAACCAGTAAGCAGCCAATCAGAAGTGAACACGCCGCTCCAAGGGTATATAAACAGTGCCTTTTCCGGGCCAGGGGTCTTCCTCCTTTTCATTGGAATAAACGTTTGCTGCGGAAGGATCCTGGTGTGTTGCCGTGTCTTCCTTGCTGGTGAGGTGGGCGCACCTGACAATTGTGCTCTCAAATTATATGAAGAACTCTAAGAATCTAGTAATCGTAAGGTGGCCCAATGAAAGGGGAGTAAAAGCTTTTATAAACTCTTACCACAGAAATAACGGCAAGTAAGAGCATGGGAAGTTACATAACACAGGTGTGTGTGTGTGTGTGTGTGTGTGTGTGTGTGTGTGTGTGTGTATTTGTGTGTATTTGTGTATGTTAATATCCACGTTGAACCATTTGACTTCAATTCTTGACTATCAAGTCTGTATTGTACCAAGTCCTTTTAGGGAGAGGCTAAGATTGCTTACATTCTTTTCCCTTCTTTTTTTTCAGATTTTATTTTTTTATTGGCTATTTTATTTATTCAGAATACAGATGTCATCCCGTTTCCCCATTTCCCCTCCCTAGAACCCCCCATCCCATCCCCTCTCCTCCTTTTTACTTTTATATCATTTTCGTTAAATGCATGTATTACAGTCAGTTCTAGGTTGAGGGTCTAGCAATACAATAGATGCGAATAGTCAAGGAACAAGCAAGACAATAAACACAAATAGTCACAGAACAAGCAAGGCATTAAACCCAATTCTGTGAACACGCCCATGATCATTATTTCTAAGGGCTTATCAGGATGACCAAAATATCTGAGCCTACTTCCCTGTTCTAGCCCAAAGTCATTTTTATGTCTGAAGCCTGCTTCCTTGTTCTAGTCTAAAGTTTAGATTCCTGTCTGAATATTTCTTTGTTCTAGCCATATATATATATATATATATATATATATAATCATTAATTATATATAACCAGTCCACATCAGTAGGAATTCATCTTTAGAAAGGGACACATAAACAACAATTGAACTTCCGTAAAGCTGAAACTCTTGCTGACTCTACTTTATTCCAATGGCTTTTCAGTTCTTTGTAACAAGGCAACAATCTTCGCTTAAAGGACAGACACTTCTCTATAAAGCATCTCTATTCATCTTCAAGAACAAGGGAGCAAGAACTGATAGGCTGGTACATGCCTGTAATCCCAGTACTAAGAGACTGAGGCAGCATGATCACAGGTTCAAGGACAGCCTGGGCCCCACAGTGAATTCTACTTAATTAATTTTTTATGGTTCTGATAAAACTCCGTAACCAAAAGCAACTTATGAAAGGAGTTTATTTTTGGTGTATGGTTCCAGGGGACAAGTGCATCTTGGTGAGGAGGCATGGCAGTAAGTGGCAGGCATGGCACGAGGGGCAACATAGAGCTCACGTCTTCAAATGTAACCACAAAGCAGAAAAAAACAAACTTGAGTTGAAGACAGGCTATGCGGTCTCAAAGCCTACCACCAGTGAAGTGCTTCTTTCACCAACGCTGTACAACACAAATCTCTCCACACAGCACCTCCTACTGAGAACCAATTATTCAAATGACCGAGTTATGGGGCCATTTTTCATTCCGATCACACATAGGCCAACCCTGTCTGAAGACATTAATTCCAATTAGTTTATCAGGGAAACGGAAGTTCTTTTAACTGCTGTGCGCAGTGGATATATTCAACTTGAATGTTGGAAGGACAGAGGAATGGAGAGAAAGTGGGAAGGATGAGAAAAAGAAAGAAAAGATCTAATTTGAACCAAGTGCCTGGAGAAGAGTTAATTGGATCCTCTGGGGTTTTAAAACTGTGATCTTGAAGCTTCCAAACAGAGCAGACAGAGTTACAGTTTTAAACCTACCTCATGTCTGCCGATGGTGTGATATCCAGAAATATCCCAAATCAGATTTCTTATATTTTCATTTAACTTTTATACAGTCAACCACATAGATTAGTCAATGTTTTATGATTTATATTGTACAGAATCTCTGTACAGTTATTAAAAGTGGCATGATTTATTATATTGCATATTGGGTCAAAATTAAAATGTATGAACTGAAACCAAGGGATGTGTATACCTTGTTTATATCAAAATGAGTGCTTCTGCCTGAGTTGAATCTGGCATGAGTTGCTCGGGCAGTTACATAACCCTTGGTTTGTTCTGCCTACATATGTCCCTGCTGGAGATTACTGCCAAGCTCTGCAGAATTTAGATGAGGAATTTGCTCAGTCAGTACTGGAAAGCAGCATGAGAGCAGCAGGTTCTGTTCCTGGTAACGACCTAGGTCACAGGGGAAGGCAGGGCATCCAGGGGTCAAATAAATGCAGAAACCAATGGGATCCGTGCCAAATGCCTTAGTCAAAAACTGGAGCCAGGCAGACGTCAGGATCCTCGCAGCAAACACCGTGATACAAGACAGGCTGTGCTTTCTAGGGAGATCAAATCCTCTGGGATGTTCTAGAAAGCTTTTATGAGTTAGCACAGCGAGCCAAATCCTGTTCTACGACATCGTAAAGACGCTCTCCTGACAACATACGCCTGGGCTTACTGTGTGTCTTCCTACTATTGTTTTTGTTGTTTATAATGATTATCGTCTGTCGCTGCACACGGTGATGTAGATAATTGCAAAGCCTCATTGCCTCTTACTTCAACCAGATAATTGCAAACCTTTCAGAATCACGCCTTATTTACTCCTGTACCTCTCTCCTGGCTACCTGGGTGTGTGTGGCAATAGATTAGACGGTTGATTTCAGATATTTTGATTCTCTTTTAAATTTAGACAGGCAATTCTATGTTAATCCCTTAAAGGAGGTTGTTTAGTTTCTACTTTAGTCTCACTACGTATCTGGCAATTTGCTTAAGGTTTTTTTTTTTAACTTCATGTGGCCACATCTGCAAGATATAGTTAAACAATAGTACTGCCTGAATATAAAGATCAGAACAAAATTTTATCTGACAGACACAAACATAAAACAGACCTTTACAGTAATAAAATACATCTGTATTCATCTTCATGGAATTAGATTCTAGGTTCAGAATCTTACAATTTAGAAATATGTGATGCAAGGAATATAGAATTCACTTACATATTGTCAGCTAAATCCATTTTTTGAAAATTGAAAAATAATTCTGACAACAACAACAAACAAAAACACCTAATAAATTACTGTTCATCACTGGCTCGAGTCTTAGAACTTATATTAAAAGAAAGAAAGTGCTTTGGTGGCATTCAGGAGTTTATAATTCCTTATAAAATTTATTAAAGGAAAGAAAGCATAAAGAAGTAAAGTAACTGCCAACTGAACGCAATTTCAAGTTCCAATTTTGTGATGATATAAAATTCATCTAAATACATTCTTCTTTCTTAAATATTACTCCAATCACTAAAAATATTTTGTAGATAAAAATGAGAGAAAAGATGCTATAAAAATGATACGTAAATAAATGACATAAATGGCAGGAAACTAAAGACTGCCTTCACGGTAGTTTTAAGCCACATCACTTCTATGGAACCCAAACAACAAATACCCACCCCAAAAGCTCCAAGGCCTGACACTGTTACTGATGCTATGGTGTACTTACAGACAGGAGCCCAGCATGGCTGTCCTCTGAGAGACACAATAAGCAGCTGACTGAGACAGATGCAGGTACTTACACCCAACCAATAGACTGAAGTTGGGGACCCCTGTGGTTGAATTAGTGAAAAGCTAGAAGAAGCTTAGGAAGAGGACAATGCCATAGAAAGACTAGCAATCTCAACCCAGATGCCTGAGATCTCTCAGACACTGAGCCACCAACCAGGCAGCATACACTAGCTGGCCTGAGGCCCCCAACACATATATAGCAGAGGACTGCCTGGTCTGGACTCAGTGGAAGAAGACTCACCTAACCCTTGAGAGACTTGAGCCCCCAGGAAGTGGGGAGGCCTGGCAGGGCAGGAAGCATCATCTTGGAGACAGGGGAAGGAGGATTGAAATGAAGAGCTGTGGGAGCAGACGAGGAGGAGAGTAATGGTCAAACTGTGAAAAAATAAATGTAATTTTAAAAAAGTACCCTTCCCTATAGAATAGTCACAAAATTAATACTATATTAAATATATATATATATATATGTATATATATGTGTGTGTGTGTGTGTGTATACATGTATATATAAATTTATATGTGTGTACACACATTATATGTAAAACATATATACATGTATATGTGTATATACATAATGTGAACATACATGTATATACATGTATATTTTTGGATTAGAAGAGAAAGCAACAGTTCTGGTGAAACAATGCAGCAAGATCTCAAGAACAGCCACGTTTTTAAACACACAAGGCAGCTGACAGTGGTAACATTGTATGATTAAATTCAGTTTGACCTAAGAGCAGTGAGAATTTTCCAGAGCTGACTTTGGTTACTGGTCTTAGAACTGAGAAAAGGGATGAATACTTTCCCAGCTAATAATCAGCCTCAAGACACAGAAGTACAAAGTGACTCAGCATAGGAATACAATCTCTGAAACTTTGATTTCTGCAGTGAATCTCTTGCCCTGCAAAAATTCAGCCCAGAAACGGACACTCCTAATGTCCCTCATCAAGGATTGATGGGACACAAGGGACATGGAACAAGTCAAAGAACTTTTAACAACTCTATCAGAGCCAGGAAAAGAAAGATTACGAAAGCATCGCCACTGAAAGAGACAAAGACACAGCTAGCGACAAGAAAATCCCAAAACATTGGTGTACCCCAAATGTATTCCCAGAGCAAGTCAAGTGTATTTTGTAGTAAAGAAAGAAAACCAAACACTCTTTCCTATAGACACAGCCCTCAAGATAAATGTGTATTGCAGGCCTTTATTGAGGAAGTCTCCAACAGTCATGATACACAAACCTGTGTCATCCATTCTGAAAATTGGCACTGCTGTCAAATGACATGACACCGAGGGACACTCAATACCTTGAAAGGAAGTTGAAACAAAGGCGATGGGTGATGATTTTCCAATGTCACAGGGTTAATGCAACAAAGGATGGGGTATGTTAGCATTCCCACTAGAGTGGAAACATCTGGCACCCATAAATCAAGGACAGGGTATCATGACAAGAAGATCTCTATGGAATCAAAGGAATTTAAAAATGTAAGTGCTAAAATTTTAAAGCAACCTAAGGGTGAATGTATCATGAGCTCACAACACATTGTCTTCTTTCTCCTTCAACAGAATGTGCATTCCTTGCTCTACTAAAGACTAGCCATCACACGTAAACTAGCCCATCTATTTCCTCCCAAAGGGAAAAAAATATCAGCCATGCAATAAAATTAAAAATCAATATGACTATTAAATAAACATAATTCCAGAGGCAAGCTGGATAAATAGCAGTAAGAGTAAAACCTTCTCTCAAACATTTTCAAGAATAAAGAAAGGAGAATATTAAAAATAGATTATAGAGAGAGGAACAAATCTCACATGAAGCTGCACAGCTTCCATTCCAAACAACCTTTCTATCTGAACAGAAGCTTGTCTCAATGTATACATTTGTAGTTCGGTTAACTTAGGGGTGTGGTGGTTTTGTTTGCAAGGGTTTTCATGATAAAGTTGAGTTTTGAATGTATATACTTAGGTGATTTTTTAAATTTACAATTTTAAATCAAATGTATATAAAGCATGGCATTATACAAATACACTTTTAAATATATTTAATACATTGGAATATAGAAATGACAAACCAACAACATAAAAGATTCAGAAAGATTAAACAGACCAATAAAAAAGAAACCATAGCTAAGTGATAAAAGTTATTAAACTGCTCCAAAGTATGGGAAGACAAGTGATTCCTTAGTTTTTATAAGTTGATCTGATATCCAAGAAACAAATATTGGTTAAAACTGTGATAGATCAACATCACCTCTACATATAAATGATTTAATTACATTATAATAATAAGTTGCAATTTAGAAAATAAAACAGAAGTAGAAGAACATCGTATCAATAAGTAGCATTAGCCTCTTTCCAACATGTAGCCTTGGTTTAATATTAAGGAAAGATAACGATGTAATACAATGCATTACTCAATGATGGAGAAAAATAAGATGCTACAGTAAGATATTTAAGGAAATGTAAGCATTCATTACCAGCCAATACTTACATATTCTAGTTTGATATAATTTCCCAGCCAATACTAGGCTCCACATCATATGAAACAAACTCCTCCTCTTCAATGATTTCAGAACAATGGGTGTCTAGAAACACTGATGTGCTTAGTTAGACCTGGGACCTGTGCACATCTTCCCCTGTGTGACAATTGGGAATCAAAGCTGTGATAAGAAGAAGGCTGCCATCACCTGATCTCCTCTAGATGCCATTGTCCAAATGTGTCTTGTAACATTTTATACAGTTTCTCATAGGTTTTCCACAATTTGTAGAAACATCTTGTGTGCTTGCCATAGCCTGGTCTTCCTCCTGACTTGCATGTTTCATGTTGGGTATCCAGGTCCTCAGACAAACCTAAGATCTACAAAGAGTTGCGTGAGAATGTCAGTGCCTTATGACGTCACAGCCATAATGACCATGAGAATGAGTACAAAGAGAAGAGAAGAGTCAAGAGCAAAGGCTGTTGCTCTTGTTGATGTGTAGAACGGAGAGTTTATCTTACGTGCCTGAGTAGGAGAATCCTAACTGGCATATATACTCATATAATGAGTACAGAAAGTAGAGTGCTTGGATCAAAATCTAACTTCTAGACATGTTCAGGAAATAAAATTGTGACAAAGGCAAAATGAAATGCGTTTGTAACATTAGACTTTTCAAAGATATTAGCAATCGTGGTTTGACAGCCAGAAACAAGAAAAATGTTTCTGTTCTTGAGAGCCTAATAAATATTTTATGACAAAAATTCTGTAAACCTGATTATTAATTTTTAAAGTAGAAGAAATTCCTCTAATTTCTTTTATTGGCTATTATGAACAGTATTCAAGTACCTGCAAATTAAAATAAGCATGCATTAAAGTCATGTCTTCAAAATGGAAATCAATAGGAGCTAGTATCTCACAAATGTCTCAATACATAGATGAAAATAATGCATTACAGGATTAACTAACATAATAATTTCTTTTCTGATTGTTGTGAGAAAACTTATAACAGGAAATTCTCAAAGGGAAGGATGGGTTTATTTGGGTTCCTGGTTGTGTATGTAATCTTCTGTGGTGAGAAAGGCATATCAGTCAGCAGCAATGTCAATTAACTGGTCATGTTGCTTTCAGTAAGCAAGCAGACAGAGATGAACAAAAGTGCTCAGCTCAGCTTCTTCTTCAAGACTTGTGTGCTAGTCGAGGAAGGCTCACTCCCCAGCCCAGGGTAGGCCTTCCCTTTTCAGTAAAACATCTCCGGAAACACTCTCAGAGACACATTTCCATGGTGATTCTAATTCCAGTTAAATTGACAATGAAGACTAACATCATAGCCAGTAAACACTAGCATACTGAATCCACATTTATAATTGAAATACACTGATATATGGTATCCATTAAGAACCACGGCTCAAAGTACTTGATACTCGAGTTGAATAGAAAGGAGAGACAGCATTGCTGAGCCTGTAAACAATGAGAACTGGTTAATTTGTAATACCTAACTTACCTTTGCAGTGATGATGTGCAAATTTGCTCAGTGTTAAATTATAGATCAGCCTTTAAGCAATTACAAAAAGAACATATTAAAAACTAAAACTCTAAGGAACTTTGAAACAAGAAAGGGTAGAAAAGAGTAAATAATCAAGGAAGTCAGTTACAAAGCAGTGCGTACAGAAGAGTTTCACTATGTGTGCTGTAGAAAATCCTGAAAATGTATATAGAACTTCTCAACATGGAACATTTCCAAACAAATCCATATGATCCATTTAACCACTACTTTAACCATGTTTTATTTTTTGTTTTTTGTTTGTTTGTTTATTGTGAAATAATCCACTACAGTTTCTCTGAGCAGCAGATATTGGAAGTGATCAGATAGCTACAAATGAAGACTGTTCTGTCTTAGTCAGTGTTCTATTGCTGTGAAGTGTCACCATGACCAAAAAGCACTTATAAAAGAAAGCATACATGTAAGTGTGTGGGGGAGGGTTGTTTATATTTTCAGGATGTTAATCTATGACCATCATAGTGTGGGGTATAGGTTATACTAGCAGAAGCTGAGAGCTTTATAATCTAATCTACACGCAGCAGCAGGCAGAGAGAGAGAGAGAGAGAGAGAGAGAGAGAGAGAGAGAGAAACAGAGACAGAGAGACAGACAGACAGAGACAGACAGAGAGACAGACAGAGACAGACAGACAAAGAGACAGAGAGACAGAGAGAGACACAGAGAGAGACACAGAGACAGAGACAGAGAGACAGAGACAGAGAAAGACAGAGACAGAGACAGAGAGAGAAGAGAGAGTCTTAAAACCTCTAGCGACATATCTTCTCCAAGAAGAACATACATTCTAACCTTCTCAAACAGTTCATCAGCTGGGGATAGAAATATATGAGTCTATGAGGGTACATTTTTACCCAAAGTCCCACAGTTCTAGAGTAAAAATGTATTTACACAAAAATGTTTTTATGGTCTACTATTCAAGAAATTGAGCAATAAATTAGTTATTTTATTAGTCCATGTTTACAGGACTACAGGACTTCCTTTCTTTGTATTGGTGCTCAGAATACTTTGAGAACAGGAAAACCAAATGGATATCTTACCTTGGCCAAGCACTCATGTATACTATCTCAAAAATTTATGAAGGACATGTGTGCATTATGATATTTAGGATATCCTGGACAGACACATGCACACTCTGATATTTA
>NW_021604622.1:18517945-18520574 GCF_004785775.1 Grammomys surdaster
TAGGATATCCTGGACAGACACATGCACACTCTGATATTTAGGATATTCTGGACAGACACATATGTACTATGATATTTAGGATATCC
Source organism: Grammomys surdaster (assembly GCF_004785775.1). Lineage (NCBI taxonomy): Eukaryota > Metazoa > Chordata > Mammalia > Rodentia > Muridae > Grammomys > Grammomys surdaster. The sequence goes on from NW_021604622.1 coordinate 18,518,032, forward strand.
AGGGACCCTGTTAAAAGGGATTTCATTTAACCTATAACAGAGAGGCAAGCCCTCTCACTTGACTCAAGCTGTTGAGATACAATTCTCCCAGAGGAGTTTTCTCCAGTCCTCCTCCAGGTCTTGAGAATAGATCACTTCAAGTCGAGCCTGTGCAGAAAGTGTTCCCAGGTTAAACTGTTGTTCTCGCTGCTTACAAATGATAGCCAGCTCAGGACACACTCTCCTATGTGATGTTTTACTTCCTATATCACTTCCTCACTTCCTTTCCCCTGTCTCCCATCTCAAGTTCTTAATTCATTAACTTTTGACTAATGTAAGTTTCAAAGGAAGCATGTGACCTTTACATATAAAGAATATTTACATGTATATCTTCCCAGTCTAACATGCAAAAGCTGAAACCAAGTTTTTGAAAACACATAATATTTTGGCTTCTTCATATATACATATTATGAAAACAGAGGCCATGAAATTGAAAGAACCAAGAAGGGGTATATGGGAGGGTTCAGAGGAAGGAAAGGAAAGGGGGAAATTATGTGATCATATTGTAATCTCAAAATAATAATTAAATTAAAATTTATAAAAATAAAGACAAGTAACCTCCAAATTTTAATTTCCTAATTTGTTAAACTCATTTCTTCTTTAATAAACATTTATTTCATCTTTGCAATCTGTAAAATGTTCTACTAAATACATCAGATTTAAAAGATAAGTTATATGAGTCAATATTCTATACTAACACGTACACTGAAAGTTATGATAAAGTGTTCTTAGTGAAACGATAGTTACTGACATTAACTATGGCAGCAGGGAAAGAACATAAGGCCCTCTGTCAGTCTTTTCAGATGCCATTGTCCTCTCCTGATGATTTTTAAGTCATCTATGTTACCTAGCTAAGACCATGTTAAAAGGAATATCATAGAAATGACACCAAGCCCGAGTGTAAAAGGCTCAACAGATGACTGAAGCAAAGCTGAGCCTGGAGTGGGACAATGCACAGAGAAAGAGAGACGTGTAAACTTGTTCCGGTGACACTTGTGCTGTGCTAAAACACAAGATGAATTCTAACTAGAAGACTAACATAACGACGGCAGCCAGCCTGATGACTCAAGTTCAATTTCTATGACCCATATAATACAAGAACTCCCACAGTTAAATTCTGACATTCACAAAAGTGTTGTTCTCTCTCTCTCTCTCTCTCTCTCTCTCTCTCTCTCTCTCTCTCTCTCTCTCTCTCACACACACACACACAAACACACACACACACACATACACACACACACACACACACACACATATACACGGACAGTCACAGAAACACAGGGATACAGGGACACATGTCCAAAACAGCTGCCGTAAAAAAATACTACCTACTGTAGTGAAAACATTGCTAATCTAATAATATCTGAAAGTACTCAAGATTATGAAGGATTTAAAAAACCATTTCTGAAGAAAAATATACTTTCTCTCTTCAAATTTTAAACAGCTGTCATGTGAAAAAAAAGTTAAAGGAAAGAAAGCAGACCCAAGCAATGCAGCTAAAGCCTACAGATATAAGAAATATTGATAATCCCTGAGTGCTTTGTGGGAAGGCGAACTCCAGCTTAATAAATTAAAAACAGGACTGACAAAATTTAACTTCTCAAGAACGGAAAAACTGCCTTTGTCCACAAATTCAAGCAATTCCTTCTCCAAGACCTAGTTCTGGACTAGGGGCATTGAAGAACATCTTTCCCTCTGACTAATAAAAGAAATTAGACAAACATGTTGGGTGGGGGGAAATGAGTATAGATACTAAATAGCAGTTAGTCCAGGTCAGTGACTTACAAAAGAAAAGGGAAAAGAACCGAGTCGTCCCATACCTCTGCCTAACACATCACCAGAAATCAATGAAGACAAAAGAATCCAAAGTACAATATCTCCATAGCTTGAGAATACAGAGAGAACATAGAAAAAGTCAAATCAGTGCTGTGGTTCAATGCAGATTATGACCTCCAACAATATAGATCAGATTCCTGAAAATATATCACTGGCTTCTAAGATATATGTGCATAGAGTGAAACTGTAGAGCCAAGAGACTGACTAATAATTGAAATTTTTCACTAATAATTAATAATTTTTGTGGACTGAGGTATGCTTGACTCTCAATAGTCCAAATAAATGCTTTTGCTGTACACCATGAGTGCTTTGCTGACAGAAAGACAGACACACTGACTGACTGACTGACTTACTGACTGACTGACTCACTGACGATTCACTGACTGACTCACTGACTCACTCACTGACAGACATCTACCATATCATAGAACTACACAAGCCCTGTATTGAAGCTTGTTTAAATCAAAAAGGCTGAGTAGATCCGGAGTAATGAAATTTGTAAATCAAGTTTAAAAGGATTATCCTTACTCAGTGTAACTTAATTCTCTGCCAAGACAAAATCCAACACTCTTAAAAACACAAGAACAAACTGGATCCAACAACATCATGTTTAGATTACTCAGTTTACAATAAAAATGAGTATGTAGGACAAGACTAAGGGAAACGTG
>NW_021604622.1:18525574-18561338 GCF_004785775.1 Grammomys surdaster
TTTAGGATCATGCAACAGCCCTCAAAACCTTCAAAGTATAGAAACGATACAAAGAACTACAGAAAAGGCAATTTTGAAATAAAACAAAACATGGTGGGAATTTAGACAATTTCTGATATTTGTGACCAATATTCAGTCATCTTTCTAAATACCTGATGCATGAAAGAAGAGGGCACACATCATTTTAACTCAAATGCTAATGATAATATGACTCACATGCTAGAGATGAAGACAGAACATTTAGTGGAGAGCAATCCATAGCTACCAATCCTCACAGTACTAAACATGAGTGTTAACTTACTCATTCTCATTTTAAAAGATTTTGAAATGAGTGGTCTCAGGTTCCACTCTAAAAGACAAGCAAATAAGTTAATTCCACAATGTCTCCAAGGAAGGATACCTTAAAAACTCAGGAAATTGGGAGCATAGATAAATTAAGAATCAATAAACGAAGTCTACGTGATGATACGTTGATTGTCTATGTATTAACTTGACATATGTCAGCCCACAGCAGACACAGGGGAAGTGAGAAGCCACAATTAAAGCATCCTAATACTGAAAAATGGTATATTGCACTAGATGCTACAATAATTAAGTCATAAAAATGCATTAGAACCAACAATGATTCAAGATTTTAAAGAAAATAAAACATTTTATTTTAAATAAAGAAAACACTCATTGAGCTTATAAAATCACAAAAGAGGAATTTGAAAGCCCTATAATTATGAAAATTTAACTTGAGTACATAAGCTATCCAGGAAGGAAACACAAATTAAGATGGAACTATATTTGAAAGAAATAATTAAAAATATATACAAAATCCTTCATAAAATTCAGCAGGAACATGCATGCCTTATTGGACTCTATAGGATCAACATTTTACCTCAACAATAGAGGACAAAAAGTAAAATCCTGAAGACACATTTCCTCCGGGGTTGATTTTATTCATTTCTGCTCTTGTTGTAAGGTCAAATTTTCACAAGTTCATTGGCTTAGAGAGTACTGATGGATCCCCTTACACTTCTGCAGGCCTGTGTTCAAACAGGCAAAGCTGAAGCCAATATCCTCAGGGCCCTAATAACAATTTTCAGTCCTCTGAAATCCCTGCTTCCTGCTTCAGAGGCCACCCACATTCATCCTTGCTCAGGAAGGTCACAGCACTCTGACCTGTTACACTTTCCTGACCTCGGCTGAGGATGTTTCTCAGTTCTAAGGGATTCATGGGATTAGACTTGGGTCCAATCTGATCCTGCAGCCTAATTCTCCTTCTCATAGTTCTTACCCTATATCATCACACTTACAAGTTCCTTTTGCCCAAAGATATGAACATAGAGAAGTCTAGGAGATTCATCGTACGCTGTGTGAACAGAACCAATATTCTCCTCATCACACTTGTGGTAGTAAATCTCTTTATTTTAATACTTAAACCAATCTATTATATACAGAACAGAACTATAAAGGTAAGTTTACAATTTTTTATAAGAAGCATATTTCAAAGATAAATCTAGTACAACACTGACACTGTGGATGTGCTTAGTCATCCCTAAGTATGTTGAACAAATACTTTTATTTTTTATACCTTTATTTTTATAATACCTTTGTTTTTTCTTCTTAAACAGTTTTTCTTAGTTTATTTATTCCTTAAATTATCATGAATATATACAATGTATTTGATTCTATTCATCTTCACTAACTTCCTCCAACCCCTCTTACTTTATGTTACTGTTGTTATTGTTAATAGCCCATTGTGTCCAATTAGTGCTGACTATGTGCAAATACATATGGGGTCATACACTGGGACAGGAACAATGTACTACCTATCCCCAAGAAAGTGACACTGTCCACCACCAACTGCCAATGACTCTTGATCTAGGGATGGAGTCTCAGGACTCCTTCCCTATCCATGCTAGACTTTAAACTGCCTTTATCTTGTCTATGTCTGTGCAGTCAACTGTAGCTAGGGTGAGATGATTTGTGTACCTGCCATGTCGTTCGCAGAAGATGGATTCCATGCTCTTCTCTCCGTTCCCTGTCTCTCCCCTTCTTTCCTCCCACTCTTCTGTGATTCCCTGAGCCTCAGATTGGGAGAAATTGTTATAGATGACCATCTATAGCTGAGCACTGGCTTCTGTATTCACAGTAGCTATGAAATGGAACCAACCCAGATGTTTATCAGCTGATAAATGGATAATGAATATTTATTATATATACAAAGTGGAATATTGCTTAGCTACAAATAAAAACAATGTCACCAACATTTGCAGAAAAATGGGTACCCTGAAAAGATCATACTAAGTGAGGTCACCCTGGCTCAGAAAGACAAATGTAGCATGTTCCCTCTTGTAGGTGAATTCTAGCTTAAGTATTTTGCTTCAGATGTTTGACTTTGAAGTGTATGTGGAATCCATAATTGAAGACAGACTCACTATGACAGTGGGGGTGCAGAAATAGAGGTAAAGTAAGATTAGAGATGGGGAATACTAGAAGAACTAAGATTCAAACATGGAAGGTATGGGCATATGGCAAAATGATGGAGTGGAAGAAGGCTTAATCGAAGACTTACGAAAAACTTATTTGGAAACCTATAATCTCTCATCCCCAATAAAGAATATAATAAGAAAGGATACAATACTGATGGCATAAATACTTTTTTAAGTATTACTATATTAGTTTTAATTTATATATTTGTGTATGTCAGTATATCAGAGAGTATGTGCTTGTGAGTGTATGGCTTATGAAGGCCAGAACATGAGATCAGATCCTCTGTAACTGGAGTCACAGGTGACTGTCAGCTTGCCTTGGGAGTATCTGCTGACCTGGCCATGGTTGTGGTTCTTAGACTTCACAAATGGGTGGGACGGTTAGTTGTTTATCTCCCCTGCAGCTTTCATAGCCTCTTCCTGGACTAAGAGAGCCAGACCTCAGGGAGGGGGATTCTAGGTCAGTTCAAGTTTAGCTTGGGCTTGGTTCCACCCAATCCTGTATCTAAACTACATGGTGTTTTCGACAATAGGGCATTACCTGAAAGTTCTGGAATTTAACCAAATGCTTTGGCAATCAACTGTATTGTTTTCAGAGTCTCTTAGGTTCCCTTGACCAACAAGTTGATGGAAGTCCTCGAGATTTTGTCATATGGTCTATGGCTATGGCCTCAAGTAGAATATCTCCATTTAGCTATGTCTATACGTATATGCATACATTTACATATATTGGGTGCAATTTTATGTAACCATAAAATATATTTCTCTATGGCTTTTCAACCCCTCCTCATTCCACCCCCCTCAGTATTCCTCTAACTTCCTCCCCCACATATAAATTCTCATCTCTGTCTTTCCCAGTTCCTTCTCTATCGCATCAGTGTCCTGCTGTCTTCCTTCAGAGAGCTTTCTCAATTTCTTCTCGGCCTCTTTCACACTCTGATTTCTGCCATTGTAAAAAGATAAGCTAACAGAAAAAAAGCCAACTTTGACCTTTATTTAATGCATCATACATAAAACTCAATTAAAAATATATTATAGACTTAAGCATAAAAGTTAAAATTTGGAATTTTCTAGAATAAAACACAGACAACGATCTGGCTTGGTGGTGCAGTTGTAGAGTCCCTACCATGCAAACAATGAGGATATGAGTATAAAATAATCAGGAATCGTTGCTTGACACTCTAGACCTGATGCTGAGAAAGAGAGACAAGTGTATTCTTGGAACTTAGTGTCTAACAAATCTAGACAGTCACTGACAGCCAGATTCAGTGAAAGACCCCTTTTCAAAAATCGTACCACATGAAATGATAGCAACAGACACCCAGCCTCTGCACTGAGACTTCACATGACATGCATACTGATCCTTGTGCACTTACACACATACATGCACACCATAAGACAAAAAAAATCTTTTCAGTGTTTAACAAAGCATTTAGCACAAGTGTACAAATGAAGCAGTTGACAAACTGGTGCCCATTTTTTGATACTGTGAACCTAGTCTTCTCTCCAGCCATAGTGTCAGTTTTTAAACTATGATTAGTCTTTAAATGTCTTCAGCAAAGTGTTGAGCAATGTGGACATACTTTGTTTCTCGATGCTCAGCAAACTGCGGTGGAGGATCACACCATGAAGGCCAGCATAGGCGACATTGCCAAAACGTACTCCTCCCCACAATCCCAGGAAACCTTGTAAACCCAAAAACTAATGTGTCAGAGAAGGTCCCAGAGTGGAAGTCTTACCATCCTCTATTAAAGAATGTATCCAGAAGATTAAAAGGACCCCACTACTTAATAGATAACAAAAATATTCACACTGAAGAATATTTGTGTCAGTGATATTTAAAAGGAAATTAAAACTTTAAGAAAATTCTTCCACACATGTAATAAAATGGCTAAGTGAGGAAGAGTGACCATACCAAGGGCTGAGAAGTTAGAAGGACACAGGTACTCAACCACTCATACAAGAAGTAATTTCCATACCTTACACTGACAAATACATGCTAACCATTATGTTCCTACTACTGTATCTTTAACAGAAGAGAAATAAAACATTAAAATCATGTGTAAGGTTTTTCTTACTAACTGTAAAATCGAGACAATACCAAGGATTGCAAATCCTTAAACATTTTAACTATTTACATTATTCAAAGATTTCTTGCAAATAAAAATAATACAAGAACATGTTTAGAGCAATAACTCCTTGTTTAAGAGCATGACCTGCTCCTGCAGAGGTAGTGAGTTCAGCTCCTATATAGCCATGTTGGTTAGATTACCACTACCTATCATCCAGCTCCAGGGGACCCAGTGCCCGCTTCCAGCCTCTAAACGCATACAAACATGTACACACACACCCACCCACACACACATCCCACACACACACACAAATAATAAAAACAAATATTTTTAAACTCACAAATTTTAGTTAACACAAGACATTGATCAACCCACCAGCACACTGAGTAGAAGATGCTCATATACATAACTGTAAAACAAGGACAATTACTTAACTGAATAAAACTTATTTGACAGAAAGGATGACAGCAGCTGACTGGAAATACTGATAGTATAGACCTATTTGTGGTGATGAAAATATGACTTTATTATAATAATTGTCACACAGGTGTACATTTGTCCAAACTCATCAACCAGAATATTTAAAATTATCAGTGCTAACTCAGTAAATTTACACTTTCAACTGTTCTTTTTCCCTCCCAAAATTGATAATAGAATATTTTCTAGGAGAGACTTAAACTAAGCAGCCAATTCAAATGCATAAATAATAATATCCTCTCTAAATGTTTTCTATTTTCCATACTTATTCTCTATTTAATTAAAATATGCAAAAGAATAAACTAACTTATATTTCTACAGATGCAGGCTTATATCTCAAATTTCATTACAAAGTGACACTAGTGGAATAGCAATTTGTGATACTTATCTAACATATTTCAAATATTAAATAAAATTTGGCCATTTCAAATTGTCGTATTTTTTCCTAATGCTATAGTTTTCTGTATATTCATGCACACTCTATTTTATTAAATTTATTTATTCACTTTACAACTCACTATCAGCCTTTCCTCTCCTCCCAGTACCCCCTCATGCAAATCCTCCCCTCATTTCAAGTTCAACTTCTCTTTTAAGGAGGAGACCGTCCCCGTCTGGTTGTCACCTCACATAAATAACACCTCATTCTTACCCCTACATCTCAAATCACTGTGGGAATAGGTACATTCTCTTCCACTGAGGCCAGAAAAGGTGATCCATTAGGGGCCCAGGCTACACAGGCAGGCAGGCAGCAGGCTCAGGAACAGCCCCTGCTCCAGTTGTTGGGAGACAAGCATGGAGACCAAGCTGTTCATCTTCTACATACATGCAGGAGTCCTAGGTCCAGCTCATGCTTGCTCTTTGGTTGGCAATTCAGTCTCTCGGAGCCTCCAGGTGTCCAGCTGTGTTGATTCTGTTTGTCATCCTATAGAATCCCTGTCCTCTTCAGGTCCCTCAATCTTTCTCCCAACTCCACCTGATGTTCGGGTGTGAGTTTCTGCATCTCCTTCCATCATCTGCTGGGTAGAGGCTCTCAGAAGACAGTTATGCTAGTTTCCTGTCTGCCACTATAACCGAACACTGTTAATTGAGTCTTGCCTGTGGAATGGGTCTCTATTTGGGACAATCACTGGTTGGCCATTCCCTCAGTTTTTGCTCTATCGTTGTCCCTGCATATCTTGTAGGCAGGACACATTTTGGGTCCAAAACTTTGTGCATGGGTTGCTGTTCTTATCTTTCCAATGGGAGTCCTACCTGTCTATAGGAAGTGGCCACTTCAGGATCCATATGCCAAATTGCTAGGAGTCTCAGCTAGAGTCACTCCCATAGGCCCTCTGTGGTCTCTCTCCATTCCAGGTTTCTGACATGTCCTAGAGATTACCTCCCCCAGCCAATCTCCCGTCTCTATCTCCTGCTCTCTCTTCATATGACCCCTTCCCCTCCTATCCTTTCTTCCACCCAGTTCCTTCCTTGCATCGACCTCAGGAATCTATTTTGTTTCCCCTTATCAGAAAGATTCAAATGTCCTCCCTTGGGTCCTCCTTTGTTATTTGGCTTCTTTAGGTCTGTTGACTATAGCATGGTTATCCTGTACTTTATGGCTAATATCCACTTATAAGTGAATATATACCATGTATCTCCTTTTGGGTCTGGGTTACCTCTCTCAGGATGATATTGTCAGGTTCTATCCATTTGCCTGTAAAATCCATGATGTCCTTGTTTTTAATGGCTGACTAGCACTTCCATTGTGTAAATGAATCACATTTTCTTTATCTTTTCTTCAGTTGAAGGACATCTTGGTTGTTTCCAGTTTCTAGCTATTATGAATAAGCCCTGTGGGATGGTAGAGCATTTTTTGGTTATATGCCAAGGAGTGATATATCTGGGTCTTGAGGTAGAACTATTCCCAGTCTTCTGAGAAACTGCCAAATTGATTTTCAGAGTACTTGTACAAGTTTGAAGTCTCAGGACCAGTGGAGGAGTGTTCCACTTGCTAGATAACCTTGCCAGCATGTGCTGCCCTTTGAGTTTTGGTTGTAGCCATTCTGATGAGTATATGGTCTTTTTGATTTGTATTTCCTTGATAATTAAAGATGTCCAACATTTCTTTAGGTGTTTCTTGCCCATTCAAGATTCCCCTGTTGAGAATTTTTTGTTTAGCTCTGTACCTCATTTTATAAATGAGTTATTTGGATTGTTGGTGTCTAACTTTTTGAGTTCTTTGAGTATTTTGGATATTATCCCTCAGTCAGATATATGGATAGTGAAGATCTTTTTCCAATCTGTAGGTTGCCATTTTGTCATAATGACAGTGTCCTTTGACTTACAGAAATCTTCCAGTTTCATGAGGTCCTATTTATTAATTCTTGACCTTAGTGCCTGAGCCATTGGTGTTCTGTTCAGGAGGTCATCTCCTGTATGGTTGAATTCAAGGCTATTCCCCACTTTCTGTTCTATTGGATTAAGTGTGCCTGGTTTTCTGTTAAGTTCTTTGATCCATTGAAACTGTGTTTTGTGCAGGGTGATAGATATGGATCTATTTGCAGATATCCAGTTAAACCACCACCGTTTGTTGAGGATGCTCTCCCTTTTCCATTGTATTGTTTCGGCTTCTATGTCAAAAATCAAGTTTACATAGGTGTGTAGGTTTATTTCTGGGTCTTCGATTTGATTCCATTGATCTACCTGTTGTTTCTATACCAACACCATGCAGTCTTTTTTTTAACTATTACTCTGTACTATAGTTTGAAGTCAGGCATAATGGTATCTCCAGAAGTTCTGTTGTTCTTCAGGGTCATTTGTGCTATCCTGGATATTTGTTTTTCTATACAAAGCTGAAAAAAATTTTAAGATCTGTGAAGAATTGTGTTGGAATTTTGTTGTGGCTGCGTTGAATCTGTAATGGAGCAAAATGCAAAGCATTTCCACTAAAATCAGGGACAAGACAAGGCTGTCTGCTATCCCCTTATCTCTTCAGTGTAGTACTTGAAGTTCTAGCAAGAGCAATAAAGCAACTAAAGAAGATCAAACAGATATAAGTTGGAAAGAAAGAAGTCAAAGTATCACTATTCACAGATGATATAATAGTACACATTAGTGACCCCAAAAATTTTACCAGAGAAGTCATACAGCTATAAACACCTTCAGCGAAGTGGCTGAATATAAAATTAACTCAAAGAAATCAGTAGCCATCTTCTACACAAGCAATAAATGGGTGAGAAAGAAGTTAGGGAAACAGTACCCTTCACAACAGTCCTAAGTAACATAAAAATACCTTGGTGTAAGTCTAGCCAAGCAAGTGAAAGATCCATATGACAATAACTTCAAGTCTCTAAAGAACAAATTTGAGGAAGATCAGAAGATGGAAAGATCTCCTTTGTTCATTGACTAGTAGGATTAATATAGTGAACATGGCCATCTTACGATACAAAGTTTTAAAATAAGAACCTCTTTTGCTGGCCGTCTACTACTGGGTATGGAGCCTGGCCTTAAGAACAATTTGAATACCAAGTGAGACTCTGTTAGAGAAAAATAGTTTTTCATTTGTGAGTGGTCATCACTTGGAAGTTAGTTATAAGAGTAGAGAGAGATGGAGAGATATACTTTTTAAAATTAATAAAATATAAAATATTTTCCAAATATGTCCTCTTCCATGTTACTTATAGAATAAAACTATTTCAGTCATATCATCTTCTGTTGGGAGCCGACTCTTAGCCGAAAGTGGCTATCATCTTTACAGCCATCTTGAGCCATATACCCTGACAAGAGACTTGTTTCAACAGCCTGCAATAGCTGAGCGCACTCTGATAAACATCTTGTTACACTGTTTAGTGCCCCCAGCTGCCAGGTGCTCCTGGTATCCATGGCTACAAGGCACGTGACGTAGTGGCTTCAGTTGAGATTGTCCACGAGGGCAAGTCACGTGGTAAAGGGTATAAATACCCGGATTTCCTTTCTATTGAGGAGTGAGGAGTAGGAGGTAGAAAGTAGGAGGTAGTGAGTAGTAGGAGGTAGTAGGAAGTAGGAAGTAGAGGAAGGAGTGAGAAAGTGAGAGGTGTCAGGAGACTGAAGGAGTGAGAATATAGTAAGAAGAGAGGAGAATAAAGAAGAGACTTGAAGAGATGCCACCGGACTCTGTCTTGTATCTATCTTTTGCGTCTCTCGCCCTTTTTCCCCCTTCCTCCGTCCCCACTCTCTCTCTTGCTAGACCCTGACCTGCGGACCGGAGCAACAGAACCGGCCGGCCTTTACAAAGTAACAGAACCTGACGGCCGTTACAAAAGAAACGGCCGTTACAATCTTCCTTTTGATATTTTATTTTGAGAATTGTTTTGATTAAACAGTCTATAGTAGTTTTCAGCTACAATTATACTTTATTTTCTATTTGTTTTTTTTTAGTGGACCACTGTTTTAACACAAAGAACTCAGTGACAGAGTGTTATTATTAAGTAGCTTATGAGGGGGGCTCTGTGACTAAAACCCCTTGTTGTACAATAATGAGCACAGGAGTTCATCCCCCTCCCAGCAGTGCAAACGTGGGAGTGCTAGCACCCCCATCACACAGCCCCTGGTCACCCCAGAGTTCTGTAGGTGTACACCAACATCAAGGAGAAACTGGTTAGATAGACTAGCTGATCAGGGATTCCATGTTCAGTTAGAAGCTCTGCCTCGAGCAATAACATGCAGAGAAATTACAGAATGCCTAATAAAACCTCTAGCCTATATGCCTGCACTCATATCTGCACCTTCATACATAGGAACATGTGTAAGCATAAGAATGAACACTGCAGACAGATGCAAAAGGTGGGAGTACTCAGACTGAGTCCTTGGAGGAACATCTCACTGAAATGGGACTGACACAACAGAGAAATCAAATGACAGTATCAGTTGTCAATGATTGACAATCGTCAATGAGCTTGCTAAGCAGAATGTAATTTTTCTTGGAAAATATTGTAACCAATATAGTAAGCTTGACATTTTCTGGTGCTTTTATCTGATTAGACTCATGAAGGGTCCCTGAATGGGTTTTCATACCCTGTGAGGAAATGGACAACACTGGAAGATCTCTTGTCCAAGTGGCTAAGAATTCTATTCTGAAATCCTTCATGAATAACAGATCTTACAAAAGCCCAAACAGAACAATGAAAGACGATGTAACAGAATAGTGTAATAGAAGAAAAACATACAATTCAATGTGTTATAAACAGTGGACTGATATATTTTAACTGGTCAATAGCATCAAGGTAACATGCTCTAGTCTGATATACTCACAAAGTCCTCCATCCCTAATACTTTCAGGTTTTACCTAAACCTGAATTTTTGTTGATAAGTTTCAATGTCATGCTCTAAGGTATGTTAATACATATTAAACATCCACAAAAGGCAAGCATATTTTATATTCTGTTACTGTCACTCTGTAGAAGAAGGAAATGTGTATTCTCTCTATTTTACAATACATCTGAAAACTGTTATACAGAGGATGGGAAAACATACTATGACTGGCAACAGAACTTTGAGAATTTATAACTGACTTAGTGAACTAGTCAAATGTAATAGTTGATTAACCTAAACATTGATTCTTTGTAAATGTTCCTTAGCTATAACTATTCATTGTTATCAATAGAGCTGATATAAATATTTTGTCATTGTTATGAAATTCCAGTGTGTTGAGAAGTATAAGGAATGGCTGCTATAAAGAGTGATTAAATGAATGACCTGAATTGTTCAAGAAAAAAAAAAACCTGAGGCAGATGTGAATAGTTATACCTATATTTTGAATTGTTTATATAGAGCAAAAGAGAAAGAATTGTAGTACAAGTAGTTCACGAGGAAAGTCTCAATGGTTTTACATTGGAAATATCTTGAGAAAAAATGCTGAAGTGTCCTTGAATTGTATTTGAATTCATGATCTTTGTTTGGCTTCCTACGGGATCTGTGTGAATCAGCAGAGTGATAAGACTTCCAAAATGTAACTGTCATCCTGAAATAGATTAAGGAAACAGAGTGATCTGAATACAGGAATTGAGAGTAAGTGGTGCGGTGCAACATCCAGATGCTTGTGAAAAATATGTTTGTTCTCCTTGGCTACCTTGCTAAAGAGGTTCACTGAGACGCTGGAACATGCCCAGGAAATGTCTGCAAAGCACCACTGCTGTGTTGAGAGTTGTTAACCTGAGGAAGTAAACACTTGCTGTGTCACTTTAAGCCACTGAGATACAGAAGCCAAAATGGAATATGTTATATATAAGAGAGTGGCTAGGGGCAGAAGGAGGGGCCTGTGATGGGGAGACTTAAGGAGTAGGAAGGAAACTGTATTGCAACTCCAATCCCTGTGGAAAGAAGACAGGAACTACTGTCAGTCTTTGAATCGTCTTGGATGGACCTGTTGTGATAGTTTAAATAAGAAATGTACTTCCACGGGCTCGGGAGTATATGAATATATGAACATTGTCCCCCCCTCTGGAGACATTTTTTGTGAAAATTGATATAATTTTGGACAATCTAGCTGGCAGACATAAGACCAAAGAGGCAGGTTGTAGAGGGTATAGCCACAAGCTCTCTGTTTTATGACAAACTTACATGTAGCATTCAGTCCTACAAGCTCCAGCAGCTGTTGGTTTGACCCATGCGTGTCCTGTAATAAGGAATATTTCCCCTTAAATAGTGATATACATAAATTGTTTCTACCTTAATTTGTCCTAAAATGTGGACAATATGTATGTTGTCACAATAACAGGAAAGGTAACAAATTCACATATAGAAAGGTCTCAGACTTACGTAGAAGGTTTGATAAACATGTATAGGAAGGTGTGGCTTCTATTATTACACCTGTGTTCACTTGCTGAATATAAAGCTATAGAAAAACAATATCCTGGCATCAGTATCCCTCTGAAGCCAAAGAACAAATCAATAAGGGGTCTGAGAATATCTCTCCTAGTAAGTCTCTTGAAGGGACAAGTCCATAGTCAGAATCCCTGGCAAAACACGACTGATGTCTTCAACATTGTTAAAGAACTTTTAGTTAAAGGTACATGAGAGTTCGCATTCCGCCTATCCTGCGCCACTGCTGTTAAGTGTACGGCTCAAAGGAATCACTGATACACAGCTCAGGGAGTGGGAAAATACAGCCTAGGATGTGGGAGACCACAGCTGGGGTTTCCTGACTCCCAGGAATCCAGTCACTTCTGGAAGCCACACAGAGTATTTGGGAACGGAGGGTCTGGGGTCCCTGGGCCTGCGATGAGGACATCCAGGACCTGCTGCATTGTGGGGAGCTAGGAATGGAGTTGGGGACCCCGCAGGACAACTCCTAACCCACGGCTGAGGGAATGGAAGGACTCTAGCTTAACTCGTTTGAGATTGCCCTTAGCTTAGCAGCAGTTGTCTGGGAGCATAGAAGGACCTTCTGCGGGATACAGGCTGCAGCTCTGTAGGCACAAGTCTTCTTCATGCACCTCTTGGTGGTTCTTGATGGAAGAGACAGTCCTTGGTTTAAAACTGTTTGTTGATTGTTCATTGTGAAAAACGGGTGCATACCAACTCCTCATTGTGGACCGGTGGTTAAATATCTTTTACAGAAAAAAATGTCCGGGAAGGGAAGCTTATTGACTAAATCTTCAGGGCCTCTAAATACCTCATTAGCGTGGAGAACTCTGCTCTGGAATACATGACCAACATGAAGAGTATGGTCACATGTTCTGCTCCAGAAATCCAGTAAGGAGCAGAAAGACACCTACAGTCTCAAATGTGTGCCTGGGTGCTGGGGTCTCCAACCTACTCAACCTTATCAAGTTCCCTGTGATCCACTGTACCACAAGTACATATTTCTTCTACACGGCGTAAAGGATAAAAGCTGAGATAAAAAAAAAAAACTGATTTAACAGCCGGGCAGTGGTGGCTCATGCCTTTAATCTCAGCACTTGGAAGGCAGAAACAGGCAGATTTGTGGTCTACAGAGTGAGTTCCAGGACAGCCAGGGCTATACAAAGAAACCCTGTCTCGAAGACAAAACAAAAGCAAACAAACAAAAAAACTGATTTAACACCCTGATCTCATTTAAATATGATGAGTTTGTAATCATTAAAACTCAAACTTGGGAAGAATGGTTTCATAAATGAATATGCACCAAACACCAAAATGTAGACTAGAGGGTAAACGATTTCTTCTCATTTTTAATATGAGCAGAAAAGAAATAAAGACAGGAAAAACAAACAATTAAGGAATACAGATTGTATGGATGATTTTAATGAGCTAGGATACTCATTTCCCTTTGTAATGGTAAATTCGGTTTTTTTAAGAGAAATTAGACTGTATTACAATTCCATTGTTTTGTTTTGTTTTTATTCATGGAAATTGATTTTCCCTGTGTGGATGGTTAGGGGAATTAGACTTAAACCATGACCCTTCTGAATTGTTTTTGGAAATATCAGTAATGTCTCCCTCCCCTTTAATTACTAAAGAAATAAAATAATCTTCTTTCCTTTCCTTCATTACAAGCCCAGTGTATGTCATGACAAAAGACTGTGTATTATTTTTACCATAATTTCCCCTGCCTCCCTTGAGAATTAAAAAAATATCGTGAAACTTTTGCACTGTCTATTTTCCTCAGGCCAATGAAATGGTTAAGTGAGTGACTCCAGAGTCCTGAGTTTAAGAAGCAAAAATCTGGCAACCAGTCCAGAGTCCTATTTTCAAAAAGAAGCATCTACCCTAAGCCTGAACAGAGGAGGCCGTTGCCCTGGCAACAGTATCTGATAGCAGAAAATATGGCCGAGAGGTACACAGAAAGATCCAGAAAGCAAAGCCTCTAGGCCGCTACTGCTGCCTGTGTTATGCCCTCAGGACACATTAACAAATGCTGAATTTTAGACCAGCACCTAATTTATGACTGTGGAAAATTTCTGAGTAGCATTTATCTAGTTATAATTGATGCAGTTTATAATTTGGCACTGTGTAGCAATCGCTGAGCATGAAATCTGACTTACAGTGTAAACAAGCAACCACTGCTAATGACTGTCAAGGTTGACCCGATAAACAGAAAGGTAGTTTCGAGACAAAGGACAGGACCCCATACTATGTACAAGTGATCAGACCCCAGTGTAAGTTTCTATTAGCTCATGAGATAGCTTTCACATAGTGCTTCATAACGCAAGGACTCTTCGTTAGAAAAAAAAATGGGATGTAATGTCAAGTGTCCTCTCCGAATTTTTTTTAACTATGCTGTTTATCAAAAGAGACCACTAAACACCTATACCCACAGAACAAAGTACAGGTCCTGTTGGCATCTTTTCATCCTATTCTGAAAGCTTTTCTGTCTCAATGCCTAGAAGTCCCTGTGCCTGAACACTCCTAATGTTTCTCTACATATTAAATACCACCAGTCACATAATTCAAGGTTCCTTGTGTGTGGTAGATAAATGGACTGTTATGAGCCAACCCTGAAACTTTTCAATGAGTTTTGTGGTAATCTTTGAATAAGAGTACAAAAAATCCCACATTAAGATTAATAGC
Organism: Grammomys surdaster; assembly: GCF_004785775.1. Classification (NCBI taxonomy): domain Eukaryota; kingdom Metazoa; phylum Chordata; class Mammalia; order Rodentia; family Muridae; genus Grammomys; species Grammomys surdaster. The sequence continues at coordinate 18,540,111 of NW_021604622.1, forward strand.
AGACAGAAAGAAAATATGGATTGTTGCTTTAAAATGGTGCAAACAGAAAGTAAAATGTTAGAAAATGGACATTGTTTGCTGTTGAGGGGAAAAATGAAAGAAAATGAAAGGTTTTGCATGATTAAATAATATTGCTAAAATTGTAAGAGAATCTTCTTCATTCAGATTAAACAAAGCTTCATATTTCAGGATTCCAGAAGAAATAAAGAAGGCAGTAAAAGCAAACACTTGTAGAAAGGGATAAATTTACAAACTAGGACAATGTAATAAGGGATTTCTACATATCTCTCAGTAATTATATAAGCAACATATCTAATAAGGGTTAAATATAATTCAAAATTTAGCCATTTGAAAGTAAAGGACAAATTAATTTTAACAATAGAAGCAGAAAAACATTCAAAGTTTTCTCATGGGTTTAAAATATCTTTTGTATTTAAAAATATTCTTAATATGACAAACCGCAAATAATTTCAAGAACTGTCATTCTATTTAGTGAAGTATGTTCTGTTGCTCTGTCAATATATCTTTTTAAACAAGAAGTAAGGAATGCAGGCACCCGAGGTTGGCTTTTAATACTTTTTCTATACTTTTGTTTATTCATAAATACAAAACTGGAGTGATTATTGTGATGGTTGTTTTTCAGTGTTTGATTAACTACTTTAGAATCACTACAGAAATACACCTGTGAGTGGGGATTATTCCAGAAATTTTCAGTTGGAGAGGAAAGATCTACCCTAAATGTAGGTGTCAACATCCCATGATGCTGAGGTCCTGAACTGAATAGAAATATAACTAGTCTGAGTCCAAGCGTTGCTCTCTCTATTCACTGTGAGTAGGAACACTGGGACCAGCTGCTTCCCCTTCCTATACACTCAAACTTTCAGGTAAAAGAAACTGTTCCTTAAGTTTCTCTTGTCAAGTATTTCTGCCACAGGGCAAGATGACAATGTGGAAACCAGTACTGATACATCTGGGATAACCCTGACAGTGTACTGCTTAGGCCTTTGGAACTGATTGCAGGGAAAATACTGAAGGCCAAAGAAGCCCTACAATGCTGAAGACAGAGAATAATGGGCCATTCTGGTAGGAGGTTTGGAGAACAGAATGCTGAAATAGATGTGGCAGTAGAGATCATGAGGTTTCAGAGAGAAGAATCATAAGGACCTGGGCCAAATACTAGTCCTGTCATCTTCTAGGACTGTGTCTGGTGTCATCCTATTCTGTCCTGAATTTAAAAACTATGAACTGATTTATTGGATGGGAGAAATTTTATGACAGGATAACATTGAGGCTATAGAATGGTTACTGTTCACTGCTTATACTCTGGTCTACAGTAAGAGAGACCAATCAAATTGAGCATAAAAATAAAAACTGGTAAATAAAAAAATTTAATTGTTTTATTTATTTACATTCCAAATGCTGTCACCCTTCCCAGTCCACTCTCTAAGAGTTCTTCATCCATGTCCCCACTTTTGCCTGTGAGAGGGTGCCCACTCCAACCCAAGGAGCAGAGATTGAAGGAAAAAATTATAAAAATTACAATTTGGTAAATAAAAGGATGTGATTGACTTAAAATTGAAGAAAACATTGGTAGAAAGAAAATGGTGTAAATTGATAAAGAACTTACTATCTCTAAAAAGGACCCTCCTCAGTGCTGGGTTTATAGGGAAGTTGTCTTGATTAAGACTTCACCTAACAAGGGCTCTAAATAAATACAATTAAAAGGAGAGGTTCTACCTTGAAAATGTCTCTCAAGAGTTTCCTTGTTTGAAAACAACTAAGAGAGTGGTTTTCGTTCTAAGGGAGTATTTCTTTAAATTCAGCAACTAAGGTACACAGAGACCACTATAGTACTTATAGAAAGGGACTAGGCTATATTGAGCCAGCAGCTAAAGTGTGACCTATGAAGGACTGGTTGTGCAAGCATAAATTATGCAAAAGTGAGAGTTTATAGAGGTTTGTATCCTACCTCTAGAAAGCCAGAGACCATGAAACTTTAGTGGGGTCAAATTCCTTGCAATGATGTCCTGAGAGACTATTTCACTAAGTTAGGAAGGTAAAGACAACAACAGAAAGGGAATCATGAGGAGGGATAGGAGACTAACAAGAGAGGGAAAATAGAGGATTAAGTGTGCTCAATCTGGCATATGTGTGAAAATACCATAATGGAATCCATTATTTTGTAGGCTACCTAAAAATTTTTAAAAATTATTTTAAAGGAAACTACATATAAACATCTTATCTCAGAAGTATGGGAGACTATAGAAACAATGTAACAAAAAAATGAAGCGAAGTGTAAACCCAGTGACAAAATTATTGGTATTAACTTAATATGATGCATCATCTTGACAAACTGAAAGTTAACATGCTTCAGATTTGAACATCACGATGCTATGTAGTGGTATCAACAGCATGTGACTTGTTTATGATATGCTGTGCTCTGTTGGCTCAAGTCACTTACTGCTTTTTGCTACTCACTCAAGCATGTGTAGAACATTTACTTAAACAATGATTCATGGCATCTGTGATGCTTTGTATATGCTTGGCCCATGGAGTGGCATTATTAGAAGGTATGGCCATGTTGGAGTAGATGTATCACTGTGGGTGTGGGCTTTCAGATCCTCATCCTAGCTACCTGGAAGCTAGTACTCTGCCAGAAGCTTTTGGATCAAGATTTAAGACTTTCAACTCCTCCTGCATTATGCCTGAATAAATGTTTCCATACTGTCACCTTGGAGATAATGGACTTAACCTCTGAATTTGTAAGCAAAACCCAATTAGATGTTGTCCTTATAAGAGTTGCCTTGGTCATGGTGTCTGTTCACAGCAGTAAAACCCTAAGATAGAAGTTGGTACCAAGGACTGGGGTATTGCCATGATAGGACTGACTAAGCTTTTGTTTGGAAGAATGTGGATTTGGAGACTTTTGATTTGGAAAGTATTGCAAGGCTTTAAGTGGGGCTTAATGGGTCATCCTAGTAGGAATATGGAAGACTTTGTCGCTGTGAGTGATTTGAATTGTATGGACCTGGCCCAAGAAGTTTCAATGGAGAAGAATTTCAGTATGTGGCCTAGAGACTCCCTTTGTGGTATTTTGGGGAAGAATGTGGCTGCTTTTTGCCATGTACAAAGAGTCTGCTTGAGGCTAAGGTGGAGAGATTTAGATTAATTGCTTTCAAAAAGGAAGTTTCAAAATAGCCTGGTGTAAATTCTGTTGTGGTTACTAAAGTTCACTCTTATGAAGAACATTTTAATGAAAAGAATCAAGTTGAGAAAGGAAATAGAGAAAATATGTGGTTTGAGTATTAAAGGGCACCAGGAAGTGAAATGGAGCTGAGTCCTATATCCAAAGATATTAAGTTGAATTAAGGGAGTAGTGAGTGACCTTGGGGCCAGATCCCACCCAGTTAAGTTTAGGTCCAGGCATGTTAGTACAAATCTTTAATCTCAGTAGGCAAAGAAAAGCAGATCTCTGAGTTCAATGCCAGCCTAAAGCAAGTTCTAGGTGAAGAAAAACTTAAATCTAGGCTTGGTAGACCACACATTATTCCCAGTGCTTAGGAGATAGGCAGGCAGATCTCTGAGTTCAAAGTCAGTCTACAGAGCAAGTTCCAGAAGAGCCAAGGTTAGGCAGTGAAGAAGTTGGAAAACAGAAAGCTGGTGATAATAGAACAAGTGGACCACATTCCAATCCCAGCAAATAGCAGAACATGGCTCTGACTTTAGAGTCCAGAATAGAAGGGACTACTGGGACAGTTAATGCTGGCTAGCAGGAGATAAGAAATTAGTGGTGATTAAAAAGAGACCAGCATGAGGTGAAATCTTCTGGGAAATGTTTTGTGAGAGTACAAAGAAGCTGTGTTCCAGAGATAGCCAAGGTTGTACCTCCTGTAGCAGCTGTACTTGATAATGTGTAAGAGTTACCCAGGTGGTACTAGTTTTGAAGGCATGAAGGGGTCATGAAGAATAGCTGAGGCTTGGCACTGTAAGAGGTCTTGGATGGCCATTGGTGAAAGTGCAGCCTCAATTGTAGTTGACAACCCAGGACTGAAGGGATCATGCAAAGGAGTTGAGGCTTGACACCATGAAGAGAGCCTATGAGAGGCTATTGGTGAAGCCTAGTTGCAGCAAAAGATCCCAGTGTATTGGAGATGCCAGTATCATGGGATGATCACCAAGAACAACAGCAGCAGTGGGATGGATCAACCTGAGCTTAGAGTGCTACAGAGGACAATACTGGAGAAGTGACACCAGCCCTTTGGAGGAGCACAAATCATGTGTGAATCCTAGACATTGAAACAGATCCTATAACATTGAAGTTGCCTTGGAGACCCCAAGATGGTCAAGATTCCACAGCTGTGGGCTATCTGCTGAGGAAAGCTGCTAGGAGACTGGAAGCAGCCCAGGGGAGAGAACTGGCAGTCAACCAAGATAAAAAGGGAGTTGGAGACTGAAGACTGCTTTGACATTGGGAATGTAGATGCAGAGTTTGGAGTTTGCCCAGCTAGTTTCCTGTCTTGCTATGGGAGTAACAGGTAAGCGATTGGATGAATCTCAGAAGAGACTTTGAACTTTGGCCTTTTAACATTGTTGAGACTGCTGTAGACTATGGGAACTTCTGAAGTTGGTCTAAAGTATTTTGCATTATGCTATGTTTAGAGATGGCCCCCATAGACTCATATGTTTGGACAAGCTTATGGGAGCCAGGGAGTGGAATGTTATGGTTTGTATATGCTCAGCCCAAGAAGTGGCACTATTTAAAGGTGTGGCCTTGTTGGAGTAGGTGTGTCACTGTGGTGTGGGCTTTAATACCTTCATCCTAGCTGCCTGGAAGCCAGTATTCTGCCAGCAGTCTTCAGATGAAGATGTAGGACTCTCAGGTCCTGCTGCACCATGCCTGCCTATACACTGCCATGCTCCCCTGTGATGATAAAGGACTGAACCTCTGAACTTGTAAGTCAGCCCCAATTAGATATTGTCCTTACAAGAGTTGCCTTGGTCATGGTGCCTGTTGACAGTAGTAAAACCCTAAGACAGAATCCTCTAGCCTTCCCTTCTGAAAATGTTTTCAGTACTTACTCTCTTCCCTTTTTCTTTTCATTAGCCACTGACCAACAAATATTGGTGTCAGTAGTTTGGAAACAAACAAAAAAAGATAAATATTACTTATAAAATATAACTTACAAAAATAATTCAGTCATCTGTGTGGCCCAATTTAAGATTATAAATCTGCCATCCATTTTTTTCCATCAGTGATCATAAAAATAAACACACATTTAAGCTATCAATATATGATATTCACTCATTGTATCCTTAATTGGCTTGAAACTCACAATGCAAACCAAGCTTGTCTGGAATTCAAAGATCTACTTGTCTCTGCCATCTGAATGTTGGGATTAAGAAGTGTGTCACTATGCCTGGAAAGAAGGTGGGGGTCTTTTGTATTCATTGACAGGTTTTGAAATTCTTGATTCCATTTCTGATATAGTTTCTTCTCTATTCCATAGAACTATTTTGACCTATTTGCCATTTTTTTGTGTTTTAAACTTAAATAGTTATGTTACCAGAATTTAACTCATACTTCAACCTCTGCTTGAAGTCTCCTAAACTCTACTCCACCATCTATCATGTGTTCTTAGTAACAATTGACTAGTCATATTTAACTTCAACCTTATTTCCTAAAGAGCTCTCCCAGGAACCTCAAATTAAACAAACTCCTCAATTATATCCCAAAAGAGCAAAGAACATTCTTAATGCATCAGTTGGTTAATGCCTAGACTACATTGCCAGATGTGCTCAAAACACCTGAAAATTGTTCCTCATTGCACCTGTGTAGATAGCACAGCGAAACATAGCAAATACTGATCAAATTGAGGAATGGGGAGGAACTTATGAAAATGAGAAGTGTTTAGGCCAAATGAAATAAATAGTCACCACAGAAACCTCCTCTTAGCCACAAAATATTTTATTTCCATGTTTATATTAAAAATTGTTTCATATCAGTTATATACTATATAACTTCTTGGTTATTTGACAGTCTATTGTTAGAGCTTAAAAATCCAACAAGGCATAGAAATAAACTTATTATTTTTAAATTTTAAATTTAATTTAACATTTAATGTGCATACATGTCTGCTTGCATGTGTGGATGTGTACCTCATGTATGTCTACTAAACCTGGAGATCAAAAGAGAGTATCAGATCTCTTGCAACCGGAGTTATATACAGTTGTGACCCATCATGTGAGCACTGGGCATCCAACCTAGGTTCTCTATAAGAATGACTACTGCTCATAACAACTGTATCAGTTTTCCAGCCCCTGAATTTATGCTTTATGTGTAAATGTACAGAACATGCACTTTTCTGTGACAAATATGTTGTCAGTTAACTTTAGAATAATTTTCTCCCATTTTTGGAATTCTTTGGTAGGCTTAGTCATGTCTGCTTTCATAAGGATCTTGAATGTCACAAAATAATAATTGAATATTTGGCCTAAGGTAATTTAAATGACACACTCTGGATTCTGAAGACACTGGAATCTTTACATTTTAGTTATAAGTGAAAACAATTCTCAAAGTCATTGTCTAAATTTTACAGATCTTTATCTATATATCTGTCTTAAGTGAAAACCAAATGAACTTGTCTTGACTCCTTCCCTGTTACTGTGATAAAATACAAAGACTAAGGCAATGTGCAAGAAGAAGAGCTATTCTGTGTCAGTGGGTCTGGAGAGAGAAGCCATAACTGGAGAGAAAGCATGGCAGCAGGTAGCTGAAGTCGGAAGCTAACTGATCACATTTCTTTAGCACACCAGAAAATAGAGAACTGGAACTCAACTGGGGCTATAAACATTCAAAGCACTCCCTGATGGCTACTTCTTCCAGCAAGGCTATACCTTCTCCAGATTCCATACCACTCCCTAAACAGCACCACCAGCTACAGACCAGCTATTCAATCACATGGGCCTATAGGGAAATTTTCTCATTAAAACCACTACCACACGGTTATCTCACACTTTTGATTTATCAATAACTCTGAAGTACTAATTATATGTTTAATTCCTTCAATGAAAGGAGCCTTGCAATGACTTATTCTACCAATTCTTTAATGCAAAGTCATATAAATCAGAGATAGACTATGAAATGTGAAGGTCGAAAAGCTGAGCTACATACTGGAAGAAAAAAGCTTGCAAATTAGTTATTCCTGAATGACGATGAATTTATATTATATCCAATATCACTCTGTATGTTTTTGGATGTAGACAAAGTGAATAAAATACTAGGTATTTGGAGGTATGATGAAAATGTTAGGCATACAGAGAATTAATTCAATGTAAGTATCTTAGTTATTCATGTAACCATTCATTCACTTGAGCTTTGGTTTATATAATTTTTGCAACTGACTGAATTTACTGGTGATAATGAAATAAAATTTATGGAAGTTGCTAAGGTTAATAAATCTTCTCTTAATTTCATAATTTTGGACTTTATTCTGCTTGTTCTAGTTTTAAATTGGCCATGTATTTTTTATTTTAAAACAATCCATCATTTCAATTTAGAACAGATATTCTCATTTTTAATAGCATTATAGTCATGAATTATCAAATTATGCTTAAAACTTTGTCACTGAGAAAATAGCATAGATTCATCAAAAATATATATAACCACTAATACAGACAAAGTGCTGTCATGAGATGCTATCATAGTGATGCTGTTGGGAGTCTGAACTCCCATGGAAATTACTATCTCAATTGCCAAGGAGATGAATAGGTTTTAGAAGAACTTGTTTAAACACAAATGACGTGGGAATTACGACATGGATAAGGGAGTCTAATCCTTTCAATTCTGTGTGGAACCAACATCCCACTGGTGCTAAGAGACATATATTAAAATCCATATCCTTCAAAAAATATTGCCTAACTTGTTTTTAAAGGTTTACTTGGTCTCTTTTAGTGAACAGTGAATTTTTTACTGAATAGGTATATTTTACCCAGTGCATAAGGAAACCCAACGGCTAAAAAAAGATGCTGTCCTTTCTGTGCATACGAATGGGTGGTTTTACAACATCAAGCTTTGGTGAGTCTGGAAAAGCCAACCCTTGTCCTGTTTAAAGATTAGTAAGATGATGTGAACCACATTAGCCTAGTGGATAGGCCAGGTGAGCTTCATCATGTTTCAAAACTTGTGGCAGAAATAACAGGTGCATTTCTGAAAGGATATGAGTAAACACACACAACTGCGCAGAAATAGTTTCTAAAAAACAATGCTTCCTAGCTCTCAGAGAAGACAATTTTGCATGATTTGTGGATAAATGGCTCATTATCAGAATAAAAGTAGTCCTCGATTTCCTAAGTCCCATCCCTTTAGGAATTAAGAACATCACAAGGATAGTGTGATTGTCTTGCTCTTCTACCATCTGATGTCTTTCCAGCTTATGCACTGGTCCCGTTGTCAGATCTTAGTTACATACTCTGAAACACTGCTGTTTGTATGAGCTAATATTAGACTTTATTAGACAACTAACCAAGAAGTCACCAAACTTGTAAGTGACGTAATTCTATAAATAAGTCCTTTGGTGGTTATTCAGGGTCAGCCTCCTACATAATGATTATCTGCCAAGATTACTTCCATCTACTGGTTCCACTGTCTTCCAGAGCACTTGAAATCTCTGTCTGAAATCTGGCTAAGCCTGTGGGGAAACTCTTAGCAGGATCTTGCAATATTATTGTGTGCAAGACAGGAGATGCTACACATCTTTTCTACTCTCACCCCATTGACAGAGCCCAGGACTACACAGATGTCAGGGAAGCCAGTGAACCTCTTTCCATTGCTTCCCAACAAATGACAAATATAAATTCAGTGCCCTTACACATGGCTGTTGTCTCACAATTTCCTTGGATCAGAAGTCTACATGGGGCTTAACGGGCTTCTTTGCTCAGGCTCTCTCATAACTGGAATCAAGACTTGGGCCTGACTCCATTTTCAGCAGGGAACTCGCCTGTTGAATAGTCTATTTTGAAGTCAACTTGGTTATGCCAGAATTCATTTCCTACAATTGGGTTGAAAGGTTCCTGACTTTTCCTGGGTGTGGGCTGGAGTTGGCTCTCAGGAACTTGAAGCTATCTGCATACCCTAAAGACTCTTTGCTATACCTTGCCACAGGAATCTTCACAATATGGTTGCTTATTTCAGAAAATTAACAACATAAAAATTATTTATATCCTCTCCCTTCCCTGCCAACCTCTCCTTCCTCCCCTTCTCTCAAAATGGATACTCTAATGATGGAGGGAGGGATTCTCGGTTACTCAGCAAGAAAATGATATCTCAGACCAGAAGACAGAAGACAAGAAAACAAACAGATAAATTTAAGCTTCATTTAAATGGAAAAATTAATCTGATTTAGTAATTAGAAGTCTGAGTGAAAGAGGCAAAATTATCATAATCTGCCACAGTCATTTGAAATGTGTCACTACCTTTATGATTTTGTCTAGAACCTCATTTAAAAGCCATCTTACATTGTGTGCTATTTCGAAGTCTTCCCTCTTCAGACAGCAGGGTCCACTGCATATCAATCACACATTATTCAACCTTGTATGTTCCATATATGTGTGGCTGTCTGAGCTGCATAAATATAAGACCAAGGCCAGTCCCTGGTAAAAATATGTAATTTCTGAAACAGCCAGGAGTACTGCTTATATGTCAGCAGTTTACACTTGACAAAATACTATATGTGCATACTTATGCCAAGACTCCATGGATTTCATAACTGGCTTATTAAAATTTGAATTCAAATACTTAGAATGACTGGCTTTCATAATTATCATTGCCATAGTAATCTCTGTAAAAGGATCTCAGGGTTTTGCAATGAATGGATGGTAACATTTGAGAACTCTTGACGTAGAACAGAGGACTGATTACACAGTAAGAAAAAAATGGCATTTTATTCAACAGCAAATTTTTCCCATTAATTTTATTCCTTCTCATCTTTCCTAAATAATAGATTTTGGTTGATTGGATTCATGAGTTATATTAGGTTTGGCCAAATATTCAAGATAAAAAATTAGCTATCAATTCATAACTGTTACTAACCTCAAGAAATTATTACAGATATAAATATTTCAATGGATGATGTGCCCTCAGTGGGTAAGAAGAAAAATAAACCCAACCTTCTCTATATTTTTTAATATCCACAGTCTGAATTCTAATATAAACACATCTCTTAAAGCATTGATAAGCAGCTTCTTCCCAGAGTTCAGGAATCAACAGAAAAGGGGACAATAAGATTTTATAAGTCAGAGGTGACAGATGACATGCAGAGATTATTTTCTGGACATTGCAAGGCAGTTGAATATATGAACTTACCTTGGACCAGGTGTGATGGCACACTCAAGACCCTGCAAGCTCAAGACAGAGAAAATTTCAGCATAGAAAAGAGAGGTGGGCGTGATCCCCTCACCTAGCTAAGGAGCGCCTGGCAATTTACAGCTGCTGAAAGAAGGAGCATCTGCTCTCTCTAAGGGTGTAGCTCCTGTTATGCTGATTATACTTCAGCAAAGGCTGCACATCCGAGCATGTCAGCCCTACAAACTGTACTTAATAGTTTTTTTGTTTGTTTGTTTTATCTTGTTCTTTTTTTTTTTTTGATACAAGGTTGATTTGGTTAGGATGAAGGATGGATCTGGATCGGAAAGGAGTTGAGGGAAGACTAAATATGACCAAATGTGCAAAATTCTCAAAGAATTAATTAAAATAGGAAATAAAAAATAAAATATACATAGTTCAGTTGTTGCCATATAGGTATGAACAGGTATATCTTTACCAATGTGCTCCTTGGCTTGTCACATCTCCAGCCCATGGCTACCAGTGAGACCTACCTGTCACAATTCTCCCAACCAGGTGGCTTAGCACCTCAAGCAGGACCATTGGGTTGAGGTGTTGCAGTCCTGACTCAGTGTTTTCCATTGTCAGGTGGTTGGGGTATCACTTGTGACTATAGTTTTATGTGAACCACTGCTAATAAGCTCATTCAAAATGAATTTAAGCAGATTATAAATTAGCCAAATGAATAAACATCTTCTACCATCATTTGGAGTCCCTTTTCTTCAGAATCTTGATTCTGGTCTCCAAAGCCAGAGTTAAATCAAAGGAGCCTACTCTTCTAAGGCAGAGTGGATTGATAGACTGTACTAAGACATAGCTTCCAGTGAGGACTTTATTTTTCTGAGTGGAAATCTAGGAGGAATTTGGATGGCTACTACTTATGACTGTTATCTTCTATATTCTCTCTCTTCCCCTCTCCCCCTCTCCCCCTCTCTCCCCTCCCCCTCTCTCCCTCTCCCCCTCCCCCCCCCCCCTCTCTCTCTCTCTCTCTCTCTCAATTTATTTATTCATTTCATGGGAGTACACGGTCTCTGTCTTAGGCCATATCAGAAGAGGACATCAGATCCCATTACAGATGGTTGTGAGTCACCATGTAGTTGCTAGGAATTGAACTCAGGACCTCTGGAAGAGCAGTCAGTGCTCTTAACCACTGAGACATCTCTCTAGCCCTGTTCTGTAATCTTGACAACTTTGAAAACTGTGCTTTACTGGAACTCTGCCAGCCATTACAACCCTGTTTGGTTTGATCCTTCCTCCCACCCTTCTCTGTTCTTAAAGCTGGAAGAGGTAGCAGCTCGCTCAGACTTTGCGAGTTTGTTTCTTGGATGGATGAGCGCTCAGGGTTCCTTCTTGGTGAAAGCTGTTCCAACCACAAAGCAATTTCGTTCCACCATTTCAGTCTCAAAATAAAAGAAAACATATTGAAAAAATTATAATTCAGGTTCAAAAAGTATATCATAGTCACAGTGAGATCATCTTAACCCTTTTGCTTAGGAAACAAGTCTAGATTGCGTATGAGTTCTGTAAGTTCTGTATGTAGACAAGACATTTTCATGATGTCCATAGGGAATAGGGGACACTCCAGGTAGTTGCATCTTGTGTAGAATTGTCTCCTAATGGGGAAAGAGCTAAGTCTTCCTAAAGCATCAAAGTAGGGTGATACCGTGGTGAATGCGTCAGAATATTCCCACGATAAATGTCACAAAGGCATCTTGAGTCAATAGAGATGGAAGCACCCTGCACAGTGTTGAATTTGCTAGAGGTGGAACAGATTTATGCAATGCAGGATCCCAGGCCCAGTTAGCCATTTAGCTCTACTGTGTTGCTTGAGAAAGCTTCAAGATGTTTGAGAATAAAACTAGCCTGAATTAATGTGGAAGCAATAAAATAAGAAAAAGCTTAGGATTTTATTATACCTTTGATATATCTGCTTTCTTGCTTGGAAGCATGAGTCATGCTTAAAAGTTAATTCATTCAGTAGCTTTTGGATCCTAAATAAATCTTCCAACAAAATGCTAGTGTGGGGAATACTGAGATCATTTACAAAGATTCTGTGACCTGAAATAACTCACATTAGTGAGAAAATGGGAGAGAATTAATTTTAAAGCATTGTATGATTAACCCTCTTATATAGAAGTAAAGCTAGAGTGTGTCAGATGGCTACAGCCATGGGACCAAGAGCTGGTACTGCAAAATCAACACTCTTAGGATATCTTCAATGGTCCACTGAGCTATAACATGTCCCTGAGTAATCCTAGTCCTTGGAACACAGTTCAGTTTAATGGTAGGTGAGTCTTTCTAGTGCAAACAGAAAATGGGAAAGAGATGGTGACCATGCCATATTGACTGTGGTACCTCTGGGTAAATGGATTCCCACAGGAATAAACCTTTACATGTGACATAGCCTTTGAAGATGTGAAGCTTAGCACTGAATCTGTGTTCAGTTTTCCCTCTAGCTGGTTTGCAATCACTGCCACTCAGGGCAGGAGTTCCCAAACTATAGATTGGACCTCTTTGGGGACACATTGCAATTCTCAACAGTAGCAAAATTACAGTTATAAAGTTACAGCTATAAAGTAGCAATGGAATATTTGTGCAATTGGGGAGGTTACCATAATCTGAGTAACTATATTAAAGAGTCACTGCATTAGGAAGATTGAGAATCACTTAGAATTTCCTCTAAGCTGCCTTTCTGCCTTAGAAAATGTGTTGTCCATTCAGTTCTTGAAGAATATAAATAAATTGACTATTAAAGATATAAAGGCACTAAAAAGGTACATGATGTTTTTATATTTGAAGAAGAACTAAAATTCAACAAAGCCATCTCAGGGCAAGGGTATTAGAAGAAATCAACTTGAGAAGGAAATGTCTTATTTTAGAAGAGTTGCTAGCCAAGTATCTGATAGTACCAATGTAACACAAAAACCTCTATCCCTCAGTGGTAAGAGGGAGACTAGTATCTATCCTCTACTGAAAATATCTAATTTTTGTCAATGATAAGAAAGTTCTGTTTGGAGAGAGGATGGATTTCACCAATGAAATCTTACATTCATGAGCAACCGCAACCCAAGTGCCCAATACAGAGATATGACCGGAAGACAGAGACAACAGGGCAACTGCCTGACACACAGACATGTGGCCTGACAACACAGACAACAGAAAATGTGATAGCTTATGCAATCAGCAAAGTTCTTTCAAATTTTATAAAATCTAGGGCTGTGGGGAAAGCAGGAAAACCTGTATCCTGATCTTTTAGAAGACTACAGTTCAGGTTTCAGGACCCACACTGAATGCTTCTAGACTTTGAATGCAGCTGCCCTCACATGCACATACCCGACACAAATGTACACAAACTCATAACTGAAAGTAAGAAAATAAATCTTTAAATAAATGAGACTTAAACTTTATGAAATCTGCTGTTGGCGAAAGGCTTTTGAAAAGGGTATTACCAGAAGTTTGGCAACACGTCAAAATGGTAATGTTCTTGGCTTTAATCAGCGTCCATGATTGAAATATGCAGCCTAAACAATTAGTCAGTAAAAATATTCAAAACCAGCTACAAAAAGACATCTATCCCAGCTTTATATATCATGTCAAAAAACTAGAGACGTTTCAGTGCCTACCAGGAAAATAATGTATTATATAACTTATAGAAGAGCCAACAGTTTCTCAAGGGACTGTTACAGGGCAGGCTGGAAATCACAATCGACTGTATACACAGAGGGATGTAGATTACAATTTTACATTTAAGTTAAAATGTGGCCATAAAATAGTGTGAATAAGAGATGGAAAATTACAATCTTCCTGCTTCCTTTTTCACATAGATCCCTGGTCCCTGTGAGGACTTTGATAATGACATTCCATTTAGGGCTGAGAACTCCAAAGCTCTTCGTTCTCTACCCATTTCCCAGTGTGAGTCTCTGTACTACTTTCCATCTACTGGCAGAAAGAAGCTTTTCTGTTGAGGCTCTTGTAGGGCACTGATGTTTAGGTAGAACAATATGCCATTAGTGTCATTTCATTGTTCTGTTCCACTAGCAGAATAATAGTAATAGATTTTCTCCCATGCTCATGACCTCTCTAGTCTCAAGTTCTTGGCCACTTTAGCATTTTGGGGTCTAGGTTCTGTTGCACTGAATGGGTCTTAAATTCAATGTAAAAAAAAAAAAGTGGTTAGTTACTTTCATAACATTCTGAGTCAGCCATGGTACATGACTCTAAGAAAACAATGTCTTCCAGACACAACAGGCTAATGGACCTATGAACAGCCAGAGACTGGTGACAGTATGCATAACACCTGCACAGGGTCAAACCAGACAAAATCTCAGCACTGAGAAAGGAAAGTGGATAGAAATTTCCACCCTGTAACCTAAAAGTCATTTGTAATCTATATCTTCTGGAAAAAGACTATCAGTTTTCCCCAGTGGAATGGTACAGGTCTATCAGCCATACTTCGGGGCAGGCTCCACGCCCGGCTGCTGCCCAACACAATGCAGACTCCATTTATTTTGTGTGCTCTTTTGTTTCCTCTTGGCTTGGCTTGGCATTTTTGTCTTATTGGGTTTGTTTGTTTGGTTGGTTGGTTAGTTGGTTTTTTATCTTACTTAATTTTATTTATTTTTGTTATTTTAAAGAGGAAAGACAGTGAGAGGCATCATGAAGCTGGGTGGGTAAAAACGGGAAGGTGGGGGAAAAGATTTGGAATGTATGGGGACAGAGGAAAATATATGATCAAAATCTGTGATAAACAATTTAAATCCCAAATGGAAGCTTTCCCAGAGTACAAATGTAAATGCTAAAACATGCCCAGCAAAGGGCAATTAATAATTATCAAATTGGGTAGAGAGTTTTCATCTCGAGATATTTCACTGCTTTCGATATTTAATTTTCTGTTCACTTTCTCTTCATATTTTTGTATTTTCTCAGATTTGTTTTAAAATAAAATATAAATTTATGATTTGCCAACTGTTCTGTTACGTGTTAACAGTTTGGAACTTTAGAAGTAATGGTTATCAGAGTCAGAAAGGAGAGGTTAATGATCTTGGTGCCATATCCATTGGGAATCGACAAACAGATCTCAAGGTTGAGAAATTCACAGCACTCTCAAAGCACAGGAAGCAAAAGTAAAATAGGCTAACCTCAAATTCTATCATAATGATTGGAAAACACCAGAAGGTCACACAGAGGCAAAAGGCAGTGAAAATTAAGGATGTCCTGCTTTGCCCAAGCCCAGTGACTTCTTCTACCCTCCACAGAACAGCCCTGGTTGCTTTCTTTTCGAAGTCTTTGTTTCAACTTCCCATTATCCATCACTAAATGTTCCTTCTGACTGGAGGACACTGAAAATGTCTCCATTTATTTGGAATGAAACACATTAGAGAGCAGTAGTTTCAAGATAATCTCTTTTGTGTAGACGAATGATACTTAAATGTCTGCTTCAAAACTAAATCCAAGAAAAACCGAGTCCTAGGAACTGATTTGATTTCTTGCTAGATACTGCCTGCTGACTTCTACGGTGATAAGGCTAGCTGATCTCCAGCTTGGTGATGTAGCCTGTGATAGATATCATGTAACTTAATTGTTCAGACTGGCACCTATTAGCAATGACATTTTACTGGAGCAGATATCTTTCCAAAGAGCATGTAATGTACTCACTTTGTGAGGCCTTGTGTTTGAGCCTTGGAACATTGAAAATAATAATGGTAGAAATGATCCAGGATGACCCGAATAAGACCAGTAATTGAATAGTGGAAGTGTTTGAATATGTGTGTATGTGTGTGCATAAATATACATGTATGTGTACTTATATATGGTATCCATTTTATTTCATAACATTATAGGATGTGTAGTATAGTGAAGAGACATTGGTATTTTAGAATAAGTTTGATGTAAATGATAATACTACAGTCCCTGGCATGAGGTCACATAATTATAAAGAAAAGAAAAGAAAAGGAATTTGTCTCGTGGAGCTCATACAAAATTCCTGAAATAGGGTAATGGAAATTTACTCACTCAAAAATCCTCCAGATTATGCTTAAATGCATATTTTAGTAAAGATAAGGAATAGACAAAAGGTAGACAGAAGGATAACAATTGTGCATTATAAAAAGAAGAAAAAAAACCTCAAATTCTTCGTTTTGTGTGCTTTGGGTAGTCACAGTACACATGTCACCATAGTGGGAAGTCACCTGCTTCATTCCCTTCACCCTTTGACATTCAGAAAATGGATGTGTGATTTGATTAATCTGATTTTTAAATAAGAATCTCCACTTGTGCTTCCTTGTTCCACCGTCTCTGCAGAGTAAAACAAGCCTGGTGGAGATGATTATATGTGGACTCCGTTATGAAAGAGTCTCTTGTGCTGGACTCAGGCAGGCTGTGTTTCTTCATATGTGGGCCTTAAATAAACTCTGCCCCGCATGTATTTTCAATTTGGAAAGCGTTTGAGGTTGAAATAGCTTTTTCATTTTTTTATTCACTATTATATGCATCTCTCCATTTAGCTGTCATGTGCCTGTAAGATTTACACTCCAATCCCCCGTGAAATTGGGAAGTGCACCGTCTGAATATACATATATGGTAAGAGCAGTTACTGGTCACATTATCTTGACCAGAAAATGGAGAAAAGAAGTAAGGGAGAAAAAAAAAAAGAAATGGTCTCATATTCTTGCCCAGAGGAGCACTAATGGGTTATGAACCCTTTCAGAGTCATAGAGCAGAGAGAAAAATGGTTGCCTTGGCAACAAGGCAGGCCAGTCAGCTCCACTCTCTCTCCCAGGAGCTTCTAATTTATTCAGCAAATGGAGGAGAGAACAGGTGGCTAACCTAGATGATGCCAAAAACCTTTATCTCTGTAATGTTGGCATCCTCCACATTCTCTTAAATGCAAACTATCATCGTTCTTCTTTATATTGATAGAGTTAACAAGATACATTCCAATGTGGATTGGAGTACCTTAATAAACAGGAAAGCTGTCAGCGTTTGTCATTTCCTAATGACAGAATATAGTGTCTGAGATTTCACAAAATGATGATACCAACAATTTAGTGTCACTAGTTACTTTGGAAGCAAAAAATCATCTTAAGCCTCATTATAACACAGCACTGATCTTCCAGTAAATCAGATATCATTGTGAATTTTAAAAAGAAGAGAAAGTGTATTGCTGGATTTCACAATGCTTGTTTTAAATGATAAACAGCCTCAGAAATTCCAATACCATCTGCAAGTGCACAAGTGTAACCACTTTGGATTGTCAAAGGAAATAGATGGACTCATATCAAGCTACTAATGCCCCAGTTACTTATTATAGCATCAAATGATGTAATTAACTATTATATTGATGGCGTATCTGAAAAGCTAGCAGTAACCTTTTGAAAATATTGCACAAATGCTTTTATGGATGCATTTTGATTTTCTTTTCTAGCTTCCTATCTGAACTCCCAGCACATCTGGCTCCTCCCATCTCTGCCCCTGGCCACCATCTCTTTGGAAGTCTGCTTTTCAGCACTGTGTTCCATATTCAGTGTGTATCTACTCTCAAGGTCACATGCAAACATTTCTCTTCCCAAACCCTTTCTTCCTTGACCCATGAAGAACTGTTGCTTAGATGCTAAGAAATGCCCTGTGAGCCTGTCCACAAGTGACTTCGTGACTGGATTCCATAGTCATATTTTCTTCAGGTTGAGTCTCTCAGATCTTAGATATAGGAACTATATACGATATTCACTTCTCATGCCCAAATTGACACAAGGCACACAGTATAAAGTCATAATTATCTGATTGAAGAAGGAATAATGAAACGTACTGACCAAAATTTCCACACATTTTTAGTAGATATTAAAGCGTTTTCTGAAATTAAAATGTTAGTGCTTTAAGAAAGGTCTGGTGATCATTCTGGAATCTCTTACACATGCAGCCCTTATCTTTGTAAACTGGCCTTAGTCTGTCTTCAGGCTGCTGACCCTGCTCACACCCACACTCCGAGCATCCCCACTAAGCATCAGATGCTTCAAAGAAACAGAACATGAGAAATACTGGGCTTGACCTAGGGCATCATCAGCTTCACCTGACTACTCCAGGATGCACAGAATGAGGTAAACAAGTGTTTGTTAGGAAGGATGTGTAAAACAGGAGAGACTGTGAGGGGTCTGAGGTCCTGGCTTTGGCTATTGATCTGTTCTTGACTTCTTGCTGTTGCTTCCAGAGGTGACCTTGTGAAATGCGGACGTTTCCTTGACAACAATGATAACCACTCCTCTGCTTGTTTTCAACTTCACTGACACAGAGATGCAAGAACACGTCCATTCTCAGGCAGCAGGCAACTCTGGTGGCACTGCACATGTGCTGAAAAACAATCTGTAGTGGTAAGGATTAGGCAATGCTTCTTTCTTTCATACACAGAACACATACTCTGAACTGGTGTATATTTCCTTCTAATTACCCCATGCATATGCATATGTGATTTATGCATATGCACACACTTATGTGTATGCACGCACATGCACACACACATACCTATCACAAACATTATACACATACACTCATATTAAACGCATACACACATCATATACACATTGACACACACACATACACACAGACACACAGAGACACACACAGACACACACAGACACACATAGATACACACACACAAACATACACAGGCACATACACATGGATATACACAAACATCATACACATACACATGTCATAGGCATACACACCTTACACACATTGACACATACACATAGGCACACACAGACACACACACAGAGAGATACACACAGATACACACACACACACAAACACACACACACACACACACGACAGAGTCATTCTCCCACCGGTTTTATCTTGCCATTCATCTTATCAATGTTCTGCTTCCAATGTGACCCCTTTTGTCTTTATCTCCAATTTACAGTAAATGTTTATTTTTCCATCTTTGTTTCTAGTAATAGCCAAATTGCAGAATGAAATTAACCCAATATCCTGGTCACAGAGTTTGGTTGGATCAACCCAAAGCAAAAAGTATAGGCAGCCATATTACTGCAAAGTGGCATGGAAAGTGTAGCAGACCTTGATATCAATGCTGGTTAAGATCAATTATCTTTGAGTTCTCCTATTTATTCAAACAGTGCACTAACATTTCATTTCCTGTGCTTGTTTTCTCCCAAGAGCACTTTGAAATTTGTTCATGGTATTCATAACACATGTTTATGGCAATTTCATAAAATTCAACAATAATATATCACGAAAGAGCTGAGGACCCCAGTACAGTGGGAATTCACCTATATTCATGGGATTATCTTGTCTGAGATTTATTTTCACAGAAATCATTGAAGTTATCTGTACTTTATTAGGAAAAATGTCATCGGGAGAAATGTTATACTTTTGTAAATAACTAAATTATATTTTCATGTGTAGAATGGAATGTCGCAAGGCTAAAATTCACAACCAAGCTTTTTCATTGTACGGGATGAGTTTAATGAATTCTTTCGTATGCAAAAATGTATGGAGTTTAAACCTTAAAATGTCATTCATCAAGTAGTTATCAATTCAAATATTTTGAATATACTTTATTATAACTAACAGAAATTTATATCCAAATTGATCCAGAGAAATGTTGAAACCCCTAATCTTAAGAGAAACATCAGATGTATCAGTTGGTCACAGTTCTTAGAATAATACCAGAAATCTTTTTTAATTGTTTTTTGGTTACCAAGTTAAATGATCATCAGAAATTTAAGTATCTTATAGCTTATAAGCTTATAAGTATCAGTTGCTTATAACTTCATTGTTAAGTGTTTATTTTATAGCATAACATTCAACTGCCAATAATCTTTAATGAATTGATCATATGTATACACACATGGCTTCAGTTAGGAATGTTCTTAACTGAACAAAGACACACACTATAATTTGGAGTGACTTAACAAACATGGAGTAATTTCAGGACATAGAGCTATAAAAATAGCATATCACATCCCGTGTGTGTGTGTGTGTGTGTGTGTGTGTGTGTGTGTGTGTGTGTGCATGTGAAAATTTTTAAATTAGCCTTATGATGCCCAACAAATATTGTTGCTCTAATAGTTTGATCAAACTGAGACTGGCATTTCTGGAATTCTCCCTTTGATTGTTCGCATTTCTTCCTTTGTGGTCACAAAATGGATGCAGCTGCTTTCAACATCCCAATCTTCCTTCCAGAACTAATAGAGAAGGATTCCCCCTAGGATCATGTCAGGAAGGTCTTATGCCAGCCCCTCATATCAAAGAAAGCAAAATTCTCTATAAAAAGTTTGGTAAGTTTATACTCATTTCTCACAATCCCTGTGTAAAGCATACAGACACTCCCACTGGCAAGGGAACATGAGAACTTAGGTTTTCAAATGTTTGCTCTAGGCTGATCATTGATGAGTGGCATAGAGGTACTAGAGTATGAACTAAAAATAGTGCATGCTTATTTGAGGATAAATAAATGAAGACAGGTAGATAGATAGATAGATAGATAGATAGATAGATAGATAGATAGATGATAGATAGATAGATAGATAGATAGATAGATAGATAGATGATAGAATCATAAATATATAGAAGGACAAATTATATATGACTTGATGACATATAGATAGTAGATAGACAAATGATTATACAGATTATATGTAAAGATAGATGTATAGATAATGAATGGATAATGGGTGGTAGAAAGATGATAAAAGGTAGATGGATGGTAAATAGAAGGAGAGAGTAGATAAATGATAGATTAGATCATAGTGAGCAAATAGATAAATAGGTAGGTGATAGATTAGATAGATAGATAGATAGATAGATAGATAGATAGATAGATAGATAGATAG
>NW_021604622.1:18561348-18564039 GCF_004785775.1 Grammomys surdaster
TAGATAGATAGATAGATAGATAGATAGATAGATAGATAGATAGATAGGACATATATATACATAGATATATATTTAGTTGATAGATAGGTAGATAGATATAATGGGTACAATAATATATAATAGATAATTCAAGATAGATAGAAGATAGAAATAGATGGTAAGGTAGATGGATGATAAACAAACAGATGATAGATTATTAAATATAGATTGATGATGGAGATAGATATGATATATAGATGATATGATATATAGGTGATATATAAATGATATATTTATTATGATATGTAAATAGATATATTGATAGGTAAATGATAGAAAAATAATAGGTAAAATAGAAATAAAGACAGAAGCCATAAGAGAGGTAAAGATTGTTCTGCTATGGTCTTAAAACATATAATTAACTATGAAAACGAGCCATTACATGAAGCCACATATGAATTCTGCCAAGTTCCTCCCATGGTGGACATGTGATGGATACCAAGGGCATCCTCACTGTGTCTAGTGTCACTAGAACCCAGGGCAGACACAGTGTGTGAAAATCCCAGTACATGTTAGAAACCAGGTTTATTTCCTATCAGCAAGTCAAACCAAGCACAAAGCAAGAACTCCTAAGATCTCTAACCACTCTGAATGCCCAAACTTTAAAATCCTATACAACGTGACCAGTGTAGCAATTTCTTCACATTCTTCTTAGAATTTGAAGGGCTAGGTGGTTGCAGAATCTGTGTCATTTACCTTGAGATCATGTCCAGGCACGGTGACACAGCTTGCCATTGCTACCATTCCTTCATGCCCTTCAGATAAGTGTAGGACATGAGAACAAAGAGGACTGCAGTATCGTGGGGTCAGGACAGCAGCTCCTAGGGACATCTTTGCCCCTTTACCTCCCAGGCTCCCTCATACCTTTAAGTTATAAGAAGGAACAGGCTATTGCCTTGTTTGCTAATATCTCTGTTTACAAAAGTGATTTGTATAAAATATTCATTCAGTAAACACTGGTTGCCAAAGTAGCTGAAAAATAATTCACTGTAGAGCAGCCCGCAGTTAGGCAAATCTTATGTCCTTTGAGGAGGAACTCCATGAAATCTGTTAGACTTTTCTGCAACATGGGTTGTACAGAACAGGTTAAACATCCTATCTTCTCTCAACAAACCAGATTACACTAGACAAACCTTAAAAGTGGGACTCTATGTTTGGCTTCTGTGTCTGTCACCAAGCCCAGAGCCAGACACATAATAAATGCTGGTAAAATAATTTTACATTTAGTGATTATCAAAATAAGAACAAGCAATGCTTTGGTTCAAATGTTGAAAATATA
This sequence comes from Grammomys surdaster, assembly GCF_004785775.1. Classification (NCBI taxonomy): domain Eukaryota; kingdom Metazoa; phylum Chordata; class Mammalia; order Rodentia; family Muridae; genus Grammomys; species Grammomys surdaster. The sequence goes on from NW_021604622.1 coordinate 18,562,667, forward strand.
ACAAAATTGGCTTGTTTCCCATGGAGAGTCCATTCCTGGACTTCATTCTAATGACAGAGCTAGGGTTCAAGATCATTAAGTTCCCCAGTGAAACTCCTAGAAGAAATGTATACAATGCAAGCCAAGGCAGGCACACACTCACGCATACATCATGCACACTTTTGCCACCAAACAGCCTTTTCTCAGATTGTTCAGCACTGGTTAAATACATTTTCTCAAAGAGGATAAAGGGATTTTCCTCAGGGCCCTCATAGATTTGCTACCTTTAAGAAGTAGAATAATATAATCCCTTGAAGAAAAGGATTCTATAAGATCACGGTTCTTTTAAATTTTTATCTATACAACCCAAGTACAATTTTTAAGCATTAAAAAAGTGAAGATAATATGATTCTTACAGCTGAGAAGCTAAGATGTCAACTTATAAAAAAGAATAGCTTTTAATACTGAGATCACATGTGAAACAGCGCACTGTCAACACCAGGGGAGGCAAACAGGAATCTCCAAGTCAGCCCTGAATTCATAAAAGCTCCTTTATTGTAGGCTCCTCTCATTCAGCCGTATTTTAACTATCTTGCATAAGGCTTAGCCAGGATGGCATGAGCTGCCCCATGGGTTTGAATGCATATACTGTACTTGATGTCAGTAAAGCCGCAGGAGACCAGGTTCCTCGCTCACAAGTGCAGCCCAGACACTTTCCCTTTCAGGCAATTCATTCCATTGAATGGAAAGGAAGCACAGAAGAAAGCAAGCGAAAGGAACAGCAAACAAACAGACAGGAATAAGTCAGTTCCGAAGCAGCAGGCTGACACGTTAATTGAGCATTACCTTTTCCTCATAGAGAGGGAGAGAGAGAGAGAGAGAGAGCATCACGGCCATTTCTGTCTGTTCTCACAGTGCTGATTTTCCAACCCCCAGCTGAGCAGGCAGCTGTGCAGAGCAGGGAACTGGTGTGCACAGCGGGAGGGCGGCATCCTAATGCTACTCCCAGAAACTCTCGCTTTATCTCGGTTGTCCTGTTGTCATGAACAATGCCAGACACGTGCAAAGATGTCCTCTTTCCCAAGCGGTGGTACAAAGATCACAGGGTTGGGTTCTCTAAAGACTTCAAAAGCCAGCACCACCTCACTTTTATTGTTATTTTTCAATGTAGCCTCCAATGAGAAGGGATTGGCTGTTTTTCAGGGTGTTTGAAATTCAGGAGCGCTCTCATTAATCATATCTTAACAGAAGGGATAACGGCAAAACAGACATGGAAGTTAAAGCACATGGGAGGAGAGTTGATTGTTCCTCCCCTCCCCTAGCCAAAGAAAAAAAAAAACAGAAGAAAGACGAGAAAGAAAGAAAGAAAGAAAGAAAGAAAGAAAGAAAGAAAG
>NW_021604622.1:18564439-18582713 GCF_004785775.1 Grammomys surdaster
GGAAGGAAGGAAGGAAGGAAGGAAGGAAGGAAGAAGGAAGGCAGGCAAGAGGAGGCTGTGGATTATGTCTCTTTGACTTCACTTCTCACAAAGATAGAACGAGATGACCTGAAGAGTCACCGGGACCCTGTGTGGTAACCTGGATTCTATCTGTGGAGCATGCCATCCTGAGGGCAGACACCCTAATGTGTATGTCTCCAAAGAAGGGAGTGTGTTTATATACGTTGTCACATGGGACCTCATACAGCCTGGTAGCTATAATTATTTGCTGAGTGTCCCAATGAAATGTCACCTTTCTAAGTAAATTATCACCTGAGAAACTATTAACTGGGCTCTTTAAATATGAGAGCATGTTTAATCTGGATACAGCTGTGTTTGTGCAGAAGGTTGCTGGGTATTAAAGGATGGTAGAACTCTGATTGAAATAATGATCTTCTGAAACGCCGATGGAACAAATTTAACCAATTGGCTTCATGAAGTCAGTCTATGAGACTGAATTTTTTGTCGTTGTTTCTTGCTTTTCTGAGACAGAGTCTTACTATGGTAGCTCTGGCTGTCCTGGAACTCATTAGGTAGACCAGGCTGGCCATGAACTCTCAGAGAGCCACCTGTCTCTGTCTCCTGAGTGCTGGGATTAAAAGTGTGTGCCACTGCACCCAATTGAGACTGAAAATTTGAAAATTTCTCCTCTGTCTCTGTCTCTCTGTCTGATCTCATTACATATCCCTAGCTGGCCTGGAGCTCAAAATTTAGACCAGATTGGCCTTGAGCACACAGAAAAATCTGCTTGCTTCTGTCTCTGTCTCTTGAGTACTGAGATTAAAGGCTTGCACCATCATGACTGGATTCTTCTTGGTTCTTAACAGAGCTATCTCGATGAAGGTCAGAGACATTTTAATAAAACATAAATGATAAGAAATCATACTTTGGCCGGGCAGTGGTGGTGCATGCCTTTAATTCCAGCACTTGGGAGGCAGAGGCAGGTGGATTTCTGAGTTCGAAGCCAGCCTGGTCTACAGAGTGAGTTCCAGGACAGCCAGAGCTATACAGAGAAACAAAAACAAAAAAACAAAAAACAAACAAACAAAAATATTAAATGTAGCAATGCAAAAATCAATGAGACTGCATTTTTTTAAAGCCCTTGAGAATTCTGTAGATTCACTTTCTCTCTGTTACCATGCAGTGACAGTAAAAATGCCTCATGGAGTCCTCTGGAAGACACAGGAAAAGTAATTCAAGGAGAAATGCTAATCAACATGATGGTTGCAATTGCTAGCTGCATGGCATGAGGGGTACTATGAGACTGTCACAAACGAGTCAAGCATGTCGCCTCAGTAGTGGAATCTGATGAAGCTCAGCCTTAAGAACCATAGAAGAGGCAACTGTTCGTTTTTCTGAAAATGTAAAATACTAATATGCATTCCTACCATATGGGGTTCCATATAAATACCTATCTGTGTTGGTGTCAATTATAAGGACTTTGGGGCTTAATATTTGAAATCATATTTAATTGATTTGGAAAGCTTTACACATTTATTTTATTGTTTCTTAGTAATTAAGTGCCTTATCACAAAAGTATCAGGCATGAATGTCAGTATAAAAATATTTAATACATAAGATTATTTCCTAGACATTTTAGGGATTTGGCTTTTTATGTTCCTTTAATGATATGTATGTATATATCTGGAAAAACACAAGGGGTTAAAATGCTAATATTCATAAATTTTTTATTTAAATATGGACTATGCCATGTAATATATATTTAAAATATTTTGTAATATTTATTATCTGGGTACAATTACCCAGATAATTTTGTCACTTGAACTCAAAACAAGATTACATACAATGAAAAATCAGACATAAATATCACTGGCACATAGTTACTTAGGAAATTTTTCTTGTACATCAGATAAATGTTTCAACCAAAAATATTGGAAAAAAATAGAAGAATAACACTAACACGCATCTACTGTGGGGCAACAGATTATCAATTAATTTTGCCTAATGCTAAGCATAGTTATCTCATTTTGGATGTTAAATGTACAAATTTTGTAGAGACTTACAACCCAAAAGTGTTCTCTTGTCTTTTCACAGTACCCATTGTATGGTTTCTACAAACAGGAAGAATACCATTCATCTTTAATAACAAAATATTGAACTCTAATCAAATATTCTACTTATTCTAGAAAGTAAATAAGATTATTGTTAAATACTGAGTAAAAAAAATGTTAGGTTAATATTTTAGAACTCTATTTTTTTATCGTGCTGCAAAGTAATTTCAAACTGACTAATTCGTTAAGCTTAACAGCAGAATTGGACTTGACAATAATGAAAACTCATGAAGATGAGGGAACACACACACTAAGGGAAAGACTTGACCTGATGAACCATATAAAATTTTAATGTACTAATGGTTATTTTTCACTTTTAATTGACACATGTTTGCACATCATTAGCAAAGTATGGTAATGTGACACACATGTACATTTCATGATCCAATCCATCTCCCCACACAGTACCTATGTGACGGCAGCGTCTGAACACGTTCCTTGTGGCTAATTTGAGGTATATAAGGGACTGATGTAGGCTACAATTGACCTTTTCTGGAAGACACTTGATCCACTTCCCCTTGTCTAGCTACATTCGGATCTCTGTTAGCAGTCTTCTTCTCTCCCCTTCCCAGACTTGACTGGCCACTCAATTTATTAAAAAAAAAAAAAAGTCTATAGTTTGAATTTTCCCAAATGAGTGAGAAACTGAACAATACTTTAGACTAGACTATGCATTTATAAATGCATTTTCTATTTTGTACTTGAAAAGCTAGCATGGGTTTAGTGAGACATGTATGAATTCTGTTAGGCAACTGACAAAGAATGTGAACAAAAACTTTAAAAAGCAAAGGTAAACCAGACAGACATGGGAAAGAGAAATATCAACTCTCCAAACAAGTACCAAAACTCAAATTCAATTAGAATTAACATTTCTTTCTCATTTATGAATTAAATTCAAATAAGTGATACACAACATCACATTACCATCCATAGGTCAAATTGGTGCTTGCCAGGAAAGTATGGCAACCGGACCCACGCACCCACATCATTACTCATTGATACTAAAATTATTCATGGGCTTCTTCTTTTCCAAAAAAAAGTAATATCTTTAAATAATGCTTAAGATAGTATATATAGCTAGGCAGTGGTGGCGCGTGCCTTTAATCCCAGAACTTGGGAGGCAGAGGGAGGAGGATCTCTGAGTTCAAGGCCAGCCTGATCTACAAAGTGAGTTCCAGGACAGGCAGGGCTACACAGAGAAACCCTGTCTCAAAAAAAAAAAAAAAAAAAACCAACAACAACAATAAAAGAGATAGTATATATAAAGACTAGAAAAGTCAAAATAATAACTAAGTGTCCAATAAAATAAATCATTCAAAAATGAAAATGAAGTTTGGTCATGGCAGTGTGGAGAAAGAGTGAGGCTGTGCTTGCTACTACAACCACACAATGTCTTTCCATTTCCTTGTCAAGACCCAGGCAAGGACACTAGGGATCCACAGAAGAAGTGAACATCGCCTTCCTGTCCTAACCTGTCTATGTACACTCACCCATACAGAAGCATTGAGCTGACTCTCTCACCTACTACAACAAGTATTTGCAAGATAGCCAGCAGCTAAACTGACCCATCTCTCTGACAGTATCCAATCATGGAAATGATCCCATCTTTTTCCCCACCTATGAGAACTGGCTTGCCTAAGGTTTTTGCAAAAGAACTGACCCAGAATACCCTGTCTCAGCACTAAAACTACCACAGTACCTATGCTGGGTGCCCTTTATTTCAGCAAACTGAATCAATCTTATTCTGTTTTCCTGAGCTGTGAATGGTCACTGGCAGTTGCAGTAGACTGACACCTACAATCTTCATGCTGAGAACAGTGCAGTTACTTCAATATAAGCATGCAAAACAGTGAGATACACTTAAACCCACATGAGAAGCAAGGAAAGAAAACGTAGAGTACAGCAGTTTAAAATACTAATTTTATTTATTAGTCATCTTAGGAGTTTATCATTTTCATTTCTTTTTCCTTATATTATTGAAGCTTCTAAAAATTGTAAAAATACATAAAGGATACTTAAAGACAATACATAAAGACATAAAGACAATCTCTTCTTGAATAAATAGAAAACCTTCATCAAATTGTACATTTGATATTTTTATATATTCAAAGGAAAGAATGTGAACATAAGACTAATTAACATATTATTAATAAATGTACTCTCCCTAAGCTGATAGGTAGATTGGTTCATTATGCTATGTACTTATTTAATTTATTGATACAAATAATGGATTGATTTATAAGCAGTTGTTTATTAGTTGATACACATAACACAATGATTAACTCTTTTATATTAATTCATTTTTTGTCTTTTATTTATCATTTCAACAAATATACATTAAATTTCCTTAATTTCCCAGACCTTTTCCAAAATTAAGTCTCAAGGAACAGAATTGTTCACAATGAGGATAGCAATAGGAAGTCAGAAGCAATGTATCCAAAACTGAGGAACAGATGCCCCTTTCATCTATACAAAAGGTACTGTGGCCAGGGACAAGGACATATCCATTCTTTTCACAGTCAATGAATGGGGGCATTCCAGATGACTTCAGGGAGAAGGGGATGCTTGCTTTAGTACTGAATCCATGTTTATCAGGTAAAGAGGAGAAGGAAAATATTTCAGCCTGCACATGTATACAGAGTTAAGAGCTGAAGTAACAAAGGCAATCAATACTTCACCAGATTAGAGAAGCTGAAGTCAATGTGGGAACAATAAGTGAAGGAATTATGACAGGAGTTGAACTCTATCTAGATTTTTGAAATCAGACAAGGCTTGGGGAAGACAGAAAGAGCCTGTCAGGAATATGCATTTTCCCTAGCTGGTGACTTAATAGGCAATTTATATATATGTATATTATTTATTATTTATATATTTATATATTCCTGTCAGGAATATGCAGTTGATATGCAGTTGCCCTAGCTGGTGACTTAAGAGGATATATATATATATATATATATATATATATATATATATATATTATACATATATTGATTATGCATACAGAAATGATTTTATATATATATATAAATATATAAATTTTTAAAGCAATTTTAGTTTTGAGGTAATTACTCCAAGTATTTTCATGATTTACAAATTACATCAGGCTCCCTGTGACAGAGCCTCATTCTTATGGCAACAAGTGGCTACTTGGCACAGTACCTGTTTTACAGAGACAGGAGAGACAGGTTGAAGAGAGAACAACTTAGACAAAAGTGAAGACAGAATGAGCCAGAGAATGAGAAGGAGCCAGAAAATTAGAACAGATTGCCAGAGTTAGTTTGAGGCCAAACAGAATATTTCAACAAAGAATGACAGAAGCCAGAAATCAACGGACTGGATTACTTACCAAGAGTCTATTGAAAACCTAAAAGGAGAATCTTTTGATGCAATCCAATTATACATGAAGACATGACTTGTCTATTAGAATGGTGCCCACTGAACAGAAAAGAGAATTTTATGAGACAGTGCTATGTTTTTGCATAGTCTGAAACGAGAATTTGGCTAAATATGAAAAAAAGGAAGCAACAATTCCTTGAATTTTATTAGCTATTTATTAGAGAATATTAGTTATCTTTGATGGAGAAAACTTTTGTAAAGTTCCAAAGGTATAAAAATACAAACTGCAGGGAAGGCTACATTTCAAGCTTTAAGTTGGGTTTGGGAGTGATGCAAGCATGGTTACATATGGCAGGCAAATGGAGATGGCGCCAATGGAGACAAAAATAAGTATGAGGATGTATGAAGTTTGGTCGTGCATATGGAGAACATTAGCACAAAGAACAAAAGGAAAGTATCTGTAGAGCAAATGGGCCATGTTTGTATAGCAGAGACTCCAGTGGAAGGAACATGATAGGAAAGAGATGCTAGACAATTTCTAGCCAACTGTCTTTAGACTCTATAAGATTGTTTCCACTTCTGAGACATAATCATGGTCACACATCTCTTTCTTTAAACAATCACTTCTCTCCTTTCTGTTCTAATAGCAAAATTGTGAGCAATAATTCTGTCCCTCCTTAGAAATATAGAAATACCTAGGAGCTAGCTAATAAGAGAAGTCATTTTACTCCTGTGAATTATAGCCTTTTGCAGTCTTCTGTCTATCCTGAAGTTACCTTCTGACAGATTTTTTTAGATGAAGCATTTTTTTTTAATAACTCTGCATTGTAAAGTTCTGTGAGATCTGACAATGAAAAGTCATGAACTCGTCAATACTACTTTATGGACAAGAGTTGTGTGGTCTTAAAAATACTCTATGCTGGGGCCACGTTGCTCCCCATAAATCCCTGCTGCTGCCTGAGGCTATGTTGATGTCTATGAACAGGGACGTCACAAGGCACCATGTTGATTTCTGTAGTCTCTGCTGCCAACCATAAGCCATGTTGATGTCTGTGATCCGTGCTGTGGCTGAAGGCCTTGATATCTGAGGCCCATACTGCCACTGTGGACCTTGGTGAGATACATCCTCCATGGGACAACTAGAGGCCATAATGACATAGGCAGTCTGTGTAACCTCAGGAAACCATGTGGAAGTCCATGACCTATACTACCACTGTCTGTTATGAGCAGGGTAGCTTCTGTCGCAATGACATTGATGACTCCATAGTCATCTTATAGTTGAAAATGAGAAACATTGAAAACTTCTGCCATGAATATGATATTGGCCAAGAACAAGGAAGTGGGCTTCAGGCAGGAATCTGACATTAGGCTAGAACAAAGAAGTAATTTCAAGCAGGAATCTAAATTTTAGGCTAGAACAAAGAAGTAATCTCAGTCAGGAATCTAAATATTAGGCTAGAACAAGGAAGTAGGATTCAGAGGTGAAAATGACCTTGGGTTAGGACAGGGAAGTAGGCTCAAGATACTTTGGTCATCCTGATAAGCCCTTAGAAACCATGATCACGGGAGTGTTCACATAACTGGGTTTAATGCCTTGCTTTTTCTTTGACTATTCGTGTTTATTGTCTTGCTTGTTCCTTGACTATTTGCGTCTATTGTATTACTAGTTCCTGAACCTAGAACTGACCTTAACACTTGCATGTAATTGAAATGGTATAAAAGCAAAAAGGAGGAGGGGGATGGGACAGGGGATTTCTAAGGAGGAGAAATGGGGAAAGGGGAAGGCATCTGAAATGTAAATAAATAAAATATGCAATAAAAAATGAAAAAGAAAAAGAAGATATCAGAATGATATAATTACTGATGATGTTTTATAAATTTCTATGATAAAACATCTGTTGTGTTTCAGTATATAAGAAACTAAAATGTTTAATATTAAAAAAAGAAAGAAAATTTCTGTCACAAAGGAAATGGTCTAGACAGGAAACCACTGAAGAGAGGCCTTAAAAATTGTGATAAAGATGCTAGAATGTAGCTCTTCACAGTTAGTGGCTTCTGGCAGGGAAATGGAAAAGGACTCAGTAATCTTTAAGGATCTAGCCACTGGTAGTTTGACCACACATCAACAAATATATAAGCAATATGAATTATACCTGGTATTTTTTTTTCTTATTTTTTGGGGGAGAGATTATGAGAGAGCACAAGGATGGGCAGGTGAACCTAGGAGGAATGGGAAATGAGCGTAATGGTGTGCAACATGTGCAGTTCCCAAATAATCGACAAAAGAATGTTGAAAAATAATAATCTGTGCTTTCTCTTTTTATCTCACTACCGCTCCAGCCCTGGTAGATAATAGTTACTAGAACTCATTTGAAAATTATCTGTGTCTTCACATGTCTTGACAGTGAGTGGCTTACGTTGCAGAGCAGCATATATGATTTCCTTCTCACTCACCTTTTGAGGGAAATCTTGACTATTCACTGATTTAGAAGAAATGCAAATGCAACCATTCTGAGCATTCAAGGGCGGACTTTCAAGAGGGTACACATTTCCAGGTTGGTTGTGTGAATAGACAAGTATTTGGTTGGCCTATTTAATGTAATATCATTTTTGAATTAATGATGGGCAGAAGTTATTCAGTTATTGTTACCATGAGTTGCTTTACATTTTTTTCTTGTCACCTCAAAGTAAATATTTTCTGGAAAAGCATAGAAAACCTAGAGTGACATCTGTGGTTACTATAGATGGCAAGTCACAGGCTGGGTACTGTGGGAGAGAAAAGTGTGTGGGAAAGGTTTTTAAGGCAAGAATATAGAATGCAGACAAAGAAGTAAAGATACAGGCATAAATAGTGGATTTGAAGAAGTAGGTATAAATAAGAAAGGAATTAATTCAATGACAAGATTTGGGAGTTAAATGCAGAGTACAAATAAATAATACTATGGAGAGGATGCTTTCTCAAAGAAAAGGTCCATACCTGAGGAGCTCTTTTCAACTTACTGATGCTGGGAGAGGGAGAGTTGGTTTTCTTCAGGGTTGCAACACTGAGAGGTTACCCATGCTCCAGTAGGTGGTCCAAGACCCATGCCTATACTAGTATAACTAAGTGAACTCTGTAGGTTTCTACATGAATTTGGATGGAAAAGTGGTGTGGCAGTTTACAGGGGGCATTGGGAGAGAAGGACTAAAGCGTGGATTTGTTCAAAATACATGCTATTTATCTATGAAATTCTCAAGCAAAAACAAGTGAAATAAAATATAAGTGATTTCATTTTATGTTTAGTTTAATTAGTTGATTTAGAACCTTGTACATATGCTCTTCCCTCTCACCCCTAAACACTTCTAAGTTCCTTCCCACTCCTTCCCAAATTCTTAGCCTCTTCTATAATTATTATTATTACACATATATACATAAATGCAACATGATGAGTCCGTTTAGAGTGAGTCATATGGATATTGTTTACGGCTGACCATCTAGGATTAAATAACTTGCAGGGGTTGGGACAGGTTGTCCCTGAAGAAAATATCTCTCTCTCTCTCTCTCTCTCTCTCTCTCTCTCTCTCTCTCTCTCTCTCTCTCTCTCTCCATTAATTACCTGTGGCTCTTCATTTAGAAGTATGCTAAAAAAAAGTCCATGCCTACATGTCAGATGATGTTGTCGTTTTGTTTGTCTTCTTTTAAGCAACTGATTATGGATATGAATATGATATATATAATGTATATATATATGTATATATATATATACATATATATATATATGGTTATATACACATATATACTACATACATATTACATATATGCATATATGAGTGTGTGTTTAGACATCACAAAAAGAAAGGAGAATAGGACAAAAAAAGACAGAAAGAGAAAGCAGCAAGAATGAAAGAAAGAAAGAAAGAAAGAAAGAAAGAAAGAAAGAAAGAAAGAAAGAAAGAGGGAGGGAGGGAGGGAGGGAGGGAGGGAGGAAGGAAGGAAGGAAGGAAGGAAGGAAGGAAGGAAGGAAGGAAGGAAGGAAGGAAGGAGGAACAGAGAAACAGAAATCTTCTCGGGGGAGAAGTGTAACAGAACAGTCTACAGAGTGTTAATCTTATGAAATAAAGCAGAGATGAGGATGGAACAAGGGTTTGAGGCAGAGACTCGTTGAGATGGAAAAATCAATTCTGGAATCATTAGATGAATACAGATTTCAGTGTCCCTGAAAGTAAGCCCCTGAGTCCCTTTAATTGGCAGTAGACTTCAATGAATATGTTTCAGATCTATACCTTAACTCTGCTGATGCTCTCTATGGGACTAAGTGATTCTGCTGCTCTCCCATTCTTCTCACACTCCACCAACACTCTTCTCTGTATGTAGGAGCATATTACCAAAGCTAGCAAAGCGATCAAAAATGAAAAGGACTGAAGAGTCACCTCATATCCTAATCCTTAATGCAGAAATAAGATGTTTAAAATGTAATTTGGCATGGCTCCTGAGATGTTCCTTCTAGGAACATGTTAAAGAAGGAAGACTCTGTGTACAGTTGCTGATGTAATGAACAACACTCTACAGAAAGGAGAGGGGAAAGTTACGGTAGCTAATGTCCTATCCTTACTATAACCACCATATGCAGAGAAAGCAGGTTTGCCTAGCATTCTGGGTCCCATCTCTTGCTATATAGAGGAATTCTCTTAGCTGTCACCTCCTGACCTCATAAATAACAGACAAAATATTTATCTCTAAAAGTATTGTGACAATCAGGACACAGAAGTCCAAAGCTCAAATCAAGAGAATGGTTAAGTACCTCCTTGCTTCTAGAATCCAAAATACTTCTCTTTAAACCTCCATTATAGTCTCATAAAGCCTACTTTGGTTCTATTTACAGTTACCATCTCTTCAACACAATATAATTTTGAATTTCCACCAATATTGATTCAGATCACTGAGGTTTTATTCTTAGCTACTTTTGCAGTTGTTAATATAAAACACACAGACAAAACAACTTAAGAGAGAAAGGGTTTATTTTGGCTCTCAGTCCAAGTGCACAGGTCACAGAAAAAAACACACCAGAAGGAGCTCCAGGCAGATGATCCCATTACATTCGCAGTCAGGAAACAAGAAGCAATGATTAGTGCTCAGCTGACTTTCTTCTATGTATACTGTTCAAGATCCAAGCCAGGGAGCAATGCTACCTATAGTGTGAGCAGGTCTTTTGATGTTCCACTTTGCTTAAACTAACCAAAATAATCTCCTGTTCCCAAGGTCATTAAAGATATGACGAAGTTGGCAATTGGAACTATACCTATCAGTTTAAATTGTGTGTATACTTGAAATTATTTGTAATTGTGAATTTAAATATACTATGAGCATTAGTTAATGTATCATTTTGAATTATCATTATTTAATTTAATTATTTAAGTATCATTATTTAATTAATGTATCAATTTTCTAGTAAAAGAAAGATAAAGCATTTTTAAGGATGATTGTCATCTCTTTGACTTCGTCATTCCTATTTGAAATTTGGCTAATGTACACAGATATAGGAAATGGGTCAATTAATGCCCTCATGTAATGCTTTTTTATGATATAGGCCTGATTGATATATTTAAGTAAGGCTGCTGCCGTTGTTTCATTTTTAATTTATTACTTTCTTATTCTCAGGATTTGTAATTGTTTGCAGTTAATCTGTGCTGTTTGAATCACGAAAGTGATTATGTCTAAAATAACCTAACTGTATGAATAATTGAGTGAGTTAATGAAGTCTGAGGTAGTTCTTTATCTCAGCAGACAGTGAAAATCTGTAAGATACCAAGCACGCGGTGCTAACTGCATAAGCAATGTGGAATTCTTCTACCATTAGGAGAAGGCTCTGGATCATGAAGACGGCTCTACAGGCATAGGAGTCCCCTCAGCAGAAGCTCATCAATATTTTCAAAACACATCACATTCTTCTTGTGCTCATTTGAGGTACATTAGCAAGCTTATTAGGTTCTCTGTTCTGAATTATGTCCTTGTCTTTAATCTTTGACCTACTAATATTTCAAAATACATTAAGGTAGCAATTAGATCCCCGCTTCTTCAGGACTTTATGCTGATCAGGCAGTTGGCTCTCCCTTGGAAGCTTAATAAGGCTCATTTTTCTTCCCTTGCTTGGTGTAGTAAGGCTTTTGCTTAAAATAGGTGAATATAACACTCTGAAGCTAGCCGACTTCAGTGAAAAGATGACCAAACAGAGGTAGAGAAGGAAGTGGGGGGAAAAAAGTGCGAATTGTGGAAAAATTCAATGATTTTGCATTATTCATTTTAAACCTAATAAATCAGAATTTTTCATTTTTTTGTGTGTTTGGGAAAAATTTCTAGTTATTTCTAACATTTTTTCAGGAAATTTATTTCCTGCTGCCACGCTTAGATTCTTTTTTTGATGTTTATCTCACTGAGGACATAACTAAGATTTATCCATGTGAATATACTGATGTACTTACTGGGGCACCAAATATTCTGTGCATAGACATTCACATATATCACAGCAATAGATGTGTGTGTTTTCTTTATATTATGTAGTTAGTCATGGAAACACTGGCTCCAATATTTGTTTTAAAATTCTTCAAGGTGTTCTTTAGTCACGTACAAAATCCCAGATCCAAAAAAAGAAAAACTTCTATATCCTCTTATTTAATCCTATATAGTAAATGCTGTATTGTCTTCCAACCAAAGTACAGCTACTAATGATAAGCATGTTATTGATAGATTTGTTTGTACTCACTAAAGAGTTTTGTCAAAGAATCTACCAAACTGTCACTCTTAAAGCACGGAAAAAGAACAATAATAACCCATTATTTACTTGACAAACTGGGGCCCACCACAGCCCTGCCATAGCACTGGGAACCACACCATGGTTGAAAAAGAAAGCATCAATGGGATAAAGCCTCCAATAAAGCATGAAGAGAAAGAATGCAGCCAAGGTCCATAGACCATGGGTTACTGTGTGGTCTGGGGTAATAATCAGCTTATCCAGAAGCTGCTGCTTTATTGATATGGATGTTGGAACTAGATCTTGGAGTCCCACAGTGCTACCTGCTACTTATTGTATGATGGCAATGTGAGAATCATGGAAGAAGAGGAAAGGTTATGTTTGCCTGCTTGACTGGGGGGCCTCAGTCATCAATATTCTCATACTGGACCACTACTGACAGAAGATAGCCATGATTAACACGTGATTCACGCTGGCAAAATAGAAGATCAAAAGGCATTCTGGTGCTCCAGGCTTCAGCTTAGAGCAGAGAGAATGAGAAATGGAAAAGATGGACTGGGAGAAGAAGGGAGAAAACAAGTTTTGAGCGTGTCTCCTTCAAACTGGACCCAAGCAGAGAATGCATTAATTTTCTGCATTGATATGTCTTTTACCCTGGTCTAAGCATTTTAATATCTGGGACAAAACTGTTTTCTGGAGTTTTAGTTGAACTCCTTATTACCTAAGTATAATTGGACAGAACTCTGAAGCAAACCTAAGAATTTACCCAAGGGCAAGAAAGTCTGATCCATCTAGGGTCCATGTTTTTCAAGCTTAGCAGTAGAAAAAAAGTGAAGTTCATTTTCCCTTTATACACTAACACAACATCAATAAATTGTTTATGACACAAGGCCATCCAGTTTGAAATTCAACAGCTCTACCTGCAAGGCTGCTTGTCAGACAAGCCCCAGAGGAGGAGCCAGGGTCACTTGCTCAGTATGACAGCTTGTTGCTCTATTGTTGGCTGGGGTGGGCTTTATTTGCATCCACTTCCACAAAACAAAAGGGAATCAAACTGATGCTAGTTCCAGACCAGACAGTGTTCCTGTCTGATAAGCACATTCTCCATAGAAACCTGGACAGGTTTTTACAAAGCACTAGCTATTAGGCACCCTTCTACATCAGACATATCAGGGGCACCATAAGAAGCCCAGACCTTGCCCTTTGGCAGTAGGAATTGCTGAGCCCATGTGCCAGACATTGGCTCATCCTCACCGATGAGTCACCATCTGTTCTGTTCAAGTGACTCTAAAGGTCTAGGGTAGAAGATCGGAGAGTAGGCGAACCTACCATGGTGAAACTGAAGTAGCAGTTCCCAAATCTGTAGACCCCAGAATGCAAGGCACCAAAACATTATAGAAGGCATCAAAGACTAGTTTATGGGTGAAATACATTCTATATAAGTTTAAATTGGAAAATAGTCAAGATAATTTAAAAATCTTCCAAAAGTAACAATAATGGCATCATCATTTATTAAGACAAGATAATTTACTATGTATCATTATGTTTTTGAAAACAATACAATTTAGAAATGTCCATTTTTTTCAGCTTTTTAAATTACCATCATAATTTAGAAGACAGTGTCATTCTTATTCATGCTTTTGCACTCAATATCATGTGATCTACAACTTTGGTTAAGTACAGAAGGAAAAGAAAGTGCAGATAAGGAAAGTACATCCTCACAGAAACATGTAAATGGAAAGAATTATTTTAGATAATTGACATTTCTTTGGTATTGTAATGAAATTCGCTTAATTGTATTATCTAAATATTCTACAGGAATACTAAACTTTATTTTATTATACATTTTCAAGACTAGAATAATGGTAGTACCCTCTTATTAGTAGACTTCTTGTGTTTTGTGAGTCTGACAGACTCAGTAATAGTGACTACTGTTTTCATTTGAAATTTATGACTTATCATTGGCTAAAAACATATCTGTGGCTTCTTTTTTTAAAGCGACTTACATAATTCGTTTTTTGGAAATACCTCTCCCAAGTATATAAACCTGAATACCATAGCTTCTCTTCCAGTAATTCTCTTAAAAACACCTGCACTTATTTATTTGTTTGTTTTGTTTGTTTGATGTGTGTATTTGTGTGTTCCATGCACACACATGGGAGTGCATATATATGAACATGCAAGTGCCCTCAGAGGCCAGATGCATCAGATTTCCCTGTTGCTATAGTTACAGATGAGCTTGTGAGCTGCCCAATATGATTTCTGGGAATCAAACCTGGAACCTCTGCCAGAGCGGTAAAGACTCTTAACCATAAGCCATTTCCTCCAGGTGGCACACTGTTGGAATCTAGGTATCAATAGTTCCAGATGCAATACTGAGTCTTCAGACTGTATTCTTGACTATTGGTTCATCTTCTCTTCTCTGTAGACCTTTGTTGAAACTATATAGACATAAATTTCTATTATCATAATTTTCTAGTGCCTTGCCAAAATCTGCGACAGACTACAGTAAAAATAAATACAAGGAGTTCATGCATAGAAGAAAATGCCTGAGCTGATCACTGTTTAAATGTTTTTAAATAACTAAACCAGAACTTTAGTGTTATAAACACAATCTCAGTATCCAGAGGTTGTGTGAATTTATTAACTGAGCATAACACTACCAATAAGACCAGAATTGCACAAAATGACATAATGAGTTTTCTTAAGAGTTCATTAAGGGTACAGCTTTTCTCTTATTAAAGACTATACACAATCACTCAATGTGAGCATGTTCAGTAAACAGAGCTGAATAACAGTTGTAAACTGTAGGAATAAGCAGGCACCTTTGGCAGACATTAGAAGAATAATATTTTTCCTACCTTATTTTTTATAAAAAATAGAATAATTTAGAAATAGAAAGCATTGTATACCTATTAAGGATGGAAAGAATGTTGTTGCACCATGGAACTAGGGATATAATATTTAAAAATTAAAACTTTATAACCAAAATATCATTGTACATGCTGTGTTTTGTCAGTGGTTTTCATGACCATTTGAGCTTCTGGTTGATTGGATATGAGGAAAGCTTTCAGAATAAAGATGAAGGGTGCTATATTAAGCAATGCCAAGTATTGGAGCTTGAAAGAAAAATCAGTGGCTAAAAGGGTTACTGCTTTTACAAAGGACCAGAGTTCAATACCCAGCATCCACATTATTGGTTCATGATGACCTATAACAATAACTCAAAGAGATCATGACTTCTTCTGGATTGCACAGCACGTGTCTTCACAGATATGCACACATAACACACATACACACAGATAGATAGATAGATAGATAGATAGATAGATAGATAGATAGATAGATGATTTTAAAAATCTATAAAAGGAAGAAGAAATATTAAGGGCTCAAGGAACTACAAGGAACCTTTCTTACTAACAGATCAGAAATAAAGAACAGACATATCTAATTTATATATTTATAAGTTGAAATATATTACATTGTGATATGTAGAGATCATATATTTATGAAATCTAATATATATTCTTATTTTATTTATGCAAATGTTTTTTAAAATTTCTATTTATACTCACTTTCGTATATATGTAACTTATTATAGTATTAGTATACATGTAAATTGTTCAAAACTTCCTTACATGAAAACATAAATGTGTTTGTGATTAACTTATAGATAAAATTATGGGTCTGCTTTTGCTTCATTCCTCTACATGTGCACATACTTCAATATACTATGCATATCTATATTTATATATGTTTCTGTATGAGCACCTACCTATATAAATTTATAGAACAATCAGTCATGTAAAATCATCTAAATCTTTAGAACTCACATGCAAAGATGAGCATCTGTTGTTTAAAATGTTTCCTACACTTGTACAAATAGTCATTACTATATTATCTTTCACAATCTGATTATTTTAACTGTTTTGAAAAGTATAACTCAGCAGACTCAAATGTATCAGTGTTTCCATCCTAACAACTTTTTTTCTATCTTTCTCGGAATCTGTCTCTAAACGTACTTATTTGTGGTTCTTTATAAAAGTATGATATAGAATAATCATGAGATCTAGTCTCTTATGTTGGTAATGCAATAATCACGGGATCTAATTTTTCACATTGGTCATGTAAATGTCTTCCTAAGATAAGCAGGAGCGAAGAGGAAACCAGAGTCAAGCTGTTTTGTAAAACTCGATTGAAACTACTCAGTATTATTACCACTCACCATTCTAAAACGTTTTAAATGTTTCACAGAAACAGATCTGTTGTTGCTTTTCAGTGCAGAAGAGGGGTCCACAGAGAATCCACAGTCTTTCAAATAACACTGGACCAGACACAAGTCAGAGTCAAGGTGGCTTCTTTCTGACCTGCCCCCTTTGCCTGGGATACCGGTAATGACCCTGTCACCTCCATAAGGCTGGAGCTGGCCCAGCCTAGAAGTTCTGATTTTTTATTTTTTTGATTAAAACTTAAAACAGATTTTTTTCTCTTGAAAGTCTTTTAAAGTACATCCTCTTAAAAAAAAACTTTATTCCTTTTTTACTCTCCTTACAAGTTGAGCACAGAAGTGCTTACTTATCAAATTATCCCATAGTGGTGTGTGTGTGTGTGTGTGTGTGTGTGTGTGTGTGTGTGTGTGCATGCTTTGTCAAAGTTGATAAAGACACCCAAAAGGAATACTCAATACCCAGAAGTACTGAGTAGAAGCTATATAACACTGCAGTGGCCTGGGACACTAGGAAACTACAGATTATCCCTTATTATTGATGACTCATTTCAGTTCATGTTATAAATAGATGAAGATTTTTTTATATTTCAGGCAGATATGGAATTTGAATAACTAGAGATTTGTTTATCAGTTAGCTTTTTACACAGTCTGCCTTCTGCTTAAACAATCCAGTTCTCAGGGTCTTGAAATAAAATTTCCTGATGCCTATGAACAAAGAATAAAAAGTTTTACTTTCTTTGAATACGCATTCGGAAATGGTGCTTACTCAGCTACACTCTAGAGCAAACCTGTCTATCAAATTAAAGGAAAAAGAAAAGACCACCCACTCAACTGCTAATTGCAGAATTAAGCTAATTTACACACTATAACAATAAATGTCTTCAACTGCCACTCTTCCTCCTGTTCCATCGCACCTTCCTTCAAGGTATTAAAAAAATAGTCTGCTTCGATTTACATTCTTCATGCCCTTGTTGTGTGCATTTTTCCTTTCCATAATCTGCAACTTTGCAAATCAGTTTATACTCAAAAGACTAGTGTCTCCTCAAGTGACAAGTTCTGAAAACAAGCCATACATTTGAACAAACAATTATGGAGGACACCCAATATGACTAGCATTGCTTGTGACACAAATTTAAGGTCCTTATAGCCAGGAGCTTTGTTTTAGACCACATCACTGACTGAGATTGTCTCAGGAAGCCCACATCTGAAGTTACTGTCATGGTGAGAAATATCTGATGCTAATAAAAAGAGAATAGAAACATCACAGTCGCTCCATTTGCTTACATGGAAGACCATTCAAAGGGAAAACAATGTTGGCTCTACTTTCAAACACAACTCACTGAACATAGAACAGTCAAGTTGGTGTGAGCTTAAAGCCTTCACCTCTACATTCTATTCTCTTTGATGTGAAAAGGTGATCTGTAGGCTATAGAAAGAGAAAATGATGCTAACCCCAAAACCCTCAACCTACAATCTGTCCTGCCTGAAAGATGTACTGAGACAATGGTGGCACAGAACTTGTGGAAATGGTCAACCAATGTTTGGTTTAACTTGATGCCACACATGAGAAAGACCACATGCCCTATACTGCCTGCCTGAATGGCCAGGAACCAGAAACTGGACAACCCAGAAACTTAGGGTAGAACCAAACAGGACTGAAAAAATAAATAAACAAGGAGGGGTGGGGGGACATGATAGAAAGATAGATTGATGATAGCTAGATAAAATGATAGCTAGATATACTTAGATGATAGAATGATAGCTAGATATAGATGGATAATAGATGATAGATAGATAGATAGATAGATAGATAGATAGATAGATGATAGATAGACAAATAGATAGATGAGAGAGAGAGAGAGAGAGAGAGA